>NC_139658.1:12207112-12212112 GCF_951799395.1 Argentina silus | reverse complement strand
TTGTAACATTTGAAAGTGAAAAGGAACATTTTTATGTATAAAAAAGGCAAAAAGGAATATTTCTTTACGACAATCTCACAAGGTGTTTCACGTGCCTTTTCATAGGTCAAATAAACATTTCTCCGTGAAACACAAGGAGGGGGTTCATATCACAATGAAGCTACAATAATTTCCTCACATTACAAGCTGCAGTTGCTGTTATACTTCGCTTGTCACTGAAATACAAACAACACAATGGCAAAAAATTGTTGAAATCAAAGTTCTTGTGACTTCCTGACGAAATTTGTGAGGCTATTTCAGAGAATGACCTCACAATGACATATACTGTAGTGCTCTGGTATTCATAGAGGACAAAGAAGGTGTGAGAAGAAGTGTTGACGTATGAAAAACAAA
The DNA here is from genome assembly GCF_951799395.1 of Argentina silus. Lineage (NCBI taxonomy): Eukaryota > Metazoa > Chordata > Actinopteri > Argentiniformes > Argentinidae > Argentina > Argentina silus. The sequence goes on along the minus strand of NC_139658.1, from coordinate 12,211,719 downwards.
TAGGAATGTTGAAAGCGGTGGTGTCAGCAGGAGACAGGAGTCATAAACTCTAAGAGTGTGACTGTATATCATATCTGCTGTCCAACTCCCCTCATCCAGAAAAGTCATTATCAACCCATAAATAACTACTGACAAGCACTGCTGAGCACACACACATACACAGCTGAATGTAGTTAGCCTACTAATGCCTTCTATCTAAGACTGACACACACGTTCATGCACACACATGCGCACACACATATGCACGGAGGTGGTCCTAGGTCGACAGCAGAGTTCAACGTGAATTTTGAAAACATGAAAGGAGGCAGATTTCCTTCGGCCGTGAGCAGGTAAAACACATTCTGCTCCATACAATCACATACTGTAACATGCCCTCTCTCTCTCTCTCACACACACACACACACACACACGCACACACACACACACACACACACACACACACACACACACACAGGTGGACTCCCCCATTGTTTCTTGGATTACGAACTACCTGACCAACAGGCCACAGTTTGCACGGCTGCAGGGATGTGTTGGACTGGGTGGTGAGCAGCATTGGCGCCCCCCAGGGGGCAGTTCTGGCTCCCTTCCTCTTCACCCTCTATACCTCGGACTTCAGGCACAACACAAATACTTGCCATCTGCAGAAGTTCTTGGACGATTCTGTTATTGTGGGATGTGTTAGTGTACGCCAGGAGTTTTGTTGAGTGGTGTGAGCAGAACCACCTGCTACTCAATATCAGCAAGACAAAGGTGGTGGTGGACTTTAGGAGGACTAGAGTCCCCCTGTCTCCTGTTTACATCCAGGGAGAGGAAGTGGAGGTGGTCCAGAGTTACAAGTACCTGGGGGTGTGCCTGGACAATAAACTGGACTGGACTGGTAACACAGATGTCCCGTACAAGAGGGGCCAGAGCCGGCTTTATTTCCTGAGGAGGCTCAGGTCCTTTGGCGTGTGCAGGACTCTGCTGAACATGTTCTACCAGTCAGTGGTGGCCAGCGCAGTGCTGTACGCATGGTGGTATGCTGGGGGGATAGCATCAAGGAAGGTGACACCAAGAGGCTGAACAAGCTTATTAGGAAAGCTGGTTCTGTCCTCGGTGTCACCCTGGACACTGTGGAGGAGGTGGCCAATAGGAGGATGAGGACCAAACTCCTGGCCATCATGGACAAACCCTCCCATCCCCTACATGACACTGTGGCAGAGCAGAGAAGCTCCTTTAGCAACAGACTACTACAACCACATTGCACTATGGAGCGCTGTAGGAGATATTTTCTGCCTGCCGCAATAAGACTGTACAACTCCTCCTCCGGCTGTGATCAGTCGGGGTGATCAGTCAGGCTGGGGATGTTAAATCATACTGGACTGTCCTTACTGTATATAATGTTTCAGATTATTATTAGTCTATTTTAGTTTTATTCTATTATTCTATTGTCACTTTATTTTGTTGCTGTTGTGATGTGAGCTGCTGTAACGCCTTAATTTCCCCTCGGGGATCCATAAAGTACCTATCTATCTATCTATCTATCTATCTATCTATCTATCTATCTATCTATCTATCTATCTATCACCCTCTTGGAAAGTGCTTTGGAAGTGTAGTGAACCCTTTGAAAATCGTTCAGAGAACTCTCCTGGCCCATGTGCTTGTGTGTGTGTGTGTGTGTGTGTGTGTGTGTGTGTGTGTGTGTGTGTGTGTGTGTGTGTGTGTGTGTGTGTGTGTGTGTGTGTGTGTGTGTGTGTGTGTGTGTGGTGCAGTACTTACGAGGGGCTAGAGTGAGCTGCATGGTGTCCAGGGGGCCTCACCACTGCGAATCCATTCTGTGAGGAGGGAATAGAGGTTGTGAGAACGTAGATTCCACTAAAAAACTAATGGATATGAGACTTTTTTCAAGAGCCAGCTGTATACATTCATGCATGTTATGGTGATGCCATCATTACTGAGGTGTTGACAACGGATAGTGTCTATGTGTATGTGTATGTGTGTGTGTGTGTGTGTGTGTGTGTGTGTGTGTGTGTGTGTACGTGTGAGAGTCTCACCTTCAGCTCACCCTGCGCCACCCTGAGTGCCAGCTCTGTCACGCTGCCCGCCGCCATCCTAGACCCCGTCGACGTGTGCATCTCATTCCAGATCGTATCATTATCCACCTGTCAATCACACAAAGCCAGCAAATCACATGAAGGACGAGGGCCGGACCAGTGACACAACACCAAAAGGGTAGAAACAGGGAAATACAGTAACCTCAAAAAGACAAGGGGTGATTGGTTGGAATGGATGTCACTTTGGTCACCAACATGACAAAACAATGAGAAAACAGCCTTGACAGATTGTGGTAAGTGGTATAGTATCAGACTACAACCCTTCTGTACTGCACTGTGGATGACTACCTAAAAAAGAGTAGCATGACTTGTTGTAAGTCAAAAGTGGGTTGATGGGAGCGGGTAACGTTTACCACACATCACCACAGACATTGATTCTAACTGCCGCTGATGACAACACTTAGAAGGGGTATACAGAATTCCTACTGTTTTGTTTTTTTCTCAAATTCTCTTGTCTCTTGCTCACTCTTTCTTTCTCCGAATTTCTCTCTCTCTCTTTCTCTCTCTCTCCCTCTCTTTGTTATTCCATGTTTCAAAATCGGACATTTTCTGGCGGTTTGGCACGGCGGAACAATGAAATCAGAGGAATTTCTTTTATCACCGTCTTCACCATCTTGTTCCACTCAACTCACTTCACCAGAGGAGCCCAGGGCCGGAAATCCAGGCAGATCAGGCGGCCTTATCAACACCATACCAACCCCCTTCCTTTTACTCTGCACTACTCTCTTCTTCCTTTTCCCTCTGTTCCTCTCATCTTCTACTCATCTTCTTCCTCCAACTCTCATCCCCTCTTCCTCCTCTTCTACATTGTCCATACTGCCACAGTACCCCAGGTGCTCCTCCGAGCTACAATTTCCACCTCTCTCCTTCTCTCTTCTTTCTCCTTCTCCTTCACATCTCCCAGCTTCTCTTTTGCCTTTGATATCTGATTGGTGTTAAAGCCCTGTGCTAGCCAACGACAACAGCATCAACAATTTGTAGCTCTATTAGCCTAATTGTGTAATGAGCCATAATCATGCATGTAATGTTTGCTGTTCTGTAATGTGATTAGATAAGTGGAAAGATTTTGCATGACTTTTTGATTGTGCTTTTTTTTACAGTCATTTTTTTTCTGTAAGTGTGTGTGTGTGTGTGTATGCATGTGTTTGTGATCTCCTTCTAACTCACCCCAACTCCGCCACATGGTAGCTTCACAAACATCCGTTCAGATAAGATCCCTGCAAAAGAAAGAGAGATAGAGGCGATATATTCAGTATACTCATTAATACATACAGTACTATAAAGAAATGACACACAAATGTGTGTGTGTGTGTGTGTGTGTGCGCGCGCGCACGTGTGTTTACAGTATGAATGCATGTGTTTGTGTGTGTGTGTCTCACCAGCGAGCTTGCGGTTGTCCAGTTTGAGGCGGTTGAGTGGGTTGGTGCCGTACAGCAGGACGTGTTTCTCAGAGTGGACTGACTGCAGCTCTTCCAGAGTGGCCTTCCTGCCCCTGATACACTACATACACACACACACACACACACACACACACACACACACACAATTCAACACAATTATTACAACGTGCACACACTTCTGTCGAGTTTTGAACACTGGGCCAATGTAAAGGAGGTTGCAATGTTCGGGTACAACCTAGATGGCAGCAGTGCTCACACAGGGCTCTCGTGAGGAATGGTGTGTGGCGGACTGTAGAATATTGGACCTCACACTGGCTTCTGAGGCCAAGCCACAAGCAGTCTGGACCAAAGGCTATGAAGTGTAGCGTCACAGTGCTCTGTACAGTGGTGCATCATATAATATAACATCATCTTTATTTAACCAGGAAGTCCCATTGACGTCGGAGGACGCCTTTCACAAGGAAGACCTGGCAACGTATGGCGGTAAACAGTTTGATACCGTTCCTCATTCAGTTCCATGCATTACAATGAGCCCTGTCCTCTGATTTCGACCTCCACCAGCCTACCCTGCTGTAGGTGTGTTGTAATACCGTGGTGAAGTATAGTGTGTTGTGGTGTAGTGTAACATATCGTACCTCACACTGGTTCCTGAAGCCTCGCTCGTGCAGCCTGGACCAGATGCTCTGGATTCTCCCAGCATGCTCTGGGTGTCGACTGTTGTCGCCACAGGTGCACTGGTGCTTTAACATCTGAGAGTCGTACACCAAACCTACACACATAACCACACACGCGCGCACGCACACGCACACGCACACACACACGCACACGCACACGCACACGCACACGCACACGCACACACACAAATTAACATGCAGTATACTATATGAGACATAATATATAATGTACTGTTGTACTGCCCCCTCTGTTCCGCAATTCTGCATGGTGTCACCAAACGCACTCATTAGGGTACACAATCTCAAATAAACTTAGCAAAACTCTATTATATATATATCTATATATCTGCGGCTCTGATATAAAGAAGTGTGTGTGCAGCGTCTCCTCCTGAGTGCCTCACCAGTGGTGTAGCGGAGCTTGGTGGGAGTCTCTGGCCCAG
>NC_139658.1:12097112-12202112 GCF_951799395.1 Argentina silus | reverse complement strand
ACACATTACCAATCTATTGACATTAACAGGTACTGTGTAGTTTGATTGGACAGAAAGTACACAGTGTTACATAGTACTTGGCATTTATTACATGCTAATACACAAAAAAAGATTGAGTCTACTGGTTTTATAGGTCAGTCCTACGCTTTTCACAGTATTACCTAGTGACGTTTTCGTTGTTATAAAGGCATTAATCTGGTATTGATGTTTTAATCAAGGGACTATCAAATAACATGGTCGTGGCATAACGTTGTCCATCTGGCACAATTAAATCTCCCTGTTTAAAACATTGGGCCGCACTACTGTACTGTGCCATGACGCACGATTAACATTCAGTTGACCTGCCCTTTCCAACTTTCCCAGAACATGCTGTAAAACACATTTCAGCCACCATCTGATGGACCAAGTAGATCACTGTGTAAACACTGTAAAAGTACCACAATAATACTATACCACTCAAACTACTCAAGCGCTATAGGCTGTCCTGAGAGTATGCAGTAACTACAACAACAATAACAATGACATCCAACTACCACATCTACACCCTAGCAGCCTTTCTTAAACTAATCTTAACTTGGTCAAAAATACTAAAGCTTGAATGCTCCTAAAATAAGTAAAATGCTTCTCTCATAAAACCCCCCCCCAGAAAAAAACAACTAGGGACATTCAAATAATATATGTGGGATAGGTGGCGTTTGTTGGAGTAAGTGGGATCATTTACGAGAGTGTTACGAAATGGTTCGATCTAGTCGCTAGCATCTTATTGGATAGCTGAGGGATGGGAGAGGGGGTGAGGGGCAAACGGGAAAACGGGCAGGGGGGCTTGAGAAGGACTCACCTCTTGGGTCAGTCCATTAAGGGGGAGGACCCCATTGTCAGACTGCAGGCTGTCATTGGGCGAGCTGCACCCTGACACTGGAGTACTACTGCTACTGAGGGAGGAGTCTGCAGGATGGAAGAAAGGAACAGCCAATCAACTAACCAGATATCAACATATCGGTAAAACGTGACATTTAACTGCACACAGATTGGAATTGGAATTGGGTCTACAAACATGATACGTGGGATGTTAAAGTGCATTTAAATGTAACGTAAACATTAAACATAACGTAAACTAAGAGGCAAATACAAGTGTAAGATAGATAAGAGGTTGGTTTGATAAACTACGGACAAAATGAAGTACAGGAAGGACAACGCTACCGAGAGAATCCGGCGTTCTGTGCTTCTGTACGTTGGGCGGGGCACTCCTCTTGCGCTGTAGAGGGTTCTGTCTGGAAGTTATGTGCTTCTTCAGTTTACTTCTCGGCTTCAGGATGGGCAAAGAGGCTGTACGCACACACACACACACACACACACACACACACACACACACACACACACACACACACAAAACAAACATGCACAAGCACACAGACATAATGCAAAACACACACACACACACAAACACACATGACAAAAAAAAGATAGAAAGTGAATCACTCCTTGCCATGGTGAAACCCCTCCTGAAGAAAGGTAATTTGCACTAAGCAATTTGCAACCTTCCCCAAAATTCTGGAGAAATTGTTTTTCAAACAGGAATGTTTATTAATGTTATTTTTCCTTCTCTCTCTCTCTCATGTCACATTTTCTCCCGGTATACATTCAGTTTACATACAGTATGTTACCCCTTGGCAGCATTGTCAGAGAGCACGGCATTGGTTTTCATTGCTACGTGGAGGATTTTAGCCCGACTGATACTGATTATTTAACTCTATTATTGATTTAACTACTTGGATGACTCAAAACTTCAACACCTTCAATTAAACCACGATAAGACTGTGGAACTCATTGTTGGAGCCAAATTCCAGAGAGAGAAACTGGCCACACATTTTAAGTCAAAGGCACTTGCACAGACTATGCACCAGGTTAAAACCTTAGGTGTCTTCTTATATTCTGAGCTCAACTGTGGAACTGTGGACATTTTTGAAAGACATCTTAAAAGATATGTTTTTAGCCTTGCTTTTAATTAGGATGCTCTGATTCTTTTAGTCTTGGGCCACTCCTAATCCTTCACCGTGCGTTAGTCTCTCTCTGTTGTATTTGCTTGTTTGTTTTTATTTATTTTTCCTGTAAAGTGCAATGTATTGCATCCGTGTACGAAATTAGCTTACAATAACAGTATAACGTTTTTAGTATAGTATAACAATTTAATTTGATTTACAGAACTATCAAACAAAAATAGGGAAAAGCTGAGCAATGCACTATATACAGTAGCCCATATGGCATACCAGCAGAGAAACGACACGAAATCCACAGTATGTGTGAAACAGTACATAACACATTCTCATCATAAACACATTCATTTTGCATTACACAACCATATCAAATCTGCTTGATAGCGCTGCTGACAAGAACAAAGAACATCATGCCCCAGAGTCGATATTGTAAAAAAGTCCCATGTTTGCTTTGACCATTGCACAATAGGGCCGCAAAAGCAATCAATCAGTTCAGGGCTTAGCTCAGACAAAAGATGCTTATGACAATCTTATTGTTGTTGAGTTTCAAAAGAGAGACAGAGGGGTGTGTACTGCAGCCGAGAATAGGAAATGCTGCCAGGGCAACCTAGGTAAATAATGGTGTTTTAATAGAGTAAAGTATTCCAAGTCTATGTACCGTACAGTAGGAACCACTCCTTATGTCATTCATACACCCAGGTACTGTAGACATGCTTGCATTCTCACAAGGGTCATTTTTCACATTCCTTATAGTTATGTTATGTAACTACTTTAGTTTCTCTCTCTCTCTCTCTCTCTCTCTCACTCACTTGTTGGCAACATCAGAGATCAGTCTCTGATCTCATTGATAAAAACCTGCACTCTAATTGTTCATATTTAAATAATGTCCAATCTCTAATGTCCAATTCTCTAAACGTAATGGAATCAAAATTGCTTTTGTCTGAAACAAGAAAGATTGCATATCCATATTGTTATATGAAATGTCAGCTCACGATACCAGTCAGAAGATTATCTTGTGACAAATGCACGAACAATTTAGGTCTCACCTGTTCTCCTCAGGGGCAGGTCCTTGCGTTGGTCACATGGTGGTTGAACGACGGGAGTTGCCGTAAGCTTTGGGGGCTTGTCAGGGTCTGGTGCCAGTTCCCTAGGCAACCAACAAAGCCAGTTTAGAGTTACCTTTAGCAACCCTTGAATAATCACTGGTCAAGTCTAATATGACAGAAAGGTGGAAAGGTGAGACCAATGTGATGGAAAGGCCACCAAGGCAACACGCTGCTTTCACCCAGAAAGAACTGTAGTGACAGTGTATTGTCAGTGTTGTTCAAACTTGTGTGATGCAAGAGTGTCACTCACCTGTATCCCTTAGGTGTGTTAGTAATGGGATTGGAGGCGGCCCTCTCCTGTTCCTGTCTCTTGGACATCAACCGCTTCCGTAGTTCTTCCTTCACCAGTGGACTGGCCACAGCACCTGTCAGTCAACAGTCAGCCAATCAGAGAACCTTACGTGTCTGTTCAATGGAAAATGATTTGTATGAACTCGTACGATTTCAAAATCAGCAAAAGAGGCTAACTATTAAATAATTATCAATTATAAATCAGCCCAAATGTAAGTCATTCAAGGACAGGTGATTTCGGTGACTGCTAAAGCGTAGTTTCCTAGGAATTTGGTGATTGATAAATTGCTTTGTTGCATTCTTTAATAGTTTCCTCCTTTCTTAAAATAATAAAACACAAATGAACATATTGCAACATCTCCCTGTGATTTACGTCCTTGTTTTGATTTTGATTTCATGTAAATAGACTTCCTTGGTCAGTGACTAGGCTACACCAAAGGAACTCTGGAATCCCCCTTCCTCTAGCAAACACACTGTATGACTCTGAGGATCATATAAACAACCAAACCAGATGTACCAGGTTGTGTGGTACCTAAAGCAGTTTAAACGTACCAAACATGGGAAGTTACCACCACACTTACAGAGAAAAGCTTAAAAGAAAAAGTGACTTACTCTGTTCATTCTTACTCTTGTGCATCAGCTGCTGCAGCTCCTGTTTCTTCTCCTGCTCTTTCTCCTGACGTCTCTGCTCCATGTACTGGAACAACACAATTGACACACATTCAGTGAGAGGCTCACTGGACACGTGTAGAACAACAGACAAAGCTGAAGTGATATATCTACAGAGAGTAAGACATAGATTACTCCTACTAGACTACTCCTACACAGCATGGACGGGGAAAGGAAAGGAAGCCATTCTATAATATTAGAATGTAATGAAACCCATATTGTGGCCAGAAAGAGATAAGAGAAAGAGATATTTTGACATCAATGGGACTTTCTGGATAAATAAAGTTCAAAACTAAAAGAAATGTTTCAAGGGGAAAGGGAGTCCCCACCTGGAAGTGTTGGGCTTGCAGGTCCTGGGAGTACTGGGCAGGGCTTGGGCAAGAAGGGCCCCAGGTTGAGGGCCCCAGGTAGAGGGGACGGTGAGGGGTCAGCATGGCCGAGCTCTGGTTCATACGGAGGTCCATGGGCCGCTCCTGCCGTAGTGGTGACGAAGACTGGTGAGAGGCTATCACATCCACTACATGGAGAGAGAGGAAAGGAGGACAGAGGACAAATTACAATGGTGGCCAATCGTTTATTTGTAAGAGAGAAACGGCAGAAGGCAGAAGTGAAGTCTTCAACGATTTAGTGCATACTTCCTCATGCTTCATTTATTTGTGAGATTGGACTTATTAGAGAGTGGGACCTGGGATGGATTTGAACTTGAGGTGCAGCACAGAACTAATGACAGAATTCTGTGCAATTGGTGTTAGCAGTGACATCCTGGTTGTGTCTCTGCTCTGCAAAATCCCCCGAAATAGGCTTAAAATAGACTCTCTCTTTCTCTCATTCTGTCTGTTCTCTCTTTTTTTCTCTCTCATTCTTTTGAACAGTTTATTTTCACTACACAACCCAATTCCTCCCCCTGCTGATTTCAGTGCTGGGACACACTTGAAAGGGATGATTGACCCCATTGAGTCTAGACTTGTCTGATGAAAACATACTAGCTCTGAATGACACACACTCTGGCCCCCAGGTCTTCATCTGAATGCAGACAACTAAGTCAGACTGGTAAAGCATCATGAGCTCATGCCTGATCAGATTCTGTTTCTGAGCATCAAAACGTATCAAGAGCTGTTAAAGGATTATCCAAAAATATGTAGCCTATCTAAATCGTATTACAACATTTCCTGTCCATACAATAGGACATTGTCAGAAGAAGTATGTTTCAAACTGTTACTTTCAGAAAGAAATCTTAGGTACTTAGGTAAGGTGTGTGTGTGATTAAGTGTATGCAAAGTCAGTGTGGTGCGGTACACGGTTGGAAGTCATATTTCATTCAATGTCTTCCTGCTAGAAATGAGTTGGCCATTGTCCAAAATTACATTCAGAACTTCACAAATAAGAGGAAAGAGGGGGGAGAGAAAGTGAGAAAGGCAGCAGCCATAAAATAATGAAAGAATGAAGGAAGTGGGGGGGGGGGCTAGAACATTGTGTGGCAGAGGCATTTTGGGTCAGATAAATTAATCTATCACCACCCTCCAGATTTTACCAGAAACAAGTCTAAATTTAATGAAAAAATGAGACTAATTTCAGTGTCATGCCCGTAAACAAGTGTCCCATTTTGTAGGTAAAGTGGAGTGAAAATATTGTTTTTGTTCACATGCTATTTAGACTTGAGGACATTGTGGGTAATGAAGTTCACGACTTGCTGAAACACTCATGTTTAATGGTAACATCTATGTAGCCTGTAAGATTACTGAATGCTCATGAACAATCATTAAAGGGATAGTTCACCCAAATTACTAAATCACATATTTGGTTCCTTACCTTGAAAGAAGTCCATGGACAAGGACAAACTTCAATCCACACACTGATTCTGTTTACCTGGGCACTGTCACTAACCACTTACTGTTACCATTTTAACCAAAAAACTATGTTTTGAAATGTTTGAAATGTCATGCCCAAATCATCTCAAAGTCATAGTTAATTAGTTGGTCAGGTTAATTAGTGTTCATTGACTTCCATTGGTTTCACCCAATATATGATTTTGTAATTTGGGTGAACTACCCCTTTAATGTTGCTCAGGAATAGATAAAAATAATACTGATAAATCAAACATAACTTCAAATGAACTGCATGTTTACAGCATATTGATGTTATTTATGCAGATTAATTAAGAGTTCCTGTGACAAATCCTAACCAGTATTTTACACACTGTAAAAGAGCCCACATTTCTTAATGTTACAGTAATAGGTCAAAGGGTTTAGGCTATTAATTAACATAATAAAAACATTGGTACAAGAACTGTAGGTGTCAAAATGACTGACACATGAAACCCTAAAGCTTCAATTGTCCTCTTTGGAATGCAGTATCGAAGACAAACTGGAAGACAGATCTGGAAGGAGACACCTCTTTCTCCCTCAGGGAGGAATACTGGAAATGTACCGGAGTGTCTGACTGAGAGCCACCACAAACATTAGTCAACATTACTCACATATTTCCTCTCAAGTCTCCATGTCCTTTCTAGTATACCCAGTTGAACTACATTACCCTGGATGTACCAAAAGGCTTAATGGATTCTGAGTCAAAACAAAGGATTTATAGTATTACCCGTAAAAACACAAAAGAAAACCATTTCCTTTTCTTTTTTTTTTTAGTTAACAAATAACTCAGAGAATAAAACATTCACATAACATTGTCAATCATCTATGTTTACTCAATGCTACATACTAGCACATGACACCGTTGACATATTTTCTAGGGTTAAACCATTCGACTGGGGTCTGGTCTTTATTCATCACAAGTCCTCAAAGACGTCATTAACAGGGCGTCCTATAAAACTAACCTGTGGCTAAACTTCACTCACACTCACATGTTTCACAATGTCTAAAGGTGTCGAGAAATAACAATAATCCTAATCTAATCCTGCTGAGCAAATCAATTGGTTATTCATTTCAAAATGAATTGGAAACAAACGCCCAACTTTTAATTAAGAATTTGCAGTGCTGAAATAATGAAGTGTGCATTGTGCAATTCTCCCCTTTGCAAGTTTGATGACATTTCGCTGCATGCCTGTTCCATAACCTAAGGGCCCTGGTTCCGAGGAGAGAGATGACTAATAGAGAGATGTCTGAGAGGGTGTTCAGTCAGACAGAACTCTCTGAGGTAAACACGCCCGCAACATTTAACATGGTCAGATGTCAATGACACACCATTGGAACATGACCAACAACAGATGAAAGTATTTAAAAAATATCGATAAACTGACCTCTTATAACTGTTATGGCATTATATACCTTTGTGATACTCCTTAACTAATTCAGACCTAGAAAGCTACTGTTTTTTACAGTTACCTTGGAAGTGTGTGTGTGTGTGTCTGTGTCTCTCTCTCTCTAGCTGTCACATGAACCCTGCCACTAGTCAGGTAAGGCTCCAACAGGATATAACACTTGGAAGCCCAGGTGTGACTAGCATCACCTTATCTCATTTAGACACAGACATTTGTTGAGAAACAAACTTTACTTTGTAAGAACTACAGGTGAAAAGTCTTCAATGTTGAAAACAAGAGAGTTACTACAGGAAGGACCACTGGCAGCAGAACAGCACATACTACCAGAAGAATGTTTTTTTTTTTTTACGGAAATGGTGGGGAGACCAAGCTTGGGTGCGCGCGCGCATGCATGCATGCACGCACGCACACAGGTTAATAAATAAAGCAGCCAGCTCCACTGAAAAATACCCCAATAGGAAATTATCAGGAAGTCAGATTAACTTTCTCACATGAACAACAAACAACCACTTGCCCTGTGTTTTTACCATGAAAATAGTCTCTTGATGGTTAGGAACCACTCTACCATAATCAGAAACCTTGCGTAAGACCCTGAAAACAAGCATTAGCTCCACACAGTGATGCCTAGGCTTTAGCTGAGCACGCTAAGGCACCTGCCTTTCATGTGAGAGACCGAGTTCAAACCCTAGTCATTCACTTTCAATACACACCAGGTACATTTGGGGTGTAAGGTAGTACTGTATACAGAACATTTGACTTTGACTTGATGGTGCTCTACCATTTGTCTTTGACCTACGAAGTTATTATTAGATCAGTGATCAGTATGAAAAGGAGAAGGAAACAGTGCTATTCAAAGTATTTCGAGGCAATGTTAAATGAATGAACAACCTAGCAGAGTTTAGTAGGAAGATGGACCCAAGAGGAGGATAAAAGATTTAGAGAATTGAGACGGTCAGGATGTCTTCCACACTGACCTACTGTTCTAGTGTTTCAGATCCTGGTCTTATTCTGACTTACTGGCTTATACAGCACAAGCCGTAAATGAGGTAATTTGCAACTTTCTTTGATTGTTTATTGTTGCAGGGTCCCGAAAATGTGTTAAAAATAGAGTGAAAGAAAACTGTCATAATGTTAACATCTTTGTCTCTCTCTCTCGTTCTCTCTTTCTCATGCTAAAAATAAACTTCTGCACTCTGTTAACATATTTGTTTCACAATCATAATCCTCTTTCTCTCATACTGCTGCAACAAGCCAACACATCGACCACCAACCCCTAACACACACACACACACACACACACACACACACACACACACACACACACACACACACACACATATACACAGAAACAGTAGCTTCCTGTTGCTAAAGTTAGTCTGCACCATAACATCCCTCCGGTTCATTTAGGCAAGCAGACGCTGCTATTTTGGTTGAATGGCCCATGTCTTGCCTAAGAGTGAGTTGAAGCTGTCTAGTGATATTTATAACCAGACTGAAGCTCAAAAGTGTGCACTGTTTATTGTTGGGTAAAATTGAACACAAAGTGGTATTGGTGGGGTAGATATGGAAGTTACAGATTACGTTAAGTGCTACTGTAGTTACTATGTATATGGACCAATATTGACACATACTGTACTGTACACTAATGGTGTGTAGGTGGATGAGTTAGGTTACATAAAATAACTTATAAGGGTAGAGTGATGGAGAGAGGAGTAAATAAGAGGGGTGCTCATAGATTTTAAGTCGTAGATTTAAAAGAACTGGATAGGTATAAGCAATATATTGGAACCTATAGCCAACCCAAGGGAGCTAGGTAGAGGTATACATTATTGCCTCAACCTGACCCTGCGTTCCAGTCTTACAGGATGCAGAGCAAAGAAAAGACTACTTTACACCCATTTGGACCTTGCAGGTCGACCAGGGGCTATTTTGGATCAAGCGGTTTTGGTCCCTTGTCTTTAAGCCAGCGAAGCGGTTGTACAGAACTCTGCTCTACAACCTTAAGCATAACCTTCTGGTACTACATTGTATTGCACTGTGCTTTGACCGTGTGGGCCATTTGCTAGTCTTACCACACATCGCTAAAGTCCACCTCCACTAGCCTCCAAGGCCACAATCTCTCCTGCCATCTTTCCCTCCCTCCATTCATCCCCCCATCCTTCCATCTAGAGGAATCCACAGCTGTCAGGGACATTCTGTCCCTCTGCTTCCGAGCAGCTGGAGAATCCATCTCCTTCCGTGTGTGTGTGTGTGTGTGTGTGTGTGCGAGTGTCCCATGTATGCCAAGATATTAATAGTGCGCATTTGTTTCTTTGAGTGTATACAGCAGGTCTTTGTGTTTGCTTAAGTATATCTGTGCATGTGTGTGACCGTTGAGTGTGTATGAATCTGTGTGTGTGCCAATGTATTAATAGTGCACATTTGTTTCTTTATGAGCATACAGCAGGTCTTTATGTGTGTTTCAGTGTGTGTTGGCGTGCCAGTTTATTTATAGTGTCACCTGTTGGTTAACACTTGTGTCATTGTGTATATTCCAGCAAGTGTGCATATGTTTGAGTACTGTACATATGTGTGTATAAAGATGTGTGTGCCAATATATTTATAGCATCATCCCACTTGCACACATTTGTGTCGTTGTGAGTGTATGGCTTTGTGTGTGTGTGTGTGTGTGTGTGTGTGTCTGTGTGTGTCAATGTATTTATAGTGTCCCTGAATGCACACACTTGTGTCTTTATGTGTGTATGGCGTGTGTGTGTGTGTGTGTGTGTGTGTGTGTGTGTGTGTGTGTGTGTACCTGTCAATATGTTCAGCGTAGTATAGAGTCCTGTGTGGGGTGGATGGGTGAGTGAGTATGTTTACTCAAACAACCATGCAATATGCTGCATGTGAAGCTGCATAGAACGAACTACCATATTCACATACTGACTCTTTTTTTCTTTCGGAAGCCACGATGATTAAGTAACAAGTAACTTTGCCACCACAAAAGTGACGCTTCCTCATACTAGAAGGTGACACAAAGACACTTTTTGAGATTCTCTCTCTGCCTCTTTCTTTGATTCTCTTTACTCAATTTTCACTCTGTCTCTCTCTTTGAGATATTTCTTTCTATCTGTCTGTCTTTGTCTCTCTCTCTGTCTGTGTGTGTGTGTCTCTCTCTTTCTCTCTCTCTCTCAGTGAAGGAACATTATTGGTCAATCAATCAAAAGGTTGAAGGTCAAAGACATCTAACGTCAAACCCTTTCATGATGACGCTGTTCCCCTCAGGCGGTGAAGGGAAAGGTGAGGGGGTCACTAGCTTAGTGAAGAAAGACATGAGAAAGAGTCAGAATCACAAGCCAGTTTGCTCTTTAGCGTGATGCTGGACATTTCTCACGGCTAAAACAGACTCACAATTGTTTAAACTGTTTTATTTTTTCTCTAGACAAGGTTCAAGAAGTCAAAATCCATGTTTTGGCTGGGAAAGCAAAAATGTTGCAAAATATGAGCACAAAACATAGACCTTGATTTTACTTGCAGTGCAGTGATACACTCACTGAACACTTTATTAGGAACACTATACTAATACTGGGTAGGGCCTCCCTTTGCTCTCAAAACAGCCTCAATTATTCGTTTGATTTCATTGATTTCACAAGATGTTGGAAACATTCCTTTGACATTCTGGTCCATGATGACATGATTGCATCACGCAATTCCTGCAGATTTTCAGGTGCACTTTCAAGATGTGAATCTCCCGTTCTACCCCCTCCCAAAGGTGTTCTATTGGATTCAGATCCGGTGACTAGGAAGGCCACTGAAGAACACTGAACTCATTGTCATGTTCATGAAACCAGTTTGAGACAACATTTGCTTTGTAACATGGTGCAGTATCATGCTGGAAGTAGCCAATAGAAGATGGGTAAATTGTGGCCATGAAGGGATGCACATGCTCAGCAACAATACTCAAATAGGCTGTGGCATTCAAGCGATGATGGATTCTTATTAACGGGCCCAAAGTGTGCCAAGAAAACACTCCCCACACCATTACACCACCTCCACCATGAGAAGGTGTACAGGTGTTCCTAATGAAGTGCTCAGTGAGGGTATACTATAATGTCTTCAGAACATTATAAGAACATCCCAAGACTGACAGCGTCCCTCACAATGACAGACATTGAATGACACATTTTACCACTTCATGTCCTTAAACATTTTCCAAATAAAAAGCACTGTAATAAGTGAAAGGTACTGTAGGTCTGTTGTCTGCTTCTCCGGTTCTCCGTTCTCCACTTTGCTACCTGATGCTAACTATGGCTCCATCGCAATCCTGTCTTTTGCAGAGGGCACTGCTAACTGTTAGTTTGTGCTGCAGAAGTTCAGACGGCAATCCATGGATTTATCTAGCTCCTGTCACCAACAGCTAACCACTAGTATTTAAAAAAACAAAAACAACAATGAATCTCCCCTATGTAGCATCTTTTATATAGTGGAGATTGATTTCCATTGGTGTTTGGTTAAAAATGACAGTAGTCTGGTAGCAGTTAGTGACAGAGGCTATCTAAGCATAACCAAAGTGTGGATTAAAGTCTGCCATTATTCACAGACTCCTTTCAGGGACTTCAATAATGTATATGATATTTTAACAGCGCAAAAAACACTGTCTTTTTTCACGTCTTGGCCGCAAACGTGGGCATTGTTAGGGGGCCTGGTGGTGGCGCTTAATGGCTATGTCGGAAATATTAGTGCTACTTTCAAGGGCAGATTTGGCAGCGTACATGATGGCACTTGACCTGCTTATTGTAATGAACACACCTTTATTTACCGCAGACGAGACATCGCTACAGTGCAGTGGTGTTTTCACCTGCACTGTGAAACACAAATTGCCAATATGCCTGCATTTGGACAACCATTTTGCGCCGGCTGAAAATAGAGCCCGAAGTATATTTATATATATGACTGAAAGTATTTTCCCTCCCAGAGATACTGTATGACACCCACAACACCCACCCCACCCCCCCATGTAAATACTTACAACCGCAGAGAGATAAGCATCCATATCAAGTAGGACACCGACCATACATTTGAATAACATCAATAGCTTCTGCTTCTGCTGACAGAAAAAAAAAAGAATGGTCATCTAAACATAGTCAAATTGAACCTACTGATCTGTCTCATCTACTTCCACATACAATCCCAGAAACTTTAGATGACCTGACTGATGCTCTTCCAGATAATATGGATACAGTTCACCCAACACATGATACTGTGTGTGCATAATGCAACAAAAAAACTCTCACTCTTGATTTCTGTAGCAAGAACCTATTGCCCCCCCCACAGATATTCAAACACACACACACACACACACACACACACACACACACACACACACACACACACACACACACATAGATATTGTAAATGGGATGCTTACAGTACAGTTTCATGTTACAGTTTCAAAAACACACACACACACACACACACTTACAATAAAACCCACACAATGTGATGCTGCTGCTGTTGCTGTGTATTTGGGAAGTGCC
The DNA here is from genome assembly GCF_951799395.1 of Argentina silus. Classification (NCBI taxonomy): domain Eukaryota; kingdom Metazoa; phylum Chordata; class Actinopteri; order Argentiniformes; family Argentinidae; genus Argentina; species Argentina silus. The sequence continues at coordinate 12,189,265 of NC_139658.1, read as the reverse complement.
ATCTGTAGTCAGCTGAGCTGATCTCAAATCAGGAAGAGGAAATGTGATCTCCAGCTCTACCCTGTCCAGAACACTGTCCCTATTGTCTAGCACTGCTCCTTCACATGTCCTGGAATATTTGGGGATTTTTTTTGTTATTTAGTGTTTTTTTAATTCATTTTTGGACCGCCTCACTGTTTCAAAGGTCACCTCACACTTACTTTAAGAACTAGATAGAACATTATAAGACATTATAAGAACATGTAAAATGCTAATAGCTAAGATACAATTGCGAATACAGGAAATGCTAAAAAACAGTTAACCCTGGGGTACATTTTGCCTAAGCATTTCACTGACTGAAATCCGAGATTCCCTGGGTAAACTGATCCCCCCACCCCCACTCCAATAAATGTCCAGTAGGCCCCTCACACCCCAAAAACAAAATGTCATCCTAACCCCCTGTTTAGTTCTACAGTACCTACTGTCCCACCTACCAGAGCGGTATGAGATATTATAACATTTCACTTGAACCCTGGGTTATGACTCCTTCTTGACACTGTTATAAGCATGACAAAGCTGATGTCATAAGCTGCCACAACAACTGAAGTCAGTCAGTGACAAGACCTTTGTAATGAATGCTTCAGGTAAAATGATACTGATCAGGTACCATGGCAGACTAGGAGTACCAAAGTCTCAGCTTAATGTCATTAAATACAGATTTTCCCTCCAAGGTCCACCTTGTGCACACATAAGCATGCATACTCACAGCGGCAGTGAATAAAGCTGGTTATCTGAGGAGGAGAGAGAGAAGGAGAGAAAGAGAGAGATGTAAAAGGCCATACAAAGGGAGAGAAGAGTGGTGTCGATTCCTCTGGCATGGCACACGTGAAACTGCCGTAACTATATCCTCACACAACTAAGGCTATGACCTCATCCTGTCTAGAGAGAGAGAGAGAGAGGGAGGGAAAGAGAGAGAGCGAGAGAGAGAGAGGCTGGATACATAAGCGTATTACTCCATAGTTGGTGTGTGTGTGTGTGTGTGTGTGTGTGTGTGTGTGTATGTGTGTGTGTGCACGTGCTGGGATCTTATGGGGGGATCATATCAAAATACTATATGCCATATACGCCACTACACATACACCCCCATATGAACACACACACACACACACACACACACACACACACACACACACACACACACACACACACACACACACACACACACAGCTGACCACCCATTGCTAAGAGACTTAGGCCATTTTCAGAAACTATATCAAAGGGTCCAAGGGTTTCTTGAGTATACGCTCAGAAAGTGAGCAACTCAGAAAGTGAGCCACTAAAAATTCAACACCTTTGATGACAATAAGGCCTTCTGTCAAAGTTAATGCTTTAATTGCACCATTACCTGCCTCAGTTGTCTGTGTCTTTGTTCATCTGTCTTTCCGTGTTAGGGCTATCTTGCATTGTGCATAAGACAATCATTCTCCACCAGTACACCACGGTTTAATATAAAGGAGTTCAATTAGTTTCTGCATTTTGGCCGTCAATTAGAATACAGACGCACCTGACACTAATTCACGTTACACTATAACTGCAGTCCAAAGAGTACAGAGTAAATACATCACTCATACTGTGGCAAACCATTTAGCTCCTGGTTTGTGCAGCCTATGTAGGCTCTAGGCAGCACCATTTAGTTCTAAGAACATACTTTGATCTCTGTGACTAGCACTATAAACTTTGTCAAATGAATGTACGGTTTTCTTCAAGCGTTAAATGTAAAACCCAGAATGCGTGCGATTTCTGACAGCATATTTACAGTAGGCTATAGGACAGGTTGGTCATTGACAAACTTTCTTCCTATTTCTCCATCTACCTATATTTGAGGTTCGGATTGTGTAGGTCAATCTGCTACGAGGACGGGAAAACAATTTTCAGCAATGATTGATTGGACTTGTTTTGAGTTTTGAGTGTCTGGAGGACTCCATGCAAGTACATTCACAATACTGCTGCGCTGGAGTTTGGAGTAGCCTAGTGTAACCAAGTCTCTGCACAAACAAATTAACTGGATAAACTGCATTAGTTACAGAAAACTATCGACGAATTAAGCAATATACCGAATTACGTCTGCTGTCAGTTGCCAACCGGGTTGAAGAGACATCAAAACCATTTACTCTATTGCAATTGACAGATGTGCTTTTCCTCCTACCTTCTTGTTGGTTCGAGGATAGTTGACGTCGTTGAAATTAGGCTATCGAATATACTGCAACAGGTGAGTACACTCCCATTTGCAATAGCCTTTTGTTCCTTTTGAACTGTGCAACAGTCCTCTTCAACAAACGTATTGTTCATCTACAACTGGAACGAATGAAAGATGAGGACAAATCCAAAGTGATGCAGAACTTCCATTAGTAACTGCCACATCAAACGATGCCACCGGTAAACGATGTGCCTGCGGATGTATCGAGTCGTGTGTCGTGGTTAGTGTCTTGCACAGTAAAAATATTGAAACAGAAAACGAACGACAACTCCAAGTGTTGGCATCATACGTCCCCAACAGTGTGCGACTCTCTCTCTCTCTCACTCTCTCTCTCTCTCTCTCTCTCACTCTCTCTCTCTCTCTCTCTGTCTCTCTCTCTCTCTCTCTCTCTCTCTCTCTCTCTCTCTCTCTCTCTCTCTCTCTCTCTCCCCTTCTTTCTCGTCTCGTTGTTGAAACTATGTTGTGTTGATCTACCAGTCTCTCATTCATCTTACTTCACTTAAGGTGAATACAAAAATGAACTTGTTGGTGTTAGGGCTCCACCTGCTGCACTCAAACAATACTTGACATGGCCTGTGTGTGTGTGTGTGTGTGTGTGTGTGTGTGTGTGTGTGTGTGTGTGTGTGTGTGTGTGTGTGTGTGTGTGTGTGTGTGTGTGTGTGTGTGTGTGTGTGTGTGTGCGTGCGTGCGCGCGTGCGCGCGTGCGTACAGCCTCTGAGCCCATCCTGAAGCCGAGAAGTGTGTGTGTGTGTGTGTGAGCATCTCTATCTGAATCATGTCCGCTTGATCTAAAAGTGGAGACCACACAATGATACTGAAACTGCTCACACTAAACTTAGATGCACATTGAATCAGAAACAGTCGGCTACACTCAAAAACACGCAACCACACACACACGGACGCGCGCACACACACGGACGCGCACGCATGCACACACACACACACACACACACACACACACACACTATATAGAGATTACCATAAACGATTATTGGGTAAAAGTGTTAAAGGATGTGGTATTGTGTTTATGATTAGAACACTGCCAGTTCAGACGAATCAAGAGCAAGCCATTCTCAAGTACTGTAGCCTGTTGATCCCAGCATGTACACATCAGAGGTACAAAAATATAGTTCACATATCTTGTGTTTATGTATAAGGAACCTCCTGGAACTTGTGGCATTACATATTGATAATGTAACACACACACACACACACACACACACACACAAACAATGCATAACAGTGTACAGCCCAGATCACGTACATTAGCGTACATACAGATAGGCACTTCAGAGTGTGAGGACAAGATAAGGAGGGTAGGGAGGGATGAGATGAGGGCAGGCAATGTGTGGCACCAGCCTCACCCAGACTGCCAAACAAACATGCAAAACAGTCTGACAAGAGTGTAGCAGACTGAAATAGGGGACAGGACCTTTCACCGTTAAACACCAAAATAGGACTTTCTATGAACGCAAATGTCAAGAGTTGTATCTCCTAAACCCATGACTTGGGTTGCACTGTAGACCACTGCCGGGAGCACCTAAGGCAGAGAAACACTACCAGTGTTGTTGATATCAGTTTGTTTTTACAGTTGAGTGTAACTCTCCCCCCTAGATAAACTCATATGAGACTCAGGTCAAACCCAGACAGTATTTAACACACAGTTCCAGCTTGGGTCACATGAGTCAGAAGACGAGGTGATCTGACTTGACCCTTGGTATTTAGTTTAATCCCTCCCTATACGCCTCTTGAAGTGGATCATCCCAAATCACTTTAGTTTTATCTTCATAGGCCCAATGACATAGCCTATTGTAGACAGAGCGTGGATTTTCCCAAATGGAAGACATTTTGTCTCATTTAAGGGGAATAATCCTATTATCGAGGGGTATTTGGCTTCTTCCGGACGGTGAGAGTTCAAGAAAAGATCGGTTGTTGATCTGACCGAGAATGACCAGCATTGTGAGAACTAAGGGTTCAGCTGTGACTGTGACGAATGGGCCAGACTTGTGTGTGTGTGTGTGTGTGTGTGTGTGTGTGTGTGTGTGTGTGTGTGTGTGTGTGTGTGTGTGTGTGTGTGTGTGCGCGTGCTTGAGTGCGTGCGTGAGAGACAGAGCGAGTGGGAGGAAGGAAGACACACCAAAGACAGTACTGGACATAGTACTGGAATACTGTGATGACAGGGTTTATTAACAATGTGGGAGAGAGAGAGACGGGGAGAAAGAGGGAGAGGGAGAGACTGAGGCGGTTCTACCCCTGAGATGACAAAGAGGTGTTGAGAGTAACAGACTGGATAGAAGAGATAAGAAATTGGGTACCGAAGAGGTATGGAGAAAGAGAGACAGATGGAGAAGAAAGAGGGAGATATCATACAGTACATGTAGTTCTCAGTGATATGAGGAACAGTTATGTGGCCAGTGGGGTGCTCACCCCTCTCTCAGTCACAGGAAGCCAATAGGAATGAGAAGAATGCAGTCAGGCAATACAGTGATGGAGGCAACAGCAGTTACACAGGGCAGATCGCCAACAAGTAAGCAAGAAAGAAAAGGAGGGAGGGACTGAGGACGAGAATTTAAAAAAAAAAAAAAAAAGAGGAAAAAAGACTCTCCCAGTCCATATGACAATAAATATTTAACTTGAACTTGATTAGCACTACTAATCAATTACTATTAATATGACCATTTTATATCAGATATTGATTCTTAGATTGTTTGATATAGAATATTCAATATCAGAAGAGGCATGCTGTAGAGATCAAACAGTGTTATGATTCCTGGAATTTGCCATACTGTAGGCTATTATCTCTGTGACAGATTTCCTGGAATGGGTGGAAGCCTGTGGGTACATCTATGGGCAAACACTCATCTGTTTTTCGATCTCTGGGGGGCCATCCTTCGTCACAGACACGCAGACTGCGTCAGCCACCCTTCATCTCAGTCTCTCTCTCAGACACCCTCTCTACCCACTCTCTCTTTCTCTCTTCTCTTTCCATCTCTCTCTTGCCCTCTCCTTCTTTCCTCCTCTCTCGCTTTCTCTTGCTCTCACTTCAGACCTGTGCAATGCTTAATGTTGAGTCTTTCAGTTTGCTAATGAGTCAAATTTTCTGAGGAGTGTGCACATGTGTGCTTAATGTGTATGTGTATGTGTATGTGTGTATGTGTGTGTGTGTTTAGCACCTCTATCTGAATCATGTACACTTGAGCTAAAAGTGGAGACCACACAATGATACTGTAACAGCTCACACTAAACTTAGATGCGCATCAGAATGTGAATCAGTGTGTGTCTATGTGTGCACACCCTCCATCAAACGAAATTTGTCATGAAGTTTCAAATTGCCTGATCAAAACACCCTGTGAGTATGGTGAACCATGTCCAGCATCTCTCCCTTGCCACTACATGTAATCACAGATCAGTCCAGGAACGTGCTTCTGAGCCACTCCCGGCCTGAGTTATGACTGCTGTGTGTCACTGAACAGAATGAACAGAAATGGAATTCATTTGAAATGGCAGCTCAGGGAGGGAAACAAGACCTATTCCAGTATACCGACTAGAATGAGTTGGGTTCTGACTGAAGTACTGTACTTGTAGCATGAACATTAATGCAGGGGCCACTAGGTCCGCAGCATTGCTGTTGTTTTTTTTGTATCCCTTTAATAAAGATCTGAGAGAAAGGGTGGATTGGAGTGTCTGGTCAATCAATGATAGTCAAACATTAGTCATCTATTGGTTTTACTGACCTCAAGGCCTGGATTTGACCAGAAACATGCCACACGGTTACACAGGTAATAAAGACAACATTCTGTGGTGATGTATGGTCAGTTTCAGGAATAAGATGTTTGTTTCCATTGTATCAGTTCCCTCTTAGTACACTCAATGTATTCAGAGACCACCCCGTGCTTATGGTAGTTGCTAACCCTAACCTCAGACTAGGCTGTAGCTGGTTACTATAGCAGTGGTGACTGTGAGGGCTTTTAGATGCTCGTAACTACTAGCGACTGGGTGGGTTGACTTTCAGCCTTTCCATTCCCGGTAGAGACGTTATGCTGCTAAGCCACAAAGAGGAGAGATAGCGCACATTGGCTTAGTTTCACTGGAAACCGAGGCGCTGGAAAACATTTTGACGCCTTCACACACTGCTGTGTATGTGAGGAAAAAAAGGTCACAGGAGTCTGTATGTGTGCCTCAAAAGGCCGCAAACGTGTCTTTTGAAATGCTTTCTGCAGATATCAGCACAATTACTGAAGGCATTGATAGCATGCATTTCAGTTCCATAGAAACCGTACTAGGGGTATACCTATTAGATTTCACGCTCTGAAGGAACCCAGTCACCTAATTGGTCTTGCAGCCACAGGCAGTTGTTGGTTAATCCACATTTCACAAAGTGGAGATTGTTCAGTGAACCGCCCATTGCTTTCGGCCGTTTCGATCTGTGTGATTCAATCCTTTCAAAGGCGACTCAAGTTCAAGGGCTATTTTGACTGGGCCAACATTTCTCGTATCCATCATCGAATTAATGACATAATGAATAACATTGCATATTAGTACCAGAACGTTGATACTACAACCAAACCGTTGTGTTATCAATTCAGGTTTTGTTTAGAGCCATGGCAGAAATCCACAATGACTACTAACAATGTAAGTGATTTGGAACCTTATGGGATGATATCATGAAATGAAAATCCCAAATCTGTTTGGACAGTTTTAGGGTTCAAACACCCACCTCTTTGCACAACAACAAACTGAAAAGATGTGGGAGGATGGAATGGACAAAAATAGAGGTGACAATGGTTATTCTCAATCTTTCTATTTTTCTTAATGGTTTCCACCTCAATGTGAGAGTTGAGAGTTGTTAGTCACAGACAGTGTCATCGCCACTTCCTCTCACGACAAGTTCTCTCTTTCAGACAGTCTTTGTGCTCCCTTTCAAATTCCACAACATAACATAAACATTTGAACAAGAAGTGGTGATTATTATCTTTTTTCTGAGTTTTATAAAGAGAAGCATGCAATAACAGAATTCTTCCACAAGAGGGTGGCACCCAATGATCATCAGCCCAAGCAAGTTACCTCTCATTAAATCTCATCATATCATTGGCTGAAGCTAAACTCCAAGAAAGTTCACCAAGAAAATCACCCACAAGCTAGATTCTCCATGATAACCTCCGCCTACACCACTGGATTCAACAGCCTGTCCCCCCCCTCTCCACAAAAATGCTTCTTTGACTTAAGCACCCTATAAGCACCAATGTGTTAATGTGATAGTTCACCCAAATTACAAGATCACATACTCGGTTCCTTACCCTGAAAGGAGTCTATGGACAAGGACAGACTTCAATCCACACTTTGAGAGTAATTTGAATGTAAATTAGGAATTTGGGTGAACTATCGCTTTAAGGAAGTGCAATGATAACAGCCTGCTACTGTAGGTGTAAAACATGTTATCAGACAGGGTCGTCCTTTGGCAATGGTTTGTTTTTACATGAAAAACACATTACAAAAGATTCTAGAATGCCTAACAAGGATGATGAAGTGTACACACTTACAGTGTTGTGTAACCTTTTAGAAACTGACAGGTGACAGTGGGATAAGTATTACTTCAACAATTCCACACAGGAATACATGGGAGGTTCAAGCAACATATAGTTGTAAAAAATTCTGCATAAAGTACCCTTTTTACCCTTTAATACCAATTGTTACGGTATTACAATTCTCATATGTAACATTGTTGACCGTGTACTCATTCTGATACACATTCTGCAAGTTCTCCCCCTGCACTTGACCTATGGTCCAGGTCAGTGCTAAACTAAGATTGAGTGTCTGCTACCATCCCTGAGAGAGAGAGTTACATCCCAGTAGGCTACTTCCAGCTGACCGTGGCCCATTAACCTCTTGACCCTTTGACCTCTACAGACTAAACAAACTCAGAATCTGATGATTCATCACAATGACAGGACTACAAGTCATGAAGTCCATAAAGTCATTTACATGGAGACCGATTGCCCAGAGTACCATTTCACAAAGGTTTTTTTTGTTCCTCTTGAATTGAATTAAATTGAATTGGATTGGATTACATTTAAATTAATTTAATGTTCCTTCTTAATCGGTAAATTCATAAAACATAACACAGGATGCAGTCAAAGTGCAATTGTATTGGTTATTATATGAATATGAACCATTTCAATAGGAGGTTTGTGATACAGTATCTTACCATTCAATGACCTCATCTTTTCTAACTCTCTAGATAGTTGAATCGGAGGGATAGTCATATGGATGCACGTTGCATACCTGTACATTTTCACAGTATCTCATCTTATATTCTCATCTTATTTTCTCATCGTGTCTCTCTTTCCATAACATGTGGTGATAAAAAGATTCAACAGAGAGCAGTAATTATCTGTGTATGAAACTACATCAGTACTATTACTGTAGGTCTTTGAGTCTTTGAGTTCTGGCTGCTTGACAGTCAAGCTTTATTTCTGCAAGTGACATTAGTCCAAGCCAGGCTAAGGAGAACCCCTTAGACTGTAATTTGTGTTTGTCACCTCTAAGGCAGAGCAGAACAGGCCACGAATGTCATCATTATACACCATTATTGTCAAAGGGGACGTAAAATCTGATTTAGGGCTCAACAAACCACATAGACATGACTTGAGAGGACAAAATAGAGAAAAACGTTAGTGTTTTGGGTGAGAGATTAAGCAAAGGCTGAGCTAAGCATTTAATCATGTGTTTTATCGCCCTAGATTTATGTGTTGTGCTTACTGTAGATTGGAAAGGAGAGAATACAGATGAGAACTATACAGACTACGCTTAGATGGATTAGTTTTGATGTCGTATTTCCGACTGTTGGCTGCCTGAGGATAGTCCCAGGGTGGGTACATGGGTTATGATTAGTGATTCTCAATGTATGAATGCAATATGGTTTGGTTATCATATATATAACCAACAGATGTGTGTACCAACCAACAGATACAACAAGAGAGAGTGATAGGGAAAGATTAAGATGGACACAATTGCAAGCATATTTTGTTAGTTTGATCATTCTTCCTGCCTAGGAACCTGGAGCTTGTGTTTTGACACATGGAAAGACACAGCCCAATGTTTGACAGTAGTGCAATTCACTCTCCATGTCTCAACCTACATCTCACCTACACCAACATGGGAAAAGTGACACATCGAGCTACCAAAAACAAATCAGACTTTTAGGAAATCATGTGTATACGTTTTCTTCTCTCTCTCTCTCTCTCTTGCTGGTGGGACTGTTTTGCGTTCCCTTGTTCCGACTGACTCTTTTGCGGACTGACTAACTCTCAAGGGTGGGTGGGTCTGTTTCCAATTTTCTCCCCTTTCCCGTCCTGAGAAACGACACCTCTGAAGTCAACGGAAAAGGGAAAACTGAGGGACAATTATTATCTTTTCCCTCTAAACACCACAGTCTGAAGACCAATATTCCCTTCCATTCTCATATTATTGTGAGACATTTGCATTGAGAAAATACATGCAAGGGTGGATAGCTAGTACAGTGTAACAGCGAGGAAACCAAGGCTACCCATAGTTCCTATAACTGCAGCCCTCTCAGATGAACATCTGCCGGTAATAACAGAGAGAGGAGAGCTCCAACCAACAAGCTGACGATCATGAAGAACTAACAACCTCAACAATGACCAACTCATCTGTCTCCTCATCTGCAAACATGTCTTTACTCTCTAACTTGACCAAGTGAGGTATGTTACAGTACTGTAAGTGACATCTCACTCTCTTAGCATGAACAAAGATAAACCCCTGTGAAAAGTTACTTGACAAGTATTTTGGTACACAATTAAAAGGTGTTCAGCTCATTGTTCCTTACCGGTATTAGGTGTGGACATCCAGTATTAGGTCGTCCTGTGCCCTGCTGCAGGTCAATCTCAGAGACGATGGTGGGATGGGGTAAGTGGGTGAGTGGAAGTTAGATCCTCGCTTGACAGGCGATTGGAGAGAGAGAGCGAGGGTGTACATGGAAGGAGCCAGAGAGAATAAATGCTTGACACAAGGGGTGTGCTCTGTCTTTTGAGTCCCTCTCTCTTCCTCTCTTGTGAACTCTAGTTGTTTCTTTCTTTTTCAGTCTCTCTCTCTCTCTCTCTCTCTCCCTCTGTGTGTGTGTGAGAGAGACAGAATAACACAGTTGCTCTGCCCTATGAGCCCCTGTAACTTTTGTAAGTGCAGCCCCTGAGCCAGAAGCTAAAAAAGTGTGTGTGTGTGTGTGTGTGTGTGTGTGTGTGTGGGAGAGAGAGAGAGAGCGCAAGAGAAAGAGAGAGAGAGAGAGAGAGAGAGTATGTGTGTGAAGGAGCCTGAAACAGACATAGACAATGGCAGGAAATGTTGCATCAGGATGCACAGTACAAAAATAAGAGATTATACAACAAGCAATAAAAAGTGTTAAAAACACATCATACCCAAACATTTACCCCATAGTACACTTGAATAAAGCCTGCCCTTTTAACACTCTATATTTCTAGTTCATAATAATATCATATAGATTTTAAATGAACATGGTATAACTCCAACCCAGATGAATCCATATTAATTTTAGCTGCCAATACAAACTAGAAAAGTCACAGTAAGAGATAGGCCTATTTCTAAGTGTTTATCAAAGTTATCGGGCAATGATATGGATCATGTGTTCCGAAATACAACCCACAAACATAATCAACCACTTACGGTGTCAGTGTAAACACACAAGTGGGGCATTCAGTGTGATTGCTTACACGAGGCAACATATTTCACCAAGGTAATTACATTTCAGCGTAAGCCAAAGATAAGGAGAAAGAAGTATCTGGGAGAAAAAAAAGAGCAGATTTAGAGTCAGTAGCGGGTCAGACCTGGGAAATAACTTGTTGGACCTGGTATTGTTGTGACATTGTGGCTTCTATATGTTTGCTGATGTGTGACGGTATTGTACATGTTCAGATAAGTGCTACAAAGACGTTAAGAGAGGAACATATGGAGTTAAAGTAGGGAGTAGGGCCTTAAAATGAACCTTTGTCTGACCTCAATTTTAGGAATAGGTGATCCTCAAAAGGTTCTAATCTGATGTGGAATTGTGAAAAAACGTTTTAGATAGTCAGCGATGTTCTCATACAAGAAACCAAAGTGCTACCTAAGCAATGAGTGAGGGAGTAGCAGGGCACTTTACAAGTTAACAATTTGATGGCCTCCACATTAAAGGTGTGAATTGCCATTCCCATAGACTAAGACAAAAGGGTGCTACTTGTTTAAACAGAGGTACAAACTATTATTGAACTGCCTGTCACTCTTTAATTTATTATTATTTTTTAAATGGGTTGTCAACTAGGACATTAGTTGATTAATCTGTTTGATGAATCTATTCATCTTTACAGCCCTGGTTTAAATGGAATAAGTGATCTGAGACTTCCTCTGTCTGACACAGCTAACGCTCCCTTTTGAGAGATGATAGAAGCGACGGTAAAGGTTGAGAACCCGCCTGACCTCGGTCTCTGTGTGGTCTGGCTCTCTGTGCTACTGCGCTAGCCACCGTGGATTAGCTAGCCCATCCAACTGTAACTCCATCCTTTGGGAAAACACTCTGACCAAAGGCAAACCCGTGTTTATGGATTGTGACCCTTTGTCCTCGCAGCAAAGGGAAGAGATTCTTGGTTAGGTTTCCCCTGGTTTCAAGTTCTCCTCAAATAAACAAGTAGCATGATCCGAGAGGGCAGAATGTTGACTAAAAACCTGTAGTTTATGTAGTTTAGTGTACAGTGATGGTCACAGGGCCAAGAGGGTGTGATATAACCAACAGAATGTAACAGCACAAACACACCAAAATCAACCACATACTGTAATTGCTTGAATATTGGCCTATTCAATAAATAAGGAGGCTCTGAGTCTGAACATTTTAAAAACACCACAAAGATGATTTCCAGTGACAAAAATGTGTGGGGACATGGTTCACGTTTCTACAGAAGTTTGCAGCAGCTGTGGTGAAGATGGCCATCATTACCTGTTGCACAATCTATAAAAGTTATCTGTGGACATTGGAAACATGTACTGTAGGCCTAACTAAAATAAAGCCCTGGTTGCTAACCCATTACATGATGTTACAGTAGAGTGACACATCCAGAAAAAGAACAATAGGATTCACATTTTTAACACAGCACAGACATTCCTTTTCCTTGAATGAAAGTCCTTGACTGTACTGAGTCATTTTTGTGTCATATTCAGAGCAAATTCTGAGTGTTTCCAGAGGACAACTGTTGCTTATGTGTTAGTGTTTATACGTGAGAGGAAGAGTCTGCAACAGATAAAAACCTATTTTCGAACCACCTGACGCACATTTCTACACAATGTAGCGCATTCAAGTGCGGTCTTGATAACCCTTGGGCTATGGTTAAGTTGTTGCAAATGGCTAAACTATTCCTTTTTGAGAACGGAGAGAAAATAGGGCGAAAAAGACGTCAATGCTGATAGGAAGCAGGTTAGGAGTCCTTGAGGAATACAATGGGATCCGCATCATCTGGAAATATAAGGCACGCGTAGGATGTTAAAAGACCCTAAAGATCAGTGGGAGGAGAGGGAAGAGAAGAGGAGGATGTCTTTATCTGGCAGATACATTCATGTTGGAGGAAAACTATGGAAATGTTTGTATCCGTTTATGAGAGACGATACATGTATTTTCCATTAAAATACTTTGTGTACACTTATTCTATCGTAGGAGGGATCAATTGAGAATCCAAGTGAGTAACCCTGTTCCTATATAGTGCAAAATAAGACAAAGCCATCATGATTCAAGCACCAAAAACCAATACCTCACAGACAGATGCTATAGAAGAGATGCTGCATAGGCCTTAACTACCTTTCCTTGGAATAAATTCTCCCTCTTTCATACAACACCTCCAGGAATGTTTTATGTTGTGTTCTTTAAGGCTTCAATCAAGCGTCCAGCATGCCGTCCTCTCTCCCGACGACGGGACGGGAAGTGGGAGTTTCCTGAAAGGTCAGGGTCGCTCCAGCCAGACAAAACAGACGCTAATTGCATTATTTGTCGGCCTCCTTGCTATATGTGTTTTTGTGTTGCACTTTCCTTTGTTTAGAATTCCCAAGTATATTACCTGAGCCTGTGGCTAAAGAGGGTGAGTGAATCAGTTGGTGGGGGGGAGGGGGAGAGGAAGGGGGGGGGAGGAAGTAGGGAGTGTACTGGGAATTTGAAGCCAGTACTTGTAGTGATTGGCCCTAATGGGGTCCTTCACTCCTGATTTCCCCCTCTCCTTCCTTCTCTTTCTCTCCCTCCTTACCTCCCCCCCTCACTCCTTCGTCTTGTCTGGACCCAGCTATAAATAGACTGAGCAGTAAGGTGCATATGGGACCGCGGGAGGGGGGGTTGGTGTTGAGGGGCAAAAGGAGTGGGGATCACAGTAATTGGCTAGAGACAAACAGCTGGAGGACTGTGTATGTGTGTGTGTGTGTGTGTGTGTGTGTGTACGCATGTTGAGGGTTGACTCTATGCAGCTGTGGTCTGTCTTTCAGAGTCTATATGTCTCTCAGACTGTTACATAGCCCAACACAAACACACACATACACTCACTCACTCACACACCCACCCACACACACACACACACACACACACACACACACAGCAGGAAAGAGAGTTATGGGTCCCTGACAGCCAGAGCCCCAAAGAATGAAAGAATGTGCAACATGAGTTTAAGGAACAGCTGCATAGAGAAGGAGAAGGCGGAATAAAAGTTTGGACTGTTTTGGGCGGCTATAGAGATATGAGAAAACATGAGGGAGTGAGTGAACAAATTTGAAATGGTTAGTTAAAGGGAGACAATAAGAAAGGTAGAAAGAGGCATGGTGGAGTTGAATGAGTGAAGGACAATCACATGATTAGTATAACAGGGGTCCGTATCAGAAATCGGACTCAAGGACATTTGGAATCAACTGAATTTCCCGAGCTCAACATCATACAGTATGTCTGAATCAGCTGTTGTGGAACTAATGTATTCTGATTTAGAACATCGAGTTAGCAGAAGCCGGATATCTTCGGAATACCTCAAATTAGTTACTGTAAGCTCAATTTCTAAAATAGCCCCCCCCAATAAAGTGAATGTAGTACTACAACTCAAGGACAACAGACCACAGATGCTTTGTGGGTGGGTGGGCTGGAAACAGAACAATGACATCATGGTGACTGTTTTCTGGGAGGGATATTATGATTATACTGCCTGTTACTGTAACCTGGAACAACTGATACATGCATAGACTCATATACACACACACACACACACACACACACACACACACACACACACACACACACACAAATACTATCAAGTATCAGAGGAATATGGCCATTGAGGTTGTTTGACCACGTTGTTTTAATCCGTATATAGGCCTTACAACACACAGCTAACAGTGGAATAACCTATGTAATTACCTTGTAACAAGCTAGTAAGTACATTGTTAAAAAGGGCTTACCACTGTTTGTTTTTACTTTATTAGTTTAAGTATTATTTGTACGATATGATCATGTCAGTTGTTCCCTGACAGTTACATTGGAGTAATTCCAACTGACCTAATGCAAAGTGTTTCTCTAATCAAGCCCCATAACATGTTGTGTGTGTATGTGTGTGTCTGCTCTCCCTTGAAGAGATAAGACCAGCAGTGAGCACCTGTATGTGGTTAAGTGTCTAACTCTTACCCTTCAAAAGACAACATGGAACACTACCATGCAAAGCTGCACAGCAATGAGAAAATGTACAGATGAACAGCTAAAACAGTCCAATCTGACCCAAAAAAACAATTATCTAAAACACATATACAACCACAGTCGTATTTGATCATGCAGACACACACACAACACGCTTTCACACACACAGTTTTCTATTTCATTATACACTGTATACTGTGCAACCAAATCCTCATCGACAGATCAACAAAGATTGTCAACAAAGGCCTTTCGGTTTTAAAGTGAAGCTCTCTTTTTGTGAAATCTCTGTGATCTCGGTGATTCCAGTGAAACATGATGGTCGCCTTTATCAGATTATCAGTTTAGTAGTGTGTGTGGTGTGTGTGGTCTATGGGGAACCGGGGCTACACGTCAACACACCTGCATACTGCCGGAAATGCAGCTACACTCACGTATGCGTGCACACACACACACACACACACATACACACACACACATCCCCATCGCCACCTGCATCACCACATTGTTGTTCTTGCTGTTTCTCAACTTTCCCACCCTCACTTATACACTCATTTCACTAAAACACTTATTTTTCTCTCATAGTGATCACTGATCATTGCTTGTCAGTACTGTAATTCTGCCAAGCAGGGTGATAGAATGGAGACATTTTAAAATGCAGTTTCATACAATGACCATATGATACAATTTTAGGGTAACATCAAAGATAAAATTTTGTTTTAGGCTTGATGCTTTTTTTGTGGAGAAAAAGGGTTAGGCCTTTGAGATGGATGAACTGGAATGGACGCAGACACACACACACACACACACACACACACACACACACACACACACACACTTGTGATTGTTTGTTTGTGAAAGGACAGGAATATCTGTATCTGCATGAGAGATAATACTTTACTGTCCCAGTATCCATATCTGCTCCCACATACTTCCTCCACCAGTGTCTCATCCTCAGAGAGGAGAAGGTGGGGGGGGGATTATCCTCAGAAGATCCCTGTGATGGTGCTTTTGTACCATTGACTATCACTGTGACACACACACACACACACACACACACACACACACACACACACTCACAGAGAGAATAAAGTATCATCACATGAGCACTCAACTGAGACTGCTCCCCTTGCTGCCATGGATGCCCTCCACACTGCCAGAGCGTCTGGACTTGTCTGATGCGTTTGACACAGTAAACCACCAGATCCTTCTCTCCACCCTCTCAGAGTTGGTCATCTCAGGCTCTGCACTCTCCTGGTTTGTATCCTACCTGACCGATCACTCACACCAGGTAACGTGGAGAGGGTCACTGTCCACATCACACACCCTCACCACTGGTGTCCCCCAGGGCTCTGTCCTAGGACCCTTATTGTTCTCTCTGTGTACCAAATCTCTACGTGTCTCGCAGACATCTCTGCCTGGATGTCTTCTCACCACCTCAAGCTCAATCTTGACAAGACAGAGCTCCTCTTCCTTCCTGGGAAAGCCTGCCCGCTCCAAAACATCTCCATCATGGTGGAGATCTCCACTGTGTCCCCCCCCCCCAGACAGCAAACAATCTTGGGATGATCCTGGACAACCAACTGTCCTGTGCGGCTAATATCACATTGATGGCCCGCTCCTGTAGACTCTTTTTCTACAACATTTGAAAGATACACCCATTCCGCACGAGAGAAGCAGCGCAACTCCTGATCCAGGCACTTGTCATCTCCCGCCTAGACTACTGCAACTCACTTCTAGCCGGGCTCCCTGCCTCCACCATCAGACCTCTGCATCTCATTCAGAATACTGCAATGGGATACAATGTCTGATCTTGAATCTCCCCAAGTTCTCCCATGTTACACCTCTCCTCTGCACCCTTCACTGGCTCCCAGTAGCAGCTTGCATCAGATTCAAGACCCTGGTGCTCGCCTACAGTGCGGTAAAGGGAACAGCCCCTCCCTATCTGCAAAAGATGGTCAGTCCCCAAACCCTGGCCCGATTACTCCGCTTGGCACCACCATCTCTACAAGGACGTAGAAGTCGCTCAGCTCTGTCACGCCTCGCTTCTGTCTTGGCGCCTTAGTGGTGGAATGAGTTTCCCACTACTGTCAGGATGGCGGAGTCACTACCTATCTTCCGCCGTATTATAATGACCCATCTCTTTAGGGTACACCTGGGCTCTTCCTCCTCAGACCTCTGCACCCCCTAACACCCTACATTACCAGTAAAAAATCTTCCTTTCTCTAGCACTGTGACTGCCAATGGCACTTGTTCTTATCAAATGTTTTACTTACGATTACTATTGTATAGTTGATTCACTTACAGTACTTAGACAAATGTACTTACTGTAAGTCTCTTTGGATAAAAGTGTCTGCTAAATGACTTAAATGGAAATGAGCCATGCCAGTGTTTCAGATGCATTTAAAAAGATACTCTTCTTCAACCCACAATTTGACCCTAGAAGCTCATGGGAGAACACAGTGTCTTTTTTATGGACGCAAGTTTATCCAGATTTAGAAATAAACAAACTCTTAGACAAAACCCACAGGCTTAAATATAGCCACTTGTGTGAAAGAAACACTCCTCCAAGTAGCCTCACTGAGATTGAGTGTGTGTGTGTATGTGTGTGTGTGGGGGGGTCTTAAGATTAGAGGACAGACACCAAAAAAGAGAGGAGGAAGAGATAAAATTGAGAGGGATATGTTTAGGGCCCTTTACTACTTACAATTTATGAGAATATGGATGCAGCTATGGAATTCAAGCATCAAAATTTGACTCATTCAAATACTTTGTTGTGCTTGATTGAGTTTGCCTAGCCCATTGGAGCCAATGGAATAATCCCAAAATTGCAAACCCCACCCATATTGCACAAGCTCAAAGTATTTGAAGAAATGTAAATACTATTTCGACCTAGGTCTGGTGAAAAGATACTTTCCACATTCTGAAGGCCTGAATCCAGCACTGAGGTAACTTAACCATTGAATAAGCCAATTTCATTAGACTTTGTGTCTGTTTCTATGGAGATTACTAGTTTGATAGCATTTTTTTTAACTTTCATTACCTGCCTTTCTTTTCTTTTTCTCTCTCTCTCTGTGTGTATCTAGGCCAGTGTGACCACAGGGGCTGTAGCTGAGCACTACAGGTGTCCTTGGTCCACAGCTGTGAAGAGCAGAGGCCCTGCGGTTTTTACATAGAAAACACCCCGCGGTACACGACAGGCCATCGTACAGTGTATAGACACAGTGCGCAGGCCTACCTTCAAACACACGCGCACGCGCACGCACACACACACACACACACACACACACACACACACACATCAGGGGAGGCTGGTGGAGGTGTGGAGGTAGAAATCAGAGGACAGGCTCATTGTAATGCATGGAATGGAATAAGTGTTTGACACCATTCCTCATTCCATTCCATGCAATACAATGAGCCCGTCCTCCGATTTCTACCTCCACCACCTTCACTGATACACACACACACACACACACACACACATAAAGGCCTCCCCCTTGTAGCCACTGTGACCCACTGCTACCACTAGGTCGGTCTCTGTGCTGTGACATAAAAACCCTAATATAATTTCCACCACAACCTGGGCCACACAGACACACAGACACACACACACACACACACACACACACCATAACCCGGTTGCCCTCGCTTACAGTAATGCCTCATCTCCTCTGCCCAGTCTGAAAGTTCAGGAAACCGCAGAGGTAGAGCTTGTGTGTGACATTTACATTACACAATATTACTGAGTCTATCTACTGTGTGTTCATAGTCATTCTGCATTTGATACTAAAGATCATCTGTCTTACCTCACAACACACACAGACACCCATAACATATGGTGGTCAAAGCTTTGATTCTACTGAAGGCCCGGTTTTAGCCTGCTATATTAGGGTGGGCTGGTAGAAATAATAGGCGGGCAACTTGGGCGGTAGGTAGCCCAGAGGTTAGAGAAGCAGACTAGTAGCCCGAAGGTATATGTACAGTCTTGATTTATTTCTTTTTATCTATCTATCTATCTATCTATCTATCTATCTATCTACAACATCAGTCTCCTGTTTCCCTTCAAATTCATCCATGTCTAAGGTACTTGTTATTGATTTCTCATGGGCCAAGATCACCAAATTCCTCTTTCTTTCATGTAACATGGTGCGACGAAGGGGGTTAGGACACATGACAATGTGGAGAAGGATGCTGAAGACACACCAATTACCAGGACTGTTACATACAATTTATACAACACAGGAAAAGCTTCCTTATACTCCTGCAGGTGTTTACACACAGTGGACAGGTCTGTTTCATTGGGACATTTCTTGACCAACATTGGTTTTGCAACAAGAATTTCATTTTTCAGACTCACATCGTCTGCCACTGTGCCAGCAAGCACAACAGAGGGCGCAACAAGGTGGAATCTAGATTTGGTTACAAGGTGGAATGCACTAGATTTGGGTACGAGACTGAATATGGCTGTCATTAGGTCTACATTCTTCTTGGAAAATCTGTTTTCCATTTCTGAAATGGCCCTGTCAAGGATGTTGAGCAGGGATCTTTTCAGAGACTGACAGGGGGTGATGGTGGGATCATCAGAATATGTATGACCCACAGTTGAGAGCACAACACTTTCACCAAGGTGTTTCCTCAATGTTCTCCTTCTCTTTGGAGGATGTGAATCATCCCCGGAAGGTGCCTGAGAAACCTCTGTCCAGCAATCATCTTTCCGGATATCTTTTAAGGACTCCAGTGATGCACCAACAACCTCACAAGCAGTACACATATCCCCAGACTGAGACTGTAGAATTGCATTCGCTGGTTTCAAGACACCAAGCACCCGCACTAGAAATTTGCCAATCTCAAAGAAATGATGCCTCTTAGTTTGAAATAACAGGCTTGATGCCTCAGTGCACAAATCAACAAAAGCAGGATTTTGGGTAGGGGTCTGGCAGACAGATCATTCTCCTCAGTCTGTCCTCCCTTCATCGAATAAATTTGAGTTGATGCAAATGGACTGCTGATGGAAATTTGCTTGTAGCAAAATCAGATGCAAAGCATCTCCTCTTTCTGAGATTACTGTTTTTGTACATGATCCCTGACAAAAATAAGCGTAATAAACAAATACTTAATTAAAGTTAAACTAACATTTAGAACACTAATTTGTTCCAATCCATACACAAGTTAGAGCAGGTTATGCGTTTCAGTGTGATTTTTCACAAGCAGTGGGACTGTGTGTGTGCTTTTACTTGCTTTGCCTTGGCCTGTGTGTGTGCAATCTGAGCCATTAGAGTTCATAGTTGTCATAGCAACACCCCTCCTCCTGGCATGCTCCTAGAGACACACTGTGCAGCAGCTGGGTCTGCTTCAGAGCTCTGTGTGTTTATGCCTGAACACGAGGAGAAGAGGGGGTGGGCAGTGGCGACTTTGGAGGTGGGCTGTAGGCTGCCCAGCCAATCAGAAGTTAGAAACAGTACTGGTATTTTCTGTGCTATTTTTCCAATGGCTGAACAAAAAAAAATGTTTTCTTAACTTTTGATTGGGTGGGCAAGACGCACGTTTGGGTGGGCTGAGCCCACTCCTGCCCATAGCCACCGCTGGAATTGTTCTACTGTGTCTTCTGGGAGCATCATTCCAATGAAAGGCCTTGAGGTCCATAAGCTCTGATAGTTTTCATCCCTTCCCTCGAATCCCTCTAAGACTGATATAGGGCTGGGGCACAGGACCCTAATTCACACTACAGCACTGAACCAAGCTGAGCTGTACTTGGCTGGCCTGATCATACATAGACCATAGTTGAAACAGGGCTGGAAAGGACAATGTACAAGGTAAAATCTTAGCCAGCACAGTATGGTTCAGGTCAGCCCTGTAGTGTGTAAAAGCCCCCAAGTGAGTGGACTCTCTGGCCAATCAATGACAATAACTTAACAATTAACTGCGAGGGACCAAATAAAGCGTAGCTCAAGGCTATACCAAGACTTTTTCTTTAAACAGACCAAGATCCAATGGCCTGGGGTGAGTTTCTCAAATTGTTTAAATCAGGTATATATCTTTCTCTCAACCACCCAGGATATGTAAGAAGTATTCAGCTACTCTTGTAGGACTAAATGGTTGACAAATTTGAAAAAATAGCTTAGCGTTTTTAGTTACATTGTCTTTGTCAACCACCTAGGCCCAGACCACTTGTAGAACAGCAGAGTGTTCCATTTAGTTCATTCATGCACAGAAGATTGACCATCAAACATAGATTTTTAAATATGTTTACTCATTCACTGCTGTGGGGCTGGGTTGTCAAGAGAAATAAAGTGCCAGGTTAGCAACTAAGATTACAATAAACACTTTCCAGGCTTGTTGACTGACAAGTTCCTCTTGAAGTTAAGCAGATGGAACATTTAGATCTCCAGCAAGCAGGCGAACAAAGAAGAGGGTCATGATCAGGGTCAATTCTTCTCTCCCCTGTACTCATTTTGAGAAAACTAACAGTTTTTAATTTTCTGAGTGTCAATGGTGTAAAGTTGCCTGGTTTCTTTAATCAAACAGGAAATATAGGTTGGTATGGTAATACAGTGAAGTTTATGTGTAGGCTATGCCTATATATGGCAAAACCCTAAATCCTAATTTGGTATCAGAAATGTTTATCACAAATTGAAGTCCATAGTAATCAGGATCAGGATGCAACAATGGAGCAGCAAAATTCATTGTCATTGACCTTATCATCGACAGATTTCTGTCTCTATGTATCACAGGACTGGACAATTTAGGGCTGATTTCATGGGCACAGGTTAAGACTAATCCTAGACTAAAATGCATCTATAATGGAGTTTTTCTATTTAAAATGTTATTTAGTCCAGGACTAGGCTTAATCTTTGTTGGGGAAACCATCCCTTAAAGTGGGTTTAATATGGAGGTGGGAATATTCAATGAAACAAATACCCCAGAAATCTATCAATTGTTCAAGGTGAAACTGGGCAGACAGAGCACAGATGCACAGACAGACAAAAAAGCAACCTTGTTTTTTTTAACAATAATCTGAACCCATTCACCCCAGGACATGTGCTGCCAGACTGAAGGGAAGGAATATGGGGCACAGGAAAATATGGAGGAAATGTTTGGCTGTGAATGCTGTCTTACAGGCATAATTTGCTAGTCACACACACACACACACACACACACACACACTTCCCTCTCTTCCAGCTCTGCCCTCTTCCTCTTGCCTGGAAAGTAAGGAGGGCACAAGCAGGAGGGAAGAAGTCAAGTTGTTTTTCTTTCCTTTATTCGGAACAATGTCGAGCAAAAGTGCAAGAGAAATTAGACGATCAACAGAGAGAGAGACAGTGTATGGACATACAGTGCCCTGCATAAGTATTTGGATGTGAAGCATTTTTTCTTCTTTTAGCTCAATACTTATTTATTTTTATTTACTTATATTTCAGGGCACCAAAAATATTTTTATAATTGGCTTGGGTGTTTCTGATTAGTCAGGTGTGTTCTGTCACATCATTTCTAGGCTTTGCATTTGTCTTAGGAGTCTGCTATTGGTGTCTGCCAACTTGAGGACCAAAGAGTTGTCAATGAAAGTCAAGGAGGACATTCAGCATCTCAACAAACGGGCTGGTACTTTAGGCCAAGACTACCATCCGCAGAATACATCACCAACCACTAGTTAGCCTCAAAAACAGGATGGCCAGGTTACGGTTTGCTAAAAAGTACATAAAGGAGCCTGATGAGACACTTTTGAAGACCGGGTTCCCACTCCTGATTGATTTTGGGCCCAAGCACTGATGTTTTTTTTGGTGCGTTGTGTTTGGTATCAGAAATGTTGCTAACTTAGTCTTAATTGATGATGTAACTGGTGATGTGAAGCAGCATCACCAGAGAAGATACCCAGTGTCAGGTGGGGTCAATGGGTCACAGACATCAGGCAGTTATTGCATGGAAAGGATATGCAACCAAATACTAAATATTAGTGCATCATTTTTACATTTTATGAATCTGTACCATTACTTGATGCAGATAGGGGGGACAGTGGATAAAAAGTGTTGTCATTTCAAATCCAAACTTTTGGAGTAAGGAGCCAAAAGAACAAAAAATGCTTCACTGTACAAATAATTACGCAAGGCACTGTATATTGATAGTGGTCAGATAGAAATGAAAAGAAAGTCATGAAAAATAACAATCAAATCTATGCATTCAGGACTCAATTTACAGTGGTGTAACATGCTTGATGATCTAAAACCATAGCATAGCACTGGGCTTGGCTCTTGTGTTTGGGCTCAATATGGCACTGTTATTGCTAACCATTAGCTTGTGACCCATGTGCAGACTATCAAGCTGCTCACTCTGCTAAAATGGTTACAGAAACAAAGGTTTATTGACATTCTGTATGTAGCACGCCGTTGTCTCAACCTTAAAGAGTCTGAAAGACAGAATGTTATTTTGCACCAAAGTACAGAAACATCCATGGGATATGCATGCGTTCCACACATTCTGCAGTAAACCACATGGTGGGTTTTTTGCAGTAATGATATTTGGATGACTTGCATAAAGGGTATCCAACATTCAAACTAGATAAGTGGACAGAGAATCAATAGAAAATGAGGAGGAAAAAAGGGCCCTCTCTCTTTCTGAGACACACACATACAATGTAATTTAACAGAAGGTCCACACACAGGTAATGCATAGCATGAGGTTTACATTAGAGAAGCTGTTGCAACATAATTTTTCATTTTGTCGCCTTACAGTGTGTCCACGATGAATAGCATTGGCTGTTTGGGTAGAACACACGCACATGTTATTATTGAAAAGTTAGGCTGTTATCCCCTTCAAGGGGCCAAGTGCCAATTGAACAGTCAGTACCCCTTACAGGAGCACAGAAAAACCCCACACTTCTCATAACACCCAAGGCCATTCTCGGTAAAACGTACAGTTGCTTTTCACAGAGGGGGGGGCCCATATCAGTATGCCCATAAGCAGTTTGCCAATGTCTGATACAGAGGGGAGGGGGAGAACCACCCTTTGTATTAATACCCACCAGACAGACCGAAATAAATGCAACTTGGGCCACGCCTTGGCAATGAACCCACATTAAACCCTTTATCCGTCCAAACCTCACCCAAAAAACGGAGTGCAGCAGAGGCCAATGGCACACTTCTAAGAAACTGTCCTGACCTGACCCCACCGCTGAGTGCATGGGACACACACCACTGAAGAGGAGTGGAGGAGATTAGGGTGTATCTGTTAGTGTGAATGAGTGAGTGTGTGTGTCTGGGGTGGGAAAGTGGTGGGCACACCGTTAAAATCAGATGGTACAGGTACTTTTTGACAGTCTCCACTCCAGTTTGCCGGTCCCTAACTGTCAACTGAGTTTACCTGTTTAAACGTATGCACCTGTGACTGATGCTATGTCCCATTTTCCACCTTTCTCCGGAAAGTACTACACTTCCCTGTGTAGATTTAACAGCATAGGATTGGTCTAAGAATTATGCCAGTCCAGTTCAATTCAAATATGTTGAAGTGCATACTTCAGGGAAAGGGTGGATCAATGGGATGCAGCATGATACTGGCCATTTAAAGATTGACAGCATGGCACGGATGGTTCTTACTGCACACACACTCAGACACACATAAAAAAACGGACTGTTGGTATTTAGTTAGACTGTTTTACAGATAATGAAACAACGACTGCACTGAGGGCAGACAACTCTCTCAGATGTTGATGATACCCGATTGCGACTTCTTCCCGTCATGGGACCCCTGTACGTGTGTGAGGTAACGGCTCACCAAGCCGCACGGACGTGGCCTTATCAGTGTGCAAACAAGTACCCACCGCTTCATACCAGCGCTGACAATTAACTGTCATGCAATGACTGGATTCTCTGATAACCTTTTATTTGTCCTCCTACGCGTCATGTACCCATGCAATCTCTCTCCCCATTCTTTGAGAAAGGGGGATGTGGGGTGGAGACAGTGACCTGAAATCTCTTCTAACATATCTGGAACACAGTGAAATCACACAGCAGGACAGGATGGACTAACTGAAAACCCACAAGGGGCATTATGAAGACCAAATAGGATCACTCAGACTGAAAACAGCCCTAGAGTTGGTGTAATCCTTTCTCCGGAGCGAAGTTGTGTTTTAGTTCAGCCACCATGTTTTAGTTTAACCATCACATTGTATCCAATTGTAATTCAATTTAAACAGGAGTGGTCACAGGGTCAATGAAGTTATGAAAATGTACACTATGGGAAACACTGCCCTCTACTGGCCTAGATAGAAATTATATAATTAATTTATCAACTTACAAATACACAAACATATGTATATTTTGCACATCACGTTTATCATAACCGAAATACTATTGCAGTATTTAGAAACATCTAATATACCTTAAATCTGTGAAATTGGGTCAACATCACTTACAAATACACAAACACTATGTACAGTTGTTTATTATTTGATTTGCAAAACATTTGGAGAAAAAAATAAAACATTACATAAACACCAATTTAAAATAACTGTAATAGAAAGTAACATCTTAAAAGAAATAAAAATAAAACATACATTGCAATAAGATTAGACATTAGATGAATTACTTTGATAGTTGCAGCCATATTATACTGACATCAACAGGCAGTTATGGCGAGCATATTCATCCAAATATATGCATGTGTTACAAACAATACTGTAAGTGCTTTGTTGTTTCTGGCTTTCCATCGAATATGACATTTTCTAAACAGGATTAACAAGTTAAAAAGCAAACATTTGAAAAACATTCTGAAACAACATTTTCTTTTTCATAAAGAAAGCTTTACTAAGTGTCAGGTTAGCAGCTAGAGTAATAATGAGTAGTATTGACCAACCTTGAAGTTTAGCTATCTTGAGAAACAAGAAAAATGCAGAAAATGGAACTATTATATTTGAAAGAAAATGTAGTTGTTTCAACAAAAGTTAGCTAAGTAACTCTCTAATCCTGCTTTTGGAGACACTTTCCAGATTCTAAAGGTTCATATAGGCACTCAGCACAGGCCCTGAATGGCCACAGTGTCTACTGCCTCTCATGACCCAATACAGCTAGTCACTATGGGCTGGTTTCTCACACCCAGATTAAGCCTTCTGCCCTTACAATGGACATCCTCCATTAACATGCTCACTGAGTCCAGGAATAAGCTCAATATAGGTCAAACTTGACCAATAGGTTTCAAACTTCTTTCATTCCATACCTAATGCTCACTTGTGAGGACAGAGCTAACTGAGACTCCAGTACAATAGGCCAGTTCTTTATCAAAGAGGAATTCTGTGCATGCAGGTCACATGTATCAAAAAGCTATGAAAGCTTAAAAGCTTTGTTCGTTCCTTTATATTTCATGTACAGAAATGCAATGTATGCAATGTCTACATTCAATACATGAAAGTCGAATAGCTAGCATAACAAACTGAGATAACTGAAACCAAAATGCCTCTGTTGGTGGAAAAAAACTGTTTAGAGTAGGCTATAGACTTTTTTTATTTTTTTATTTTTTTTTAATATAAATTAAGACCGTTTGAAAGATCAGGGGGGGCGAAGTATTAAAAAACAGAGGCCATCAGTTATTAGTAGCAGTTATGAAACATATGGATACCAATTGAACGATACTTGCCCCCTGGTGCACATTGGCTACTGGAGGGAGCATGCGCAAGGTAAAAACAAATACTTTGAGAGAAATAGGGAAAGCCTCAAGTCAATCAACAGGCTTTGAATATCAGCTAGAATGAAAAATGTAGCTTATGTATGTTGGAAGGTGGAGTCGCTGGTGACTGGTTTCCATGTGTCTCACCACTACATCGTGAGCATTGAATTATTAAGGTCAATAACATGAACTTCACCAGGTCTAAGTCACTCTAATAGGCAGTTTCTCCATAAATGCTTTTGAGGGACCAGCTTTGCCTATCTTAATAACAACCTAAACTATTCAGTACTAGCAGACAAAACTTGACACCGTTTCCCTGTTAGCCCGTTGCTACTCGGTCAGCCATAAACCGAGCCAACGGTAGCAATAACCGACTTTTGATGCTCATGATAAAAGCAGCATTGAATGGATACTGAGCTTGTCCTCTCTTAACTCCTGCCTTTTCCTAAAAAACAAAAGATGAACAGGGAATGGTCTAAGAAAGGCGCAATAATAGAATGGGAGGGAGGGAGATATGGGATGAGGTTAAGGGGATAGAGTGAGGGCAATCTGTTGAGGGCAAAGACCATGTTAACTGTACCAAGAGGCACACGCACGCGTGCGCACACACGCACACACGTGCACGCACACACACACACAACTTTCCAACTGAAGCCATACGACCCTTTAGAGGTCGTACAAGGTCTCTGAAAGCATTTGATTCCAGAAAGTTGTTCCCTCCCCTCTGCCCCCTCGTTAACTTCCCTTCCAGAGCTGATAGGACTGGATAGATAGGTGGTGCCCCGCTGTCTCAGATGTGCCATGGGGGACGAAAGACCCTCCTGAGGAGGGGAAACGACTTTCTGGAATGGAACGCAGCCTCTACCTCGACTCAGCTTTAACCCCTTTGGATAAGAGTGCAGGCACAGTTAACCACAACCTCTGGTGTTTGTGCGTTAAAAAAGGCAATGCTTAGTCAAAAAAAAAAATACTGTACAAAAAAGGGAAAAAGAGGAACTATGAATGACTTCAATAGCTAGAGTCTCCCAATCTGCATGAGATATCTTTGAGGTAATTGTCAAAGTATGTTTCATTAGACAGCAATAAATACCAACATGAATACAAATATTACAAAAGTAAAAACAGAGGCAACTGCTTTAATGCTAAAGCAAAATATGTAGCTAAAAGAGGTAGATCATTGTGTACATCCATCGTAGACACTCCTTTTTTTATGTCTGAAGAGAAAGAACTACGTGAGTATTCGATTTCAATCCCTGTCCCGTTCTGAAATGAATTGAAGCAGCCTCTACATAAAACAATTGCCAGTTGTTTTCTGACAATTTTGTCAATTTGTGTGCTGGATTTCATTTATAATTCAATGTACATGACAAACTGTGTTATGGTAATTGGTTTGTACAACCTTATACAAGAACACTTCAAAACCATCTTAAAAATGAGAGACTGTAAAGCTTGCTGGTGACAGTGTACCATGGGTTGTATATTGTAGGTATTCATTGTGTATATGTTTAAAATACAAAATAAAAATAAACAAAATAAAACATACAAAACTCAAAATAATCCAAGTTGTATTTGATTTTCATTGCCTTATGTTTCTCTTTTTCCAGTTTGGAGTTAAACAAAAAATGCAGAGCTAAATTTGACAGAATGTTGAGCAGCTACAATTGTGCAAAACCAGAAGAGAGAGAATTTAGAGATGCACGATATACTTGCTACAAACATGTTATCAGTATCCTCAGATACTGTTTCATAGCCACTATTCCAAACCGAGTGTTTAGTGAGAAATCTGGACCAACATAATTTGCCGCACAAAGTCTGCTAGCCTCTAAATTTGTACTATAACGTGGCGATCTCTTGCCCCATAGTGTAACTTTTAGTGTCCACAATTACAACAAAATTATTGTTTGCAACAGTGTCTGGAGCCCAAACATCATGAAGCACAAACCTTTTTTCCCCTTTTGTTTTGCCATATTAGTAATCGGCCATCGTGGCCAAGGATTAGCGTATTGGCCCAGAATTTCCATATCGGTGCATTCCTAAGAGTCCCCTTCTTTACCCTGTAATTCTCTAAAGTGGAAAGTTAGGATAACCCTGTGGCACTTACATGATAACCAAACCTTAAACATACTTAAATGAAATACCGTATATCTATTGCATCAAATAAAACAATCAACTCTGCATCTACATATAGAGATATGCATTAAGAAAATCAACACCAAGACTGCCCAAAATGCACACGTCCTCTTCATTGAACATCGACCAAACATACCATAACCTTCACCATAACTGACAAAAACATATAAGTGGTACTCTGTACGGAAATTATGCAACCCGTCATCTCCTAAAATCACAAATTCCAACAGCCTGAAAGTTTCTCTATGGGACACAAGGAATTGTCAATCACTCCTACAGTATGACCAAAGGGTTGAACTAAAAGAAACCATTTATCATATGCCTATGCAAGAGAACCCTTCACCCTACTGCTGTACAACAATGTTGTCTTGCAGGATAAGTGAGAAGTACATTTTAAACGTTTGGTTTATCAGTCAATCATTGGAATATTGCCATGGTGACTGAAAGGGGACATAAGTACTTTATCTGAATCATAATGATTATGAATTACCATACAAGCAGGGGATGTGAGTAACTGAGAAGGTGGAACAACTACTGCTACTCTGCTGAATACCATGATGCTAAGCAGTTACAAAGTTCACGCAAAGAACATCATGTTCAGTAATGCTCCACAATAAAGACAGTCCTTCTTTCTCCCCCCGCTGTCTCCAAGACCACATAATGGCCTCCTCTACGCCATGCTGATGCTCTCACAAACAAGTGTGACATGGGTGGCTGCTTCAGCCAATCGCAAGACCACTTTAAGCAGACATCGAACTTGACCGTACACAGTGACCAATAGCGTACAGGGTAGGACAGAATGAAAAAGAATGAGGCCGCTGTCTCCTCATCTCTGTAGTCAATCTCCAGTTGCTTTGCTTCAAGGCCAACGGTAGGTTGCCATTATTGAAGCATTTGTTTTTTCTACTTCTCTGTGGCATTGTATTAAGACTAATAGCACATTCTGAAAGCAGGGAGAGAGCGAGATGGAAAGGGGGAGACATCACTCATTCATTATATTTGCTAGACATATTGTAGCAAAGTTACCAGTCTTCCTAAATCACGCTAACTGCAGCAACCATACATAGCATACTGGCCATAAAGCTCAAGCCTTTTAATGCTCTGAACGTTTCTTTCAGCAGATGCATCATGCCTAGGTCCTGAGTTTTTCCTGAGCATGTAACCTCAACAGGAAAAAACTCCAGGCTATAGTTATAACTAAGACCCAGATGTTCTCCAGGTAAAGCCACGTGGTTGAAAAAAACTCCAAGCCCTAATGGCCATTGAAGCAAGTCTATGCCCCCGTAGCTTAATCAAATTGTAGCTTTAAAACATGTAAGGTATGGTTCATTTTGATTACTGTACAACAAGTGATATGATACTATATGTTGCCAACAGTTGCCCCTTATATGTAATAGATCATGACTCCCCTGTCTTTATAGGCTAGGTAGAGAGAAGGCATATACGTTTAACCCTAACCCTAGGTAGAGAGAAGGCATATATACGTTTATTCTATTGTGCACAATAGAATCAAAACCATAGATATACATGTATATAGATCTACAAGTTGTATATCTATGTCTCTGGAATCAATATCTTCTACTGAATATTCTTTCTATTCCTTTAACAATTTTTTAACCTATATGGCTTATATTAGAGAGCAGCACTGTATATTCAGCTTGTAGAGCTTCATTCTTTCCAAAAATGAAACCAGGAAAGAAACTACCCCACCAATCAACAATACACCCTTAGTCAACAACACAATCAATCTGAGATTAGGCCAACATATTGCAAACCATTCACTCATTCACACCCAAAACATACTTATATAAAATTGAAGGAGCATAGTGTTTCAAAGGTGATAAATGAATCATAAAACAAGGTCAATATCATATTTGCATATATAATTTGAGAATTTTCTTCGCTTTAGTAATATCTAGGTAGCCCTATGTACAGCCGCGGACATATAGAAGTAGTATTTACACAATGCATCCACTAGAGGGCTGCGCAGCATACATCATGGAACAAAAGGACATGGATGTTGGAGAGAAAAAAACGACACATCCGAGTCCTCACACATTCTAACAAATCCATTTCCCAGTCGGAAATGAAAGGGGTGATACCTGTGGAGGTAAGAAGCAGCTTTGAACACCCCATATACTCACTGTACATTGAGGAAAAAATACAATTCATGGAATTGTTTAGGCTGAAGTGATGTCCACAAAAGCCTCCGTTGCTATAGAATTCTATCTATGCCAATTCCTTGCATGGTTTGTGGCTATAATACAAAGAGATATAGATAATATAAATGGACTTATCCATACTATTCCAGTCAGATTTGGCATTGTAGCCTTTTGAAACTGATAGAACTTAATACATACAGTATGTCAATACATAGGCTTGAGTACAGGTAGCAGTGCTTGGGATACATTGAAGTGTAGCAGTTTATATTTACAGCAATCATAATTCAAAAAGAGAAAGTAACCAACCAGAGCTCTGGCTTGGTTTGATTGACAGTTAGCCATTTAAAGTAGCTAGCACGTTTAGTGGCAAATTTTCACCTCAAAACGACCCACCCACCCCCAAAACAAAACTGTATTAAGACTACAGACCATATTCTGTATGCTGTATAAAACCGAGTATATAAATGTCCTTCATATATTCTCAGAGGATAGTTAGCCAGCTAGCTTAGCAACCGTGCGCAAGAAGGCGTTGGTGACGCTATGGTAGGAGATATACTGGAAGCTATGAGAGAGTAGTTGACGATACCTTTGGCAAAGGTGAAGGCTATGTGTTGGCGGCACACACACACACCCTTGAGGGAAGCAACTGAGCGGAGAAATGAGAAACACAGTAAGTACTTTGTAGGCACTGATTTTGCACCGGTGACGGAATAGATCCTGGGTTGATGATGTTCAAGGTTCCTGTGTTGTGTGTGAACAATGTACGTATTCACAAGGCATTTATGAATACAGAAACTCAAAATAAGAAAAATCAGGAGGTAGCTCCAACTCAATGGCTCAACTGTATGAGTGGGTGTGCTTGTGTGTGTGGGATGCATGTATGATCATACACACTGCCGTGAATAAAAGCAGCACTTGCATGACCCACAAAAAAGCACACGGTGTACTGTAATATGACGCGCAAGATGCAATACTGTTTGTTTGTCTCTTAAATACAGACATAAGCATGGTGTCAAATAAAGGCAGAGGTTCTATGTATGTTACAACGGTAGCTATGTAAATTCCCTTGTTTGTTGCATCTCCCCCTTCCTCCTGTATTCCAGTCAACAAATCCTAACGCAGGTCTCTTCGCCAAGCTACAACCTTCTTCCTCTTCTTCTTCTTCTTCCCCACACACACACACACGTACACACACACGTACACACACGCGTACACACACGCGTACACACACGCGTACACACACGCGTACACACACACATTCATTTTCATTGTCCACTGCCCCTCCAACCACATCCGTAGCTCCACAACCGCATACCGCCCTGCCACCACTTGACCTCCTGAGTCACCTTCACACTCCTCTCTGGAGGGAGGGGGGGGAGGGTTGAAGGTGAAACTTAGGAGACATCGCTGCCGAACACTTCCAGTACCAGAGGGGTGAGCTGCATGCTGTGCTCGGGCTGGAAGGAGAGCGAGCGGTACTGCTTGGAGTGCTCCTCGTTGAGGCTGCGCAGGTCGGCCAGCTTCTGGATCATCTTGGCGTAGAGCAGCCGCCCGCCCGGGTGGTGCATCCGGATGTAGGCCTGCAGGGTCTCCGACAGGCGGTCCTGGAGGGCCTCGATTCGCGCGTGGTCCTGTATGCCTGGGCGGTCTGTTGGGGGGGGGGGGGGGGGGGGGGGGGGGTTAGCGTGTTAACATGTTGGAGAGGTGGCATGTGCAACCTGATGTGTGTGTAGGCATAAACACATGCAAATAGCCACATGCATATGTTAGCTCGCAGAGAGAATATGTATAATTGCAATCACATGATATGCATCAATGTATCAATGTATATGCATCACACAAACACGGAAGAAACCATAACCGTAGTACACAAAAGACGCATCTCAAAAATACTTTACCTCCAAAACCAGATTCACATACACGCTCAAATAATTCATGAGACTCACACAAGTGAACCCCACACCCATGCATGCCTTCGCATGGGGACAGTAGATTGTGATAACACACACACACACACACACACACACACACACACACACCTACCTGGAGACAGCAGGCAGATGGCCATGAGCAGCACGTGTTCCTCCTCCTGGAGGCCGAGTTTCTTCAGTCCAACCTGGAACTTCACCAGGGGCTCCAGCAGCTCCAGAGTGTGTCCCGCTACACAACACAACACAACCCACAGGACCTGTTATTACATCAAGTAATTACACAACCCTAATTACGAAACCACTTCCTTCCCTTTCATTCTACCTCTTACCACACCGCAACCGGTTAAAAGTAACAATCACATTAGCGCGCTTGTTGATTTTACGTGACCTTTTGCCCAGAGACAAAGAAGGTTGCCAACTCAACAACCAGAAAGCTCATTAATTAGTTATTATTTAATCATCTCTATTTACTCTCTTCTACTCAATCATGATGCAACTGCTTAGCAGTGGGTCACAGTGTGTGTGTGTACACACACACACACACACACACACACACACACACAGCTGGCTGATATAGCAGTCAAGTGACTAGCTATTGAAGACTTCAAAACTATCAGAGATCAAATTACACTGAACAAAGCATGTTTACACACGCACTTTTTTTTCTTTCTTTTTTTTTTAAGCAAGAAACACAAATTTGCAGTTGAGCCCAATGACTGGTTAGCCACACAAAAGCTGAAACTAATTTGGGTCTAAGCAAGACAAGCCAACTTTCCTGAGACAGTACATGTTTTGTATTCAGTGCAGTTCAGAAGTGACATTCTTCTGTTTATCTGTAGAAAAGGGGCTTGTTTGAAAGGCAAATGAAAACCATGCCCTGAGGGGTCTGCGGATGTGTCCGACTGGTTTGGCAGCCAATGTGCATTAGTACACGTGTGTGTGTACACGTGCCAGAGAGCATAACCTTTTGTGACTTCACTGACACACTAATGAAGTCCAGCCACTGTAAGGGTCCAAACATTTTCACCAGGTTGGTGTGTGTGTGTGTGTAAATGTACATGTGTCTGTACCTATGGGCATGTTTACTAACACACACACACACGAGAGTATCATATTCAGTACCTGCTACACTGGTAATACCTTTATAAAAAAAAGAAAAAAAAAGAAAAAAGTAGAACCTTTGTGCCACCCGGTGCAGCGGCATCCTCAAACAAGTGCACCCAGACTCTGAGCACACCTAGTGACAGCAGAAGTTTTACTCTGGTATTTTATTGCATGTGCACAAGCTAAATATAGTGGCCTATTCTATTAACAAAAGTAAATCACAGTAGTATCCTGTCACGCGCTTTGCAGTTGAATTACATTTTGAAAAGCTGCTTTTACTGACGTGGACACAGGACTAGCATTCCTCATTGCATTGACTGGCCACACATAAAGCCAGCTCTGCAGTTATGTCTGAATGCCGATTCCGTCCTCGATGACACACACACAGACACACACGTCTGGATTGAATCCAAAATGTTGCCATAGAGAGTTGCAAATTATTTTTATTTTTTTTCCTCTCTCTCTTCATAAATGTTGGCTCCTGCATTTGGCAGGAGTAATAGCAAAATAGCGGTATGTATGGTGTGGCAGGAATGACACCGGTGTAAGCTTGTACACCGTATGCTACTGGTAATACCTTCCTCCGGCCCGGCCCAACCCTACTCATCACACAAATCCTAACCTCAAACACTGGTAGGGAAAACAAACCCAAGACCCTTCAAGGGCACCTTCACCCTACTCTGTATCATATGGTACAGGGGGGACATGTAGAAGAGTCAACTTCACCCTACTCTGTGTAGAAGTGTCATATGGGTACGGGGGGGTGGCGGAGGGGGTGTAGAACTGTCATACCGGGGAGAGAGTCAATACCACTCACCTTTAGTGACATCGTTGACACAGTATTTGAAGTCAGGCCCTCCACAGCTCCAGGACATGTCCTCCAGGTTGAAGGACTGGTTGGAGCGCAGCATGATGACCTCGATGGCACTGGACTTGAGCAGGGCGATCTGGTCCTCCGCCGTTAGCTCCCTGTGAGGATTCACACCAGCCTCAGTTTCAAGATCAAAAGACCTTTTGGTCATGTTACGATCAGGTTGGGGGGGGGGGGTAGAGTTACAAGGCTTATCAGGAGTTCTAGGCTGTGTTGGTTAAGTGTGAAATGATCTGGCAACACTTATAGTAAAGGGGGAAAAGGCTCAAAATATGAAGATCAAGACATGTTTCAGCTCTTTATAACATCTTCATAGGAACCACATAAAAATGCAAGACAGGAACGGTCTTATATTATCTCAACGATAATAAGTGTCCTTATCATATTGGGTCCGTCCACTTAACAGTCAGCAAATACTTCATTAGCGTGAGCTGTTGTGCAATCAAGATAAATAGTTGGCGAAGGACCAGAGTTAACATGTGTAACTCTTGAGGTGAGGGTCGGGTGGTTTCTGGAGCTTAGAGTGGGATCATAAGTGAGCAAACATTCCAGAGTTAATCCGATGGAGTCTTTCACCCTACACGACGGGAATGACAGCAGTCAGGAAAGACAGGCCCAAGCTAGTTGGTGACCTTCCCCTGACCTTTGTGACACTGAGCGATTACCCCTGTCAACTGACACTGATAAAGGCAAAACACTAACATTGTCTTGTGTGGACGAAGAAAAAAATAAACAAGTTTCCCCAGAACTGCAATGAGTTTGGCATCCTTTCCCTCCCAAGTAATGCTCGTTTCTATTGTGAGTTCATATCTTGTTCAATTTAAGTGAGTGAACATCAAAGCTTGTACACTGAGTCACTCACTTCTCAAGAGACTGATACACCATTATGGTCAATGTTCTTTCCTGTCTTGCGGGGGGAGTTACTAATGGGGATGCAAATGAGCACTTGTTGGTGCACGCACACACACACTCACTCACTCTCTAAGTCTATGGAAACACCCTAACCCTAACACATGTGAAACAAACATGACGAGCAACCTCCAAGACAAACACAAAGATCAGCCTTTTGATTTAGAGCGCTATCATTGACCTTGAAATGTATTCATCCGGTGTGCGTACGCATCGCATTTTAAAAGGCCAATGTCCACAAGGTCGAAGTAATAAAAACACAGACAGATGCACGTAATTCAAAACACACTCAAGACAAATAAAGCAGTCTTTACAATGAGAAGATACTGTGTTAACATGACAAGCGGTCTTAAAAAAAGGCCTCAACCCCTATTACCAAAGACACCTCTGTAGTGGCATTTTGTCCATGGAAATTAAAGACGCAGCCTTAAACGTCATAGAACGTGAACTCTGTGCACAGTGGTTACTATCAGCTGTGCTTCATCCCAACGAGCTAGTCAGAAACGGCGAATATCAGGGGAAATATTTAACACAATGGGTACCTTTTCCTCTAAATATCTTGCCTATGCCTTTGTTGTAGGCTACTCAGTTTTGTATTTTGTACTTGTATTTTGAGTTTTGTTTGTTATCTTTGAAGAACAAGTGGGATCTTAACCACTGCAACAACAGCTTCCTACATCAGTGTGTACGCAAGATATACATTGTTTCCTGCGGACGAATAGAATGTCTGTGTAAATTAGTGTTTTTATAATTATAGTGCCACTGTGATGGCTTTTTATGGCAGATCAGCAGTGTAAAGATGGCTTAAGATACACAAAAGGCACAGGCGCACACACACACACACCTGAAGCCGGGTATCATCTTGGCGAAGCCGATGACCTTCTGGATACTATAGCTGACCAGGTCAGCCAGGTGGGGCAGCATGGAGAGCTTACTGTCGTTATCGCCAGATTCTGGGCTGCCCCCCTGCTCCTGGTACATCATCAACAGGTTACTGAAGTTCATCAGCTTGGTGTCCACCGACTCTGGAGAGGGAGAACAGGGAGGGAGGGAAACGCGACATGAAAACATGACACCTCCTTAAGAGGTTAGTGTTCTGGCTCTACAGGGGCACAGGGAGAGGAGGGGGAGAGAGGGAGGAAGTTCAACACAAAAACATTCAACATAAACATCCAGATTATGTTTGAGGCCACACTCTGCAAGACAAGAGAGAGGAGATACACTCACCGAACACTTTAATAGGAACACTATACTAATACTGGTTCGTAAAAAAAAAAGAAAAACTCAATTCTAAAAAAAAAACTCAATTCTTCCTGGCATTGATTCCACAAGAAGTTGGAAACATTCCTTTGAGATTCCGGTCCATGATGACATGATTGCATCATGCAATTCCTGCAAATCTTTCAGGTGCACTTTCAAGCTGTGAATCTCCCGTTCTACCACGTCCCATAGGTGTTCTATTGAATTCAGATCTGGTGACTGGGAAGGCCACTGAAGAACACTGAACTCATTGTCATGTTCATGAAACCAGTTTGAGACGACGTTTGCTTTGTGACATGGTGCATTATCATGCTGGAAGTAGCCATTAGAAGATGGGTAAATGGTGGCCATGAAGGGATGCACATGGTCACTCAAATAGGCTGTGGCATTCAAGCGATGATTGATTGGTATTAACGGGCCCAAAGTGTGCCAAGAAAACATTCCCCACACCATTACACCACCTCCACCATGAGAAGGTGTACAGATGTTCCTAATAAAGTTCTCAGTGAGTGTATAATGTATAGGAGAAGGGGCGTGCACCCACACACATGATATGTGATTCAAACAACACCAAAGT
Organism: Argentina silus; assembly: GCF_951799395.1. Lineage (NCBI taxonomy): Eukaryota > Metazoa > Chordata > Actinopteri > Argentiniformes > Argentinidae > Argentina > Argentina silus. Next base: position 12,151,727 of record NC_139658.1, on the reverse strand, counting down.
TGTTGCCAATTTTTTCTCCTTAAACAGCTGAGGGATGGGGCCGGAGAAATGTAAACAATCAAATTCATAGACGGAGCTATGGATGCAGTGACTGACCATCCGTGAAAGTTTTAACCATGACTGGAAGCAAAACAGTGTTTGTTTACAATTACATGAAATATTTTGGTTCTGGTGTGGTAAGACAGTCGAACTGAGCTCATGAGCGATTCATAAGTTATCTTCTTTTAGAATTTCATTAATTTAAAAAACCCAAAATGGATGTACCAAGCCCGCATTACCGCTTTAATGACTCCACAGAGAGAGGTCTGTTTATGGAAGGGAACAGGATGCTCATCAGAAAAGAATGGACAGAAAACAAAAATAGAGGGATAAGAGATGAAATAGGGTGAAAATACAGACAGCAGTCCAAAACAACGTATGAATCATACAGAACTAACTCCAGTATCCCTGTGCTCTGTGCCAGTGGCTAGCTGTGAGGTCATGTCCTCCTGTGTTTTCAGCCAATTAGGACCGGATGCTTTAATGGAGTCATGTTAACTACTGAGTCAGGGGCAACAGGGGGTCCACTGAAACCCCTCTGGATTCTGAGTAAAAGCGACATGACTGAGACACACACACACACGTCAGCTTTAAATTGATATGAATACCATTATCCATCTCTCTGTGTGTCTCTGGTTCTTCATCACTCACCCTCTTTGCCTGTTTTTCCTGTTTCTCTGCCTCTGTCAAAGTGTTTGTGTGTTTGTATGTTTTTGTGAGCATTAGAGAGAGACTGAGATTGTTGGAGCAAGAGAGAGTGAGTGAGTGAGTGAGAGAGAGAATGAATGAATGGAAGTGTGTGTGTGTGTGTTTTACCTGGAGAGTGGTTGAAGGAGTCTGAGGAGGCGTCTGACAGAGAGTGGAGAGAAGCAGCTCTGCTGGCACTGCGTGTCACTGGGCCTTCACGGACTGGAGGCTAAAGGAAAATACACAGAAACTGATACACTTAAACATAGTGTATGTGGGCAACACATATTAATGGATGTATGGTCATTTGTAAGTCCCTTGATGAGAACGAGTCCTCGCATGAATAAAAGAGTGAGGAACAAGTCAAGAGTTGTGAGTGTTGTGTGTCATGTTTGGACTGACCCCAAAGCTAGTGAAGGGGAGAGTGGTAGAGTTGAGAGCAGCCATGAAAACGGAGGGGACAGAGTGGGAGTTGTGTTTCCAGAGTGGACAGCTGATGGTAAGCTGTTGGAGAGGGTGTGGCCTTTTGAGGTGTGAAGCAATGTGGTGGAGAGGGCACTGACACCAGAGCAGGAAAGGTCAAAGTGTGGGAGCTGTACAAAGATGGTGGTGTGAAGTCTCATAATGGACACTAGCCACAATGCAGAGGAGAGCCACAGCAAGGGGGGGGTGTGTATACTTTCACACAGGTCCTCTCTGTGTCCAGGCTGTGTAGATCAGTGGGCAAAAATACCAATTTAATGTATTTCGATTTCAGACTCCGGAGGTAGCAAAATGTGACAATTGTGCGGGGGGGGGAATATACTTTTGCACAGATTGTGTGCTTCACAGCCTGAGATGCAGCAAGTTGTCACATTCAGATGGATTTTTGCATTGTATTGTACGATGTATTGATGAAAAATGTAGTTACTGCCAAATGATATTAGTTCTGTTTGACTGAACTTAGAACATCTGAATGAATGCAAATAGTTCCCATTCACAATTGAAATGCTGCCATGAACTGACTGCCATTGAAAATGTCAAATGATTTATTGCTTTTACGATTTATGTAATGAATGCAATTTTCTCCCTTTGATAGCTCAGGCTTAGTGGAGAATGGCGTTACAAAGTGGTGAGTGGTGTTAAGGAGGGGAGAGTGGTGTTACGGAGTGAAAAACTGGCGTTAGGGAGGGGACGCTGGCGTTAGGGAGGGGACGCTGGCGTCAGGGAGGGGACGCTGGCGTCAGGGAGGGGACGCTGGCGTTACAGGGTGTACATGGTGTTACGGAACGGACACGGACCCGGAAGCGAGAGAAGTCGGAGTAGGAGTCGTCGTAGGTCTTGTGGTGCGCCTCCACCAGGGTGGCGATGACCTGGCTCTGCTCCTCAGACAGGCGTGGACGCTGCGCCTCCCTCTGCGCCTCCCGCTGAGCCTCCTCATCCTTCCTCCTCTGGATCAGATCCTTCTTCCTCTGCACCTCCTCGTCTGTCAGAATGACTGAGGGAGGGGGAGGGAGAGAGAGAGAGAGGTAAAGTGGGTGAGAGGGGGGAGAGAGAGAGATGGTTAGAGCTGCGAAAGGGACGGGCAGAGAGATTGCTGGAGCGAGTGAGACCAACAGAGAGACGGTTCGAATGAGACGGAGACAAGAGGGGGAGGGAGAGAGAGAAAAGGGCAGAGAAAGAGGGTGGTTGAAGAGCAGTGTTGAGAAAGGGTGAGGGTTGAACAGAGAATAGGGCAGTAAGAGAGAGAAAGTACAGACAGTGATCACATGATTAGGATGGCAAAAAAAAAGACCAAGGAAACCTTCATTCTCTCTACGTGTGTGTGCGTGTGTGTGTGTGTGTGTGTGTGTCCGTTCTACAATGTGATAAGGCTAGCAGCAGAGGGGCCTGTTATTGTCCAAAGACCCCCTGCTGCTGAACAACAGAAGGCATTGTCTCTGTTCTGCCGTTGTTGTTGTAGCGACTGAATTAGCTCACACTCCGCTCCGCAACATGTTGTTGACGTAGCAGCCGCCGCCGCAGCATAAGTGCATTCCGCTGGCTCCCGTTCATGTACAGTGTTAGGAGGGGTGTCGTCATTCTCCAGGAATCCATACAAACTCAGGGAACAATATGAGGAATTAGCCCCTGCTTCAAAACATCACTGTGGAGAATATCCTGATTTCGGGAGGAAAAAAAAACATACTCACCTCTTATTTACGGACACGGAAAACAAACAAAGTCCATTGAAGCAGGGCCAATCAGATTGTAAATAACAGCAGGTGTCTAAAGTTCACCTCAGAGCATACTTACTTACTGTACACATGCAGGAAGGCTCTAGTAGTTCAAATGGACATTATAAACATTTGTATAAGGGGAATGGCCGAGGAGATCTTGACTCCGAGTCCAAATGTTGCAAAACAGCGAACTGGTAAATATACACTCACTGAGCACTTTATTGGGAACACCTGTACACCTTCTCATGGTGGAGGTGGTGTCATGGTGTGGGGGATGTTTTTTTTTGGCACACATTGGGCCTGTTAATACCAATCAATCATCGCTTGAATGCCACAGCCTATTTGAGTATTGTTGTTGACCTTGTGCATCCCTTCATGGCCACAATTTACCCATCTTCTAATGGCTACTTCCAGCATGATAATGCACCATGTCACAAAGCAAAAGTCGTCTCAAACTGGTTTCATGAACATGACAATGAGTTCAGTGTTCTTCAGTGGCCTTCCCAGTCACCGGATCTGAATCCAATAGACCACCTTTAGGATGTGGTAGAATGGGAGATTCACAGCTTGAAAGTACACCTGAAAAATCTGCAGGAATTGCGTGATGCAATCATGCCATCATGGACCAGAATCTCAAAGGAATGTTTCCAACATCTTTTGGAATCAATGCCACAAAGAATTGAGGCTGTTTTGAGAGCAAAGGGAGGCCCTACCCAGTATTAGTATAGTGTTCCTAATAAAGTACTCTGTGAGTGTATGTGCATCTACATTGCCTTCAGTAAGTATTCACCCCCCTGGACTTTTTCCACATTTTGTTGTCACAACCTGACTTTAAAATAGACTGACTTATTAACTCAAGACATTTCAGCTTTTAATTTTTTATGAATTTTCAAATTTCTAAAACAAAATGTTCACTGACATTTTGTGCCACAAACAATCTATTCAATCTATTTTAAAGTCAGGTTGTAACAACAAAATGTGGAAAAAGTCCAGGGGGTGAATAGGTGCAATCAGTGGTTCAGTGGCCATGTTATTATTCAGCTAAAAGAACTAAGTTGGTGAGGGACAGTGATGAGGAGTAAGGAAAATTAAGCACTGATCTAAGACAGATTTGTGTTCTCCCCCTTCAAGGAATAATTTACCCAAATTACAAAATTACATATTTGTTTCTATAGGCCTACCTTGTCAGCAATTTATGGAAAAGGATTGCGTTCGATCCAAAGGGGTTTAGTTATGTAGCCACTGCCAAATTCTGCTGCTATTAGATTGTTTTAAGCAAAAACCAATAAAAGTCAATGTATCCTATATTAGCATGTTTGAATCGTCCTGCTTAAATCGTCCAAGTAATTTAAATCTTTGAGTCTTTTACATTTTTGGGGGATGATTCTGGCATGAAATGTCAAACATGTTAATTTAGGGTACATTGACTTCCAACTGGTTTTTGGTTAGAAAATGCTTAGGTTAGTGGTTGGTGAAGTGGCTAGACATACCTAAAGTGTGGATTGCATTTTTCATTTTGTCCATGGACTGCTTTCAGGTTAAGGAAATAAATCAGTCATTTTATAATTTGGGGGAATTATCTCTAATGATATAGGTTAGGATTTGAGGAGTGTAAGCTGATCATAGGTCTGTGGCTTGGCGTGAAGAAGGGTTACAGAGTTACACACTCACACTCCTTCATCATGCCGATGTCCACGCAGCGCTTGAGGCGGCAGGCCTGGCAGTGACGGCGGTTGTCCTTGGTGATGGTGCAGCTTCCGTTGAAAGGACAGGTGAAACTAGCCTTACGCTTCATACTGCGTCTGTGGGAGAAAGAGGGAGAGAATCGTAAACATTCGTGCAGGTAAAGCATCAGAGTGTGTGTGTGTGTGTGTGTGTGTGTGTGTGTGTGTGTGTCCATGCCACTATAGAAAATCATTCAACAGGTTTAAGGTCATGGCACCTAAACACTCTTAGAGCACAAATATGTAATCATGTAATTATATAAATATTGATGTCCTTCACCTCTACTCTGGATCAGACTCAAAAGCACAAACGTGGACATTTGCCAGTGCAGGGAAAAAAGGGAGAGTCGTGCCAAGAAGCAATGCAGAGCATAATAATTTAGTCGTACAACAGACGTGCATGCACACCCGCGCACACACACAGTTCAACCCAAGGGCAGCTGAGAGACAAGGAAGGAGATTATTAAACATCCTTTTCATCGTGTCTCTTTGAACATGATCTATGCCAAAATGCACAGATGAAAGTACACACAAACAGTGTGTATGCACTGGAATTCATTTCCTTCAATTTCTGTGTCTATGAAAGTTAATATGCATGCATTATGATGCAGTGTGCAGTGCCTTGAAAAAATATTCACCCCCTGCTAAAAGTTTTCATTGTGTTGCCTCAGAAACTTTAATCCACTGATCTACACACTTTTTCAATAATATACTGGGAAAACCGGATTGCATAAGTATTCAAGTATTTTTAAGTATTTAAGTATAAGTATTCAGCCCTTTGTTGTGGCACTCCTCAATTAACTTAAATGCACAAAATGGCTGCAATAATATAATAATGGGTCACATGATTGTGAGCATGTGAGCGAACAGCATACTAGTGTCAATATGTTTGTGTGTGTTCTTACACAACTGTGGGTGGTAATTACTTAGAGTGTGTGTGTGTGTGTGTGTGTGTGTGTGTGTGTACCTGAAGAAGCCCTTGCAGCCCTCACAGGTCATGGCATTGAAGTGGAAGCCGGAGGCCTTGTCCCCACACACCCCGCAGATCCGCGGGGCGTTCCTGTCAAACTCATCAGGGGCCAGAGTAGAGGTACTCACAGCCGTAGACTCCATCACTACAGCGAGAGAGGAGGAGAGAGACAGAAGAGAAGAAGAAAGGAAACAGATGGGGAGACAAAAGGAGACACAGAGAAGGATGAATTGGCAGCAGTTGACCTCTAAGGCACACTCTGAAATTGGTCAATATGTGACCTAACCCATGACCTCTCAACATATAACTACATAATTAATAAAGTGGTAAATTCTATGACTATGTACATTGACCCCCACCCTGAAATACATGAGTAATAGGACAGTCTATGAAACTGGATTTAAATGATTTGAAGCACTTTTTTTTTTCTCCAGATAACACCATCTTGAATTGGCCCAGTCAATATAGCTCATATAGGGTTTTTCCTGGCTCAAAAAGAGGCTCAGGTGGGTGGCGGGGCATGGGGAAGGAGTCCAGGCTGCTAGGACAAGGACAATTTGATTGACATGAAGTTGGCTGGGATACACTAAAAATACAATTATACGGTGGTCCTCCTGGAAAATGGTTTTACATCCCTGCTAAGAATTAATAATAACCTGAATTACAACCCATCCCAGCCTTACTGTAGACAAAAAAAAAAAAGTTAAAAGTAGTTGGCTGGCCTATGCTTCCCAGCTAGTTGGTTAAAGAAAAATACAAATAAAAATGTTCCATTTAATTATCTATGTTGATCAGAATATGAATACATCCCTTAATATTTCAGCCGTCATGCTCAGCCTCAGACTGCTGTTCCTCTGCTACCTCTCTCTGGCTCTGTCCCTCCTCCAGAACCTGTGTGTTTTCCTGCTGCTTAGCCCTAACTTGCTGCTGACTACAGTGATTTAATGGTTCCACATTCAAAATCACTTTACTTGCATTTAATATATGTTAATTACAAAAATATGTAAAACTGGTAGATGATTATTATTCAATTTTTTGGCTGTGTGTGCTTTGAAGGCTACTCTTCACTTTGCTTCATCATGTCTGGCTCTTTTGCTAAATTATCAATCTATTGAAAAAACTAATATAAAACACTAACATTATATGCACACCTCCAACCGTGCCAACCTAAGTTTTCAATTTGTAGTGTTCAAATTATCTATTCCACTGCAACTCTCAAGGTTTCCCCTCAATAATCACCACCTCAATTCCCACCACAGTTGTGTCTTATTTGCTTGAGTGTTCAAAAGTTTCTTCTTCTGTTCTTTCTAACAATACGTACAGATACATTCCAACTACACACTTTACCACCTGGACATTGAGCAAGAGTGCAACTCCTTCGCTTTATCCTCCAGAGGGACACCAAAAACATCCAGTAAAAGGTAAGACTGCTTTATGCGTGTCGATATTCTCCAATAAAATAACTTCAGTCCATACTGCCATGGTGAATTCAAGTCGTCAATCTATATTGAACTCCAGTCAAGTTGTCCTGGGGCTTGGAACATTACCCGTAAGGGTAAGTGGAAAAACCCCTTGTTCCAGTCCAAATGTTGGATCTGGGTTACATTTGATTATACAGTGTGTAGAGTATCTATTTCACTTAAGAGCTCTGTGGAGGGGGGGAAAAAACATGTCCTCGCAAGGGTAGCATCCCCATAAACAAACAATCACTGTCCTGTCCTTCACAAAGCCCTTTTCATTCCTTTCTTCCTCCAACCAACAAGTGAAAGAAAAACAGAAGCAGAGATGGAAGGATGTTGTGGAATCATAGGAGGATGAAAAAAATCTCAATACTGTACCGATATCAATATAACAAATCAAAAGAAATGAGGTAAGAATTGAGATGAATAATTTAAACCATTTTGACAGACCTCTCCATCACTTGCTGCAAATTGAGTATGCCACAGGTCTGAAAACCTGGGTACTACACACAGATAAACAGTGTAAACAGTGATATTGTGTTTGCAAAGTAATTATACTTGCACAGGACAGCGCCTCAAAACAATATGTGAGAAAAGTCCGTTAGAGGTCAATTAAGCCTACATTTACTGGATTTTAAGGGCCTGACATTAGCTACTTAACTTTGATGACTACTTCACTGAGCCAGTTATCAGTATGACTGCAGAAACTTGCTTCTATGAAAGGGGGATAATAATAATAATCATAATCATAATAACACCACCTTGATTTGAATAGCGCTCTTCTAAAACAAGAGGAAAGATCATACAAATACATCAGCATAAGTACAATTCCAAACAGACAGAAAGTAACATTCAAATAATATTGTAATAGAGATTCAGGCAAGTCATTGAAATAAAAAAAATTAAAAAGCTAATTAACTATTAAAAACAGACTAATCAAATAATATTTAGATAATAGACAACATTACAAAATAATACTTATACATCTAGATCAATTAACAATAATTAAATGCAAGTCATACTGATAATACAAAGACTGATTGTAGGCTGAGTGATGGGCAGCCTGCATCATCAGCAAAAACAGCAAATATTTGTGGTAAAATGGTTAGCAGATGGCCTGAGCTAGCCTAGGCCAGGGAACCATGGAAACATCAAATAGACAAACAGCACCACCCAACTACAAGAAAGATTCTTGCAATTAAAATAAAGCTGTTTATTGTTTAAATGAAACATATTTTGACTAACCAAATGTTTAGGGACATTTTCCGTTTTGAGGATCCCTACTCAGTACCATAACATAAACGGGCAGACATGTTCAAAACCATAAGAGGGATACTCAATACCAAGAGACAGAATGAGAGTTGTACTCATCAGCACCACAACAACAGACTTGACAGTTTGAATCAACACCGCCACTTAGACTTGACAGCTGCATACAATACATACTTTAAAAACATGTTGTTATATGTGGGTCATCAGCTTAACTAAGGCAGAAGTGTACAGAGCTGTTTGTCTGTGGCCATATCTGAAGGATACAACATTTCCGAGTCTTGTTATGATGACTGTAGGCCTAGTGACAAAATAGGCCAGCAAGGGTGTGTCCTGAACCGAGATTGTTTTACCACACAGATCTTGTGACTCTCATCCTCTGTTCATCCCCACCCAAGCTCACCTTTCTCCCACTCACCCACCTATCCCATCCCTTCCACGAGTGCGGAGGTAAAGTACATAAGAAGGGTCAAAGGTCACAGAGAATAACACGCTCACCAAGGGAGCAGGAGTCCATATTAGAGGAATAAGCAACAACCTTAAATAACCTTGCAATAAGACACCATTAATCATGCAGTAAACATGAATGGGTTTAATGCATAGTGCCGAAAACACATTAGCCTAGCATCACTATATGGCAACTTGGTGATAGGGCTCATCAGTGGCCAAACTAAGATAGGGACAGTTTTTACAATATGATGACAATTTCCAGCTAATGAGGTTGATATCTGAAATTACAAATGGGCTCAGATGCTAACAATTCATTACTTGGAGCCTTTATGGAACAACTAACGTAAGGGTTGCACCCCAAAACAGGACATTCTCAATACAAACAGGATGATACAATGAAAATGTACTTTGTACAGTCATGGTTTACCAAGTTTCCTGTTTTCACCCCAGGTTGCAGGTTCCCAGGTCAGAGTTCCTTAATAACACTGATTTCATGGGAAAATGGCTTCTTTTTAGCACAACAAACATCTGAGTTCCCAGTCTGTCTCACGTACTGTGCTACAGGGAGGTCTTCCGGAGTCTTGCTGAGTTTTTGTGAGGCTGTGCATTTGAACATTAGAACATTGGATGTGCAGTGGACATCCACAACATAGTGTAGCCCTTCTAGTTGGTGAAACATGTTCCTTCACACACAAAATCTAAAATGTGACAAACAACTAATGCCTTAACACACACAATCAGCCTAGGGCCTAATCCAACTGGCTGTCTAATTCCATGAACAGACAACTATTATGAAAACATTGCATTCAAGCCTAGGCTATATTATGCACTCCATCACAGAGAGTCAATCCATTGTGCTTCCATTCTGTCTTGACAGCCCATTACCCTAAACGCACAATAGCAAACAGTGGCGCTTTAAATAATGAATCAGGCCATTAGACCAGATTCGCATTCGAGTTCCTGACACAGTCGAAAAGTGAATAATACCAACAGGTTGGCTACTCATTTATAACTGGGAATAGTTGTAATCATATGCAGACCGTGTATGGTTTAGAGAGGCTAGGGGCCTTATCAATCAACACTGCCATCATGTTAAAGCACAATCTTTGTGTACACCACTACTACCCGTCAACAACTGTATCTCTTTCTAAATGGGTGTAATGTCAGGCCTAATAATAACGACATTGGGGGATCTGATGGGGTTTATGGGTAAACAAGGTAACCCAGTATGTAACATTTAAGCTTTCTAAAGGCGTCCGAATGGTTGTAATGACTGTTTAATCAGTAGCGGTCAGGGAATGAGATCGCTGATGACATGTTTTTGATCTGGAAAAAGCGTTTTCTAAAATGGAGTCCAACCTGACACTTGGTTTGCATATAAACATGTTGTTCTAGGGGAGTGAACTCACTGATTTGTGTCTTTCTGTCTCTGGTGGTGGTCTCTTCGAATTGTGCGCACATGTAGAAACATAACAGCTAATATCCGACACAGTCCAGGTTTATATTATTATTATTATTATTATTATGGAGGATGTTGTTGTTTGGAAACAAATTCCAACAAACGTAAGCCCTGCTCCTTTAAGTCAATTAAGATTACCATATTATAATTATTAAAAAAAAGAGAACTTCTATGAGGGGTGTAACTCTAAATACACAGCCCATTTGTATTCAAGCACAATAAAAAAATTCTATGTCTATAAATGCTAAACGTTTTGTTAGATTGAGTTGAACAGGTGGGAAAGTCTGTCCTTAAAATCTGAAAAGAGCTGTCTACTTCAAACCATAAAACAATGTAGGCTACATAAGGTGTTAAGGGAATTGGTTTCTACTGTTATGTCACCTGTTTGTATGTAATCTTGTTCCCAGACATTTCTGCCCAAATGCTTGCAAGGTCTGGTGGACCAAAACGTCAAACTTGGCCTTCGTTTATTCAATAGAAAGACTGGGAGAAACTGCCGGTTGCACAGCCATAGGCTTTACCTTGCAATCCATCATCTCACACAGCACTTCCCCCCCCCCAGTGATTAACAAATACTTTACTCCATAAATGAATTCACACTAACGCCAGCTTTGTGTCATTGTCATTCCAGGCTTACATGCACTCTGCACCAGGGGGAGAGGTTAGTTAGTATGAAACTTACATAAAGCTGTCATTGCCAAAGCCATTTCAGGTCAGGGATAGAGATTAAAGCATGTAATGCTGTTTTGAAGTCCAACGATCGCGTCTCCAGTCGAAGTTAGCGATGCGTACCATGATTGTGCTCTTGAACGCCACTGACTGTGTGGCTGTGGATTTTTGCTTGAATCTAGGCCAAGAAGCTACCAGGGATACGGTGGACTTCTCCTACTATGTCACAGTCTCATTTTGCGTTAAACATTTAGAGTTGAGCTACTGGGGTTGACTTAGGTATCGCAACAGTATGTGACCAGTGAGAGTTTATAGCAGAGTTTATAACAATCTTATACTTTAATAACAGCTGTGTTGGTTCTGGTTAAACGATGGAGACAATTTCTTTTTATGGCCATGACTCTGCGACTCGCACGCACATCCTTCTATGCTTCTTTAAGACCCGTTGTGAAAGTGCTAACGTGTGCATCAGCCTTTCGTGGCCTAGCGGTTAGCGTAAACACTGGTTACCCTGAAGTCTTTCGCATCTGAATTCAAGATGAGCATGCTACAGTTGCGCCCTTCAGCTTGACACTTGTGAATTCAATTAGCACTATAACAGCTGAATAAATGGAAAACAGGCAACAATACCGCAACATTATCTGGGTATCTGCATCTTGCCTACCAAATTGGCTGTGCATAAATCGCATGGTAATTTGTGACATCCTACTATTGCTTGAATACCACATCACTAAACAGGTAGTCTAGTTTGCCAGAGCCCTTCACTGCTGCCCTCTGAACGGCCTCTCACTGTTAACAACCAGCAAGAGGAAGTGTCAGCCCACGGATTCAGAGTGTGAAGTTAGCGTAGGAGGGAGTGGGGGAGAGAGATACGAAAGAGTGAGAAACATATAGGCCTAACAATGAGAGTGAATGAAATGAGAAAGAGGGAGAGAGAGAGAGAGAGAGAGGAAGAAAGAAAGAAAGAAACAGAGAGCAGGAGAGAGAGAGAAAGATGACCTCCTTGTCTCAGTGACATTCTGTGTCACAAAGCCCCAGTGTGCCCACTGCAACGGATACAGAGCTGGCTGGGAGACCAGAGGGGACCAGTGGCCAACAGCAGAAGCCCAAATGAGGAGCGATGAAGACAAACAGCCTGTTTTTGTGTTATTCAAACGCTGGCTAAAAATACACAGCCGAAGGCCAGATAAAATTGCAGCCTAAAAATAAAAACGACAAATCACTGACAGCTTAGATCTATCGGCGAAAGCACTGTCTGCGCATTAGTATTCCTATATTACAGGAGTGACACGATGGAAACTGAAGGGTTTTTTTTGTTTCTCTTTTTGCCTCCCGAGCATCAGATAGCTGGTGTGTGTGTGTGTGTGTGTGTGTGTGTGTGTGTGTGAGATGTTTATGGAGTGTGATGGAGGCCCCTTTTTTCCACACCCTGACCAATCCGGCCATTGTGTAGATTGACTGTACAGGAAGCTGGCCAATCTGGGGCATACAGAGGCCCTGAAGGGGTAACATGGACACGGGAAGAGCGACACACCCCCACACACTATGTGTCACTGGGTCAAAGGTCAGTACCAGTGACACACTCTGCCTCAGGGGGCAGGGATCTGATCGGCTGAAGGGACCTAAGAGTCAAATTAGCCCTGTAGTCAAAGACACTACATTGATGACAATTCTGCATAGAAGTAAGATATGACACATAGTAGAGTGAAGGGATTAACAACTTCTGGTCCTTGAGAGCTGCAGTATATCCTGCATCATTCTTTACCTTTTAATCAGAGACTGCATTATACGCTCAGTAACCAAGTGAGTGAAATCTCTGGCCAAATAATGACACTGTGATCAATCAATCTGAGAGGAACGAAAACCTGTCGGACTGCATACTGGAGTTATGTTGAAATAACAAATGAAAGAGAGTACGGTGGTGGCAAGGATGAGCAAGCTACGAGGCCCGCTGTAATTATGTGCTACGCCACAAAACTGACTAAACATGTCATTTATAGGGGGTGGTGAAAGCTGAAAAATAAGACGTTACCATCTCCGTTCTAGTTCAAACCGAGAACTGGGAGTTTCCCTTTTGGCCGCGCAGCGGCGACTAGCTAGCAGAGTGTAAACAAGAGCTTAGCATGCGACAGAGGGTGACTCATCTTCTCCGTTTCTGATTTATTCATTTCAAATGACTGAAATAACATGCATGTGTCATAACAATCAAGGCCCAAGCAAAGGACCTGTATCCAGATCACTATACAGATACTTGACCATCTGGAGCACAGGACTCCCACTTAACAGCTGTACGCAGGGCCACAGATTTTTGCCACAGATAAATACAGCGAATAAACAGCAACTGGGACTGTGTGAGACATAATTAACTGGGACTGTGTGAGACATAATTACTTATACCGCTACAGGATCACTCATACCACTGTGTAACTATCACACTACATTATTCAACAACTTCCGACACTACATTATTTAACAACACCAGGTAAGGGAAAGTCGACCCTCAAAACAACATCAGACAAACTTTGGTTGCTTTCATACCTAAATAGTGGTCCAGCCCACAGATGACATTAATCAAACAGAGTATGTGGGCTGTGGCCATTCAATCTCAAATTCGTAGGAAAGACTGGCCAAATCTAATTAGAGGCAATTTAGGCTAGATGATGCTATTCTGATTTCATCTAGCCTCTTTTCACAGACGATGCATCCCTGACACAACATCTGTTATCCTTACATTGGCATTCTGAGGTGGAGATCCAAAACAATGATCCAATGTTATTGGATCTTCTTCTAACACAGACCACACAATTGCATTGAGCCTCTATCGACCTCCTTCCCACCTCCACACTGCTGTTTTTAATTGCTGTGGTTGAGTTGTTTACATAAGCTAGCTAGTTAGAAGTTAGCAATGGATATGCCCAGTGTAAAAATAAAAAGCTTGTTTGTTTGACGTTTTTAATTTCAAAACGGGATGTGCTTGTGGGTGATATCTGATTGGTGCTCCGACCTGTCAGTAATTTAATTTTGAATTACAGCTCACTCACTTCTGACTGCTCCGTTACCATTGAACAAGCTATGTTTGACAGACCCTAGAGTCTGTCGCTGAGAGACTAGTTTTTATCTAATGCAAACATCAGGATTTACACAACAGATGGGGTGGATTCTAAGAAAAGGACATCCAGATCTTCAAAGATGGAGGGAAGATGTACTTAATTGGAAAATCACATCGTTTTGATTCTATCTACGTCTAATCTACGTCTGTGAATCAATTGAGTAGCAATTTATTAGTGGTATTATTCATGAATCAAGGTATCGGTTCCACGCAAGTGTTGCTGTTAGGCTAGCTGTATGTCCTCTTACAACCACAGCCTGTCTATTGGAAGCTCCTCTTGCCAGGATGAAAGTAAAACTACTGTGGGCAGGACACAGACTGACCATGGCAGTGTTCCAAATAAGCCTGCTTCCATCAAGGGGCCTCCTTTCCTACTTATCCTTTGTCACCAATGATCTAAGAGTGCACAGGTGTAGGCAAACTACTGCAGCTATTGGTTTCCATCTATTCAAGTCTTTAGGTAAGGAGTTGAGGAACAGGGCCCCACGCAAAAGGTTTGGAATGCAGCCCAGATGTTAGATCGACTTCCAGGAACGTCAATATAAACAGAGTATTGAGAGGTTGGGCATCCCACAAACCTGATTAAGTGGAGACGTTAGAAACCCAACATTTAAGTAAAGGGTGATTGTGGAATAGAGGTATAGAGGGGGGGGGGGGGGGGGAGGAGTGGGTATGAGAGGGATGCAGACAGGATTTCAGAGAGCGATCATTTGCCTTAACTGCGCACAGACATGCAGGAAGGGGGGAAAAAACCCGGCATCACGTCTCAAGAATGTCAGCAATGAGCTTACAGACCGCATCCCAACACACAAGAGTCGGAGCCGGAATCACATCCAGACTTATAACAAAGCTGGAAAAAGAGAAGGATCCTACGGGACGCCGGAGCCAGAGATGGCCCTTTTCCGACGACCCAATGAGCGCCTCCCTACCGCATCACATGACGCAATCCCAGAAATGGCTCCCTGCTGCCAAGATTTCCCCAAAAGGAAAAAAAAGAAAAGAGTGAGTAAGGAGAAAACACAAGGCGATGTGTTTTACTGCATACCTCTGGCTGGGTCACTACGAGTACAGAACAGACATAAAACAAATCAGACCTCAAGCTGTGGAGAGAACTGGGCTAGATGGAAATACACTGGGGTTGCAACTCACATCTAAACAGAAGGAGATCCACAAAAGCTAGGGAGAGTGAGAAAAACGAGCAGGTTTACAAGGCAAAGAAAAGAGGGAGTGAGGGAGGGAAAGTAGGGGAGAGAAACAAAGAGAGGGAGTCAGAAACAGAGACATAGAATGAGGAGGAGAGTTAGAGGTGTCTGAGAGAGTGGCAAAACAAACGAGAACACGGGCCAAACCCTAAAACAGAGTGACCACCGGTACAGCCACAAAAAACACAAGAGAAGACAGAAACTCACAACAAACAGAGAAAATGAGAACCTGAAACGGAAGAATCGACAGAGCAGACTAGTAGAGTCCTGTCTTTCATCCCCGCCCCTCTCTCTCTCTCTCTCTCTCTCTCTCTCTCTGCATTCACATGGAGCATGCAACAGCAGCAGCAGCACATGACAAGGTGACCTGTGCCCCACACAGGATGGGCTGGACAATGGGGGGGGCGGGGGGTGGAGGGGGCGGGTCCCATGTCCCGTGTTCAATCCCTATGGTCTCCATTCCCCCTTCTGTCCCTCTCCCCTGTCCAGGCCCCACCGTGAGGGGAGAGAGGCAGAGGCAGCCTCCCCCTTACGCAGGGCCCCTCGCTGGACTCTGGAGAGGGGAGAGAGATGAGGCAGGGAGAGGCCCGGTTGCTCGCTCACACACACACACACACACACACTCACAGTCTCTCTCTCTCTCTCTCTCTCTCTCTCTCTCACACACACACACACACACAGCCCTGTCTCTGCAGAGCTCAGCCGAGATTGAACACTCTCTCACAAACGCAAACACACACACACAAAACCAGCAAAGACAGGATCCAACAGACATGTGGAGGATGTGGTTAGAAAAACGCTAACTCAGTCTAAATTACAAAACGTACAAAAAGTATGTTGTGTATACTCTCAGACTTACATATGCCACAGAGCAAGAATATACATTGTGAGTGAATTACTAATGTTATACAATAATACCTGTATGACTTCATATAGGGTAATGTTTTCC
This sequence comes from Argentina silus, assembly GCF_951799395.1. Lineage (NCBI taxonomy): Eukaryota > Metazoa > Chordata > Actinopteri > Argentiniformes > Argentinidae > Argentina > Argentina silus. Next base: position 12,135,542 of record NC_139658.1, on the reverse strand, counting down.
TTTCTAGCGAGCACACAGATCTGAACCAAACAAAGCCGTCTGGGTCTCTCCTGGGGCTAAACCACCAGTGGTACTTGTCACACTTTCTAGGGAAAACATATTCTACATGACTACCTCTCCATTTAGGCCTCATATATATATATATATATATATATATTATATATATACACATATACACATACATACACACACACCCCCCCCCCCCCCCCCCCGACACACACACACACACACACACAAAACAAACATTTACCTGTGACGCACTCGGCATAGGGACCATCAATCACGGGATGTAAATGTGGATCCAACACTTGGGTAGGGGAGGATTAACACTTCATTAGCCCAAACAACAACTTAACATGTGCAGCGTAGAGCATGTCACACATGCGTAGCTCGCTGGGTTAAGTAAAGAGGGGTCCCTTTCTATACAGTTACATGTGAGAGGAAGCAACCAATTACTGTAGTCACGGAGGGGGGATGACTGACTGTACTCTCACATGGCAGAAAGCGAGCTAATGGACTCTACCATCATCACTACTGCTGCTCAGCTGTATTAGGCCTGAACAACCTGCCATTGTTGCAGTAAAAAGGGAGAATGAACAGAATGTACATGAGCATACATTATGCTGAGCTTCTACTGGTCCAAGCTCAGTTACTGTTGTGGAGCTACAGTTAGGGATTTTGAGAGAGTTGGGAGAGCTGCATCCTAAGTCAGTTGTTAAGAATGGATAGAGGCTGCTGTGAGAGTGAAGCTTCCTCTCAGTGCTTATTCAAAATGGCCAAAAGGAAAGCCCAGACGGAAAACAACCCTCTCTAGTGTTTCAGGTCTGAAAGAACCGGATATAGTGTAAGCAATATAGCAGAAGCTCCCCTTAGACCCAATAGAAGACTAGGTGGAGCCATAACCCTACTGCTTCCTTACACCTATCCGGCTGGCCTCTTGAGATCTGCAAACCCCAAAAGTGGTGGGGGGCTGATCGTATCCCGTCCCATGTGCTCAGAGATACGCTATACTACTAGACGTGTCAATCGATTCTTTCTCAAGGTACAAATATGGCCACCCTTTCATTTTACCTCCCACTTCCCTTGTCCCCACTTTGGCGGGGAAAGTGTGTGACTGACTGAATAGCGAGTGTGTGTGTGTGATTTTGGGACGCTATCCAGGTCCAGATAATCTTATTACATGGTCTTGTACAGACAAACCAGAACTGCACGTTCCACAACAAGAGTGTTGAACTGAAGTGAGTGTTTGCCACTGAGTTAATTAGGGTGACCGCCGTGTATTTTCTTGACTCATCAGCGTTCTATTATCCGCTTGTAAATGCATTTAAGTGCCATCTGCGATTAGTATATCACTGGTGCACCAAAGCAGGCTGCGGCCTTGATGCAACGGAAGGAAAATAAAGTTGTGTACAGCTGTTCTATTGAATAGCTTATCGAGGCCATTGTAAATGCATTTCATCTCTAAGTTATACAACAAACAATATATTTCTGATCATTCTGAAATTGGCTTGATATTATGTAACTTTGGGCATACCTAAACTTATCGCTCATTAGCAACCTCTTCAACCATATTGCAAATGATCAGAACCAACATGAAAGAAGATATTACATGATAATGCCTGTCTCCGGTAATTACTTGCAGCACTTAAGCCTCAATCGAATTTCCATTTTCATTTCATTTAAAACCAAGAAAAGTCCTTCTGGAACAATATCACCAGCTGAAGGGCAGTTCACTAGTGACTAATTCAATCCAATTTAATTCAGAATAACATGGTAATTTGAATTATCATCATTCCTAACACACTACATATACTGGTATGGTAACACACTTGACCATGATGATGACAAACTGGTTTAAAAGGAGACTTGATATGACCTTTAGAAGAGGCACACTTATATTACCTGTGGCCCCCAAATTTGGCTCCCATGGATGGGATTAAAGCAACAAAAACGATATATATAAATATATAATATATTTATTATATATATATATAAAAAACGTATCAAGCAAAGGATTTAATGCAAACAACAATGCAATTTACCTGAGGTTTTAGCATGTGGGTTGGATGGTAAGACTTGACACCTCTCTTCTTGACCAATTTACACCAAATTATTAAACCTGTAAAATGTCAGAACAAACTGTTATAATCAATGAAGACTGTTTTACAGACAATTTCAATACATAAATAGTCACTTGCCCATGTGTTATGTAAACAAAACTATTAGAACTAGTCTACTGGTTTACAGCAACATGCGCGCAGTCGTTCTGACTATAAAAAAAATATGTTCGTACAGTCAGCCTCATAACCCAACGTTTGTTTTTAACAGTACATTACTTTCAGCTTACGCATTCCTTCTCTGCAAGCGAGTTTCATACCTGAACACAACTTTTCCCATCAAGACCAACTTGCTCTAAATCCTTTCGTCGTCGTCAGTGTCTTGCAATATATTTTCCCTCCATGTTCAGTTGCAGATGTAGTCAAGATAAAGACAAACACACTGCGTTTTACAGAAAGATCCGCATGTGATCGACTCAACAAAACGTCAAACTCGCACGCCCAGCGAAGAAGATTCCCAACGTTGTCTGGCGAGCTGATAGCTAGCGTGGCTAGCTGGTTAGTTAACCCTAAATTGCGGTATCAAGTTCAGGCAATATATTAACTGTTTTCAGGGCGAACGCGACTTGAATGAAACGAATACGCCGAACGACAACGAATGCGAAATAGTTTCAATTGAACAGCATGCGGTACGACAGGCGAAACCTTACCATTTACGATAGTCCGACGAGAAATATTCTCTAACCAGACCCTAAATAGATGGCCATTACTTTTTATTATGCCCCGCCCCTAGCCCTCCACAGAATGGGATATTTTGCCCCAGCCTCTCAAGTAACCAATCCAAGGTTGAATGTACATTTATCCCGTGTTTTGGTTGGTGACATCTTATACCAGCCTTCTTTTGCTTGGTCAAGTCCAACGCTCGTAACCTGTGTGGAGCTACTCCCCTTCCCCCAAACAGGGGTGTGTCATGACGTCAGAGGTAACGAAGAGGTAAACAACTTTGACCGCGTGAGGTTTAAGCAACATTGTTTCACACCGAGCACTGATTCATTCAACATTACTACGACAGTGTTACGATGTAACAACTGAACGGACGCGCTCCAATGGAAAATGATACAATCATCCACCACTGTGCGTGCGCGTACTCTCCTTTGTTATGTGTTGGCCACATGTTTTGCGGGGTGGCAGTACTGTAATTAAATATGGATATACGTATTATAAACGTGTCACGTAATATACTGTGTAAACGTAATGAAATCGAGAATTGTATCGTCTCGGAGCATCTGTACGTTATTTTATCCCTTCTTTGTCATTGTCTGTGTGCGGTGAAGCGTGTGTGAGACAGAGGGGTGTGTCTTCTCTGCAGTATATGTCGCTCTATATGGTAGCGGAAAGCGAGCCCCCTAAAGTAGCCTATAGTATGCTTCTGATCACCAAGATGCTTCTGTGAACTAATCCTAGATTATTAAATTGTGAGACGTTCGGTCAAAGAGCAGGGTAAAAACTCGACTGAAATATGAGATCGGGCTATAACATAAATAAGCGTCATTCTAATGCATCATTTATGCAGAGTGCATCATCTTATACTCAATTCATATTTCAGGTTGGTGGTTTTATGTTGGTTCACATCCAACCTTGTTTTGGATCATTTGCATTGTCTCTGTGACAGTGTGAGAGAGGGCAGTGGCATGGTTGATGCTCTGTGTGTCAGGGATATGGGTTGGGGGAGGGGGAGTTCGGGTGAAGGTCAGGGGTGTGTCTACAGTGTAAACACAGTAAAAAACGACTGAAATGAAGGAAAGAGAGAGGGGCCCATCCCAGCCAGTACATCCTCTTCCAAACTAAACTTGCTCTCCTGCAGAGAATGCGTATGCTAGACCACACTAAGGGGGTAAAGGGAGATTGTGACAAGTATTGTAAGGAATACACAAGTAAGGCAAAACTGTTGTCTTCAGTGAAATTAAATGACATGACCAATCAATTACATGTTTTACAGCTAATGGCCTACACTGACATTACTTTATGGCTTTCTAATTGAGTGCACCATCCCTTTCTCTTTTGGAAATTCAACTAGACATTGAAAGAATAATTTGCAACTTTGTAATGTTAATACATGCAATCTAATATATCACATATGGGAATCTCTATAATCCCCTCCTTGATCCATGTGAAAATTAAATGCTTCAAGACATAGGAGTATTTTTTTCTTCTTTCTTTTTTTTTTCTCTTCGAGATAGACACGCATAGCCATGTCTCCTTTCAAATCTACTTGTGCCTTGTTGTGTTTATCAAACGGCCATCAAGTATATTGCAGTCTCATCACCCCTCCACTTATCCTTGCATCGATACACACTCAGCACAAAACTGGGGTATTCTGTCCCTTCCTCCTCTTCCCCCCTGCTGCTTTGATGCCACTGAGAGGTTCCACCGGGAGGGACATTTTCTGAAACAATAAACATTCCAGAAACATTCTGTCCATTACACAACAAACACACACAGCCTCCACCTAACATGTGTGGATGAAAGGAAACCATGTCAATTAGAATCATCATTAGAATCATATCACCTTAGGGCAGAATTTAATGCCAATTATTCACCATCTACTAGGCACAAAACACCACCATCTACTAGGCGTAATGCCAACCTGTTAGAAACAGACACAAACCTATGAATGTGTTCTTACTGAAACCTCATGCAGGACCAAATAAATACTTAATCTGATTGCCACAGAATGTTGATACATGGGTAGTATCTTGTAAGTGTGAGTATAGTAAGTTTAGAAAGCATTGGCTGTGTTTAGTTGGTTTAGTAGAGAGTTGATCCTTGTCCTGAAGCTTGGGAAGTCTCCAACTGGCACCAGCTCTTGATCAAGCTGTTCTGTTAATGGGGATTTATTTGGCTCCACGACACCTCTGTCAGACATGTTTTCTGGCACAGCCATTGTGTGTGTGTCCTCAGATGCTCAGGCGAGCGCCCAGTCAGAGGCCCAGTAGCCAGGTTGGCTGTTAACTAGGTTAGCAGGAAGTAATGAAATGAGCACTAGCAGTGGTCCAGCAGTAGATAGATAGATAGATAGATAGATAGATAGATAGATAGATAGATAGATAGATAGATAGATAGATAGGTACTTTATTGATCCCCAAGGAGAAATTAAGGGGTTACAGCAGCATCACAAACAACAACAAAATAAAGTGACAATAGAATAATAGAATTAAACAGACATCTGAAACATTATATACAGTAAGAACAGTCCAGTTATGATTTAACATCCCCCAGCCTGACTCTGATCACCCCGATCGAGCCACCCAGAGGAGGAGTTGTACAGTCTTATTGCGGCAGGCAGAAAAGATCTCCTATAGCGCTCCATAGTGCGATGTGGTTGTCGCAGCGTGTTGCTAAAGGAGCTTCTCTGCTCTGCCACAGTGTCATGTAGGGGATGGGAGGGATTGTCCATGATGGCCAGGAGTTTGGTCCTCATCCTCCTATTGGCCACCTCCTCCACAGTGTCCAGGGTGACACCGAGGACAGAACCAGCTTTCCTAATAAGCTTGTTCAGCCTCTTGGTGTCACCTTCCTTGATGCTATCCCCCCAGCATACCACCATGCGTACAGCACTGCGCTGGCCACCACTGACTGGTAGAACATGTTCAGCAGAGTCCTGCACACGTCAAAGGACCTGAGCCTCCTCAAGAAATAAAGCCGGTTCTGGCTCCTCATGTACACGACATCTGTGTTACCAGTCCAGTCCAGTTTATTGTCCAGGTGCACTCCCAGGTACTTGTAACTCTGGACCACTTCCACTTCCTCTCCCTGGATGGAAACAGGAGACAGAGGGAACCTAGTCTTCCTAAAGTCCACCACCATCTCCTTTGTCTTGCTGATATTGAGTAGCGTAGGTGGTTCTGCTCTCACCACTCAACAAAACTGTCCACCAATCCTCTATACACAGTCTCCTGGCTTCCACTGACACATCCCACAATAGCAGAATCATCGAGAACTTCTGCAGTAGAGTCAGTCGAGGACAGGGCTAGAGTGGGGCTTGCTCACAGGGTCTGGGGGAATAATATTGACTTTTATATTATTGTAATGGTAATAGAGAGATAATTTTAATAGTAATAATATATATTGTACTATCATTATTACAGAATCATACAGAGGTCATGGGAAAATAGAGCTGTCTTTCATTTACCCTACATTGAATAAAAATGAATTGGTGCCCCCTTACCAACTTAGGAAAATGCAAAGTTGACCCTAGATCAACATCTAGGGGCAATTTCACCCTACTCCAGTAATACAACATGGAAGAACAGGAGCCTATCAACTGAATAACTTTATCCATGCACCAATATGTGGATTGCTCTATCAAAAACAATTGATGAAATGAAAACATAACATGAAGAGTTTTCCTTTGAATGTATATGGCTATCTGGCTTTTCATGGAATGCAGTATACCCTAACAGTGTAGCCCAGTGTATCATCATATGTTCTATATTTTCAGAACAGAATGGCAAACACAATGTAGTAAACAGGCCTTGTTGAACTCAGTTCTCTGAAAAGCCCACAAACCTAAAAGCAGAATGTCTCCCGTTTTGTTGTGTGTTTTGTAAACTGAGAAAGACTCCGCCTGATAATGTACTTGAACTCTGATCAAATTCATATAAATGCAAAAAAACCAACTCAATAACACTAGCTCTTCAGCTCTTCACTTAACAGCATGTGCATTTTGACATACAGCTGAATTGACAACAGGTTAATGATGCTGTCTGTGTGGTGTGATCCCTTTTCATCTTGAAGAAATCCAGACCAGACCCTCTCTTTCCCTTGTCTTCTTATTGCACTTAGCCAATCCTTAACATTGTTGAGATTATTCAAGTTCTTCAAGTGTTTACACAAGGGGCCAAAAGTCTTCTCTTTTTTTCCCTCTTCATAATTCTCAGTATTACAACCGAGGAAAGCTATTCCACTCATCACATGCGAGTACCAAAAGTACCAAAAAAGGGGTAGGAGGCCAGGTTGAGAAGCAACGCTTTTACTCACCCACAGCCCTCTGCCACCCTCTACACGCCGCAAACTAGAATTTCTAAAACACCAAGAATTTCTTGTTGGGTGCAAAACATGCAGCCCTGCAAGTACTCACGCTGACCCCCTCGAGCTAGTTACAGCCAGAAGGACGTCTGATCGGATCAGAGGTCCACGCTTTGAGCGCACCCGTGTGCTTAAATTGAGTTTCTATGCCGTGGACAGGAGAGTGATTTACTGGCGGATTGTCTTTTCGGCATATGCAAGCTATGCGAATATCAGAGAAGCTAGCTAGTTATCTTAGCTAGCAAGCTATTCGGTTATCATGTCATGTGGCTAACTATGTAGCGAATACAATTACCGTAGCTAGATGCATGAACAGAGTTAACAAGGACAAACGACTGTTTTCCTCAATATATAATCAGTGTCATCTGTCATCATTAGCTTGACAGCTAGATAGCATGCTAATCAACAGCAACCACGCACGAGGCGGGAAGAATAGCTAGTTAGCCAGCTAGGACCAGGAGGATTAGCTAGCTAGCAGTCTGTTCACTCTCCGTCTCCCCCTATCTTAACTGGTTAGGTAGCCAATTGCCACATTTTTGTTTATAATATTATATTTCGTGTTGTTATACCACTATTAGCTAAAAATGTTGAATTTGTGTATGGAACCGTGGCGTAGGTTATTGGTTATTACACAGCATGCGTCTATATGAGACGTAGTTTCCGCCTCTGCAGCCGTGAGTGGTCCCATGGTGTAATGGTTAGCACTCTGGACTTTGAATCCAGCGATCCGAGTTCAAATCTCGGTGGGACCTCGTCCTTTTGGTCTGAAAATTATATGTTGTCACTCAATTGATGGGTGTCACATCTCTATCAACAATAACAATTTAATAATAAACAAGTGTACTGTAAACATGTTGTCCCTCGAATGACATAGCGCCGCCCCTCTATAAAAGGAGAGTGATGGAATGAAGCAAGACGTTTACTCATAAATATTTTACAAAGACACTCTGGTTGTCTTGTTTTACAAGTGCTGTGTCCCAGTTGGCTTTTCTCTTGGGGCGATCACCTTCTATGACCAAAATATTACCACAAAATATTATTGCCAAATAATAATTATTTTTTGTTCTTTCAGGGTTCTCCCCCAAAGAATGTAAGAGTGGCGCTGTGCCATGCTGTGAACTTGGCGGCGCCACTATGTAAACATTTCAAAGCAAATTAACCTATATATTTATTAATGATAAAGTAACTATCGCCAACGAAATAGCTGTTAAAAGCGAAAGTGAAAGCGTTATGATGTTCCTCAGTGAATTCAGCGTTTTAACTCATTTTTGCAAATGTTGACATGAATAAACGCGTGTCGCAGTGGTGTCTGAGGAAAAGCGTGTGACATACGAACAGACAGAGACCGAATCATAGTCCCCTCTCCGATTTCATTTGTTTGGACAAAAAGTGTCATAACAAATACGTTCACAATGTTGTATGGTGTTCGAGATGTGTGAAATAAATAGCAGAATGATTTGAAAAAGAGCACTCAATGTGTTGTTTCTTTGGATTTAGTGTAAATGTTTAATGTAGTTCCCTAATGCCTAAGGTGGATGTGTACATCTCCAGACCTTAAAGGGATAGTTCAACCAAATTACAGTCACATACAAGGTGAGATATAAGATATAAGTCATAAGACCACAACCCTCAAGAAAATATTTGAACTAAATCATTGTGCACCGTCGGCAAACTGCCACCACTGATGCAGATAATATGACCGGACATGCTAACAGCTACTACAATAGACTGGTAGCACTAATAGCCAGCTAGCATCCGCTGGTTGATGTTGAAGTAACTTGTGTAAATAAAGTGTGATGCAGGCGAAAATCACACGTAAACACATATCAAGCTTGAAATTCATATTGGAATGAAAATCCTGTTACAATTCAAAAAGTGTTCTATTAACATGTGTCGCTAAAGCGTGACTTAAAGATACTTTGACAGGGTTGCTGTCAAGTGTTTTCCCCAATCTCGACTCAAGTTTCGAGATTTTCAACGAAGTACTACCGGATCAGAACGAATTGCCGTCTCACCCTATAGAGTACTGAGGTCTGTCGTCACTAGGGTTGTGTAACCAAGCCTAGCCAGTTGCGTTTGTAACCAAATAATTTGCCTGTGCAAATATTTTGTCTTCGCCTTATTGGTGAAATTTGTGTTTTGAACTAAAGGCATCTTATATCAATAGAGTTAGTACATAGTAGCCTAATGGCGCCCAAATATTTTTGCTCGTCACTGAAGGTGATCGCACCAAGAGGCAACCCTCCCTGTGTGCAACGGGGACACAGCACTTTAATTGATTCATTCACAGGCTTCTCCATCACTCTTTTTATAGAGGGGCGCTACATCATTCGTGGGGGACAACATGTTTACTGTACATTTGTTCGGTTTTACTTACTTACTCAACTGATGTTTGTGTTGTATGTAGAGAGTTGTGTTAACTGTTTTGCAAAAAGGTGCTTAACATTTGCATTTTGTGTGAAAGCGATGAAAATGTTACTGTTGTGCTCATGTATGTTATTGCTGTGGGCATGTGAAAGAATGGAAAAGAAGGATATATGTATAGTATATTTATTTTACTTGATCCCCAACAGGGAAATTTAGTTGGCAATCCGCAGACTGACAACACAATATAGCCATTCCTGAACTGCTCTCCTGATCTCTGGACTTGACCCTTATCCTTGCTTCAACCTTTAGCATGTAGCAGATCTCATTGAAAAGATCCATCCTAAGCTGGAGGGGATCACTGGGCTTCACTGCTGAGGGGGACACTGTGACCCCCTGGGGGGCGTAATGGATGTCCTCCTCGATCAGGATCTCACGGGGCAGGAGAGAGGGCACCTTCTCCAAGAGGTCTTGTCTAGCCTCAGAGCTATGGTCACTGTCGTCATCATAAACATTGGTTGCTATGTGTGTGGGGGTGGTTTGAGAGGGTGCATCATAGCCTTCAGTACCATCATCCTCTTCAACATCATTGGCTCCGTCCCTGGCTCCACATCACTAGTGACCTTGGCCTTAGCCCCAGAATCTAAGGAATCAACTTCATATACCAAGCAATTACCTAATTATTACTGTATTTTTTTTAACATTTTACTGTTACTTGAGTAATTACTTGGTTACCACACAGATATAGGGACAACTTAATGTGAAGTGTTACCTGCACATTTAATTATCAGCGAACAGCAGTCAGTCACCAATAGTTAGTGTTACTTCACAGGTACATATCACCTTCATGTGATGCTATGTGATATGTAACACTAATCTAATCTTAGATATACATTTGTTGATGATAGCCCTGGCTTGTGTCTCTGAGGACATCTCCCACCTTGGTGGTGGCACCTAGGCTCCACCCTCATGTCCTGATAGACGGGGGATGTGGATTGAATACCCAAGGAGCTGTCTCTTCCCAGTGTCCTGAGAGTGGAGTCACCCCACGGGACCGGGTGGAGTCGCTTTCCCATGACTCATCACTGGAGGACATGGACTCCCAATCCTGCCTCCACATTCAACTATAATGGTCAAAGAGCCTAATCTTCTCACCTGGTGGGTTGTTGGGCATATCTAGAAAGTCTTCAATCAAGCTCTTGTCAGTGAAGAACTCCTTGGGCAGGTTTTTGAGGATGGGCTCAGACTTGCTCCGTCTGGCTGTGGTCACTTTGCCCATTCTGATGTCAAGAAGCAGCTGATAGACCCTACAGATCAGCTCCTTGGAAAAGTAATGTGTACGCCCCCTGAAAATCCTGTTACACAGTTTCCGGGAGGCCAAGATCTTTCCAGGGGTGACGATGTCGCAGAGGATTAATAGAAATCATCTTCGCTCTCATCATCTACATATTCTGGGTTTGCATCCGAGTGCACCATCCTGACTATAGCCTCGAACATATTGTTGGCATTCAGGTCCAGCTGACGCCCCATGGCAGCACTGGTACCACTCTGGCTGCTCCTATCACTGCCAAACCCAGCCCTGGCTGACCTGGGAGAGATGGGAGGCTGGGTCTCTTCCTGCTCTTCCCTAGCAGAGTTGCTGGCCTGCCCCACCTCCACTGGCCCTTTTCCCTGCTGGGCAAAGACAGGGCTCTGAGGGCTTTGCAGGCATCCCTTCCCTGGGCCCTCATAACCAGCTCAGCCTGGCTCCCGCTGGACCTGAGCGGGGAGTGAAGCATTTGAGACTGAAGCATCCTCATGCTCTTTAGCTCACAAGTTACATCCCTCAGCAGGCTCTGGCTGAGGCACTCCTCCAGCAGGGAAAAGTTCTCACCTCTGTGATCGAACATCTTGGCCGTCTCATAACTCTCCAGGATGACATAAATGATTTAGCATGCAGTGGTTGTTGTGTTGACCAGGAACTCTTTAGAGACCCTGGTCTTGTCCTGGGGGCCTCTCTCTGTCTGCTTTGTGTCCTGGAGTAGGCAAATGACCACCAAGATGAGCTCTAGCTTCTCTTCCAAGGAGAAGACACTGCTGGACTTGAAGAGAACATGCTCAGTTATGACCTCTAAGATTGTCTCATCAAAGGTGGTCAGGATCGGCAACCTGAAGCGGTGGGACCGCCTCTCTGAGTAGACCCTGACATAGCTGAGCTACTGTCTTCCTCATTTTGAAAGGTCATCCACCTGTCCTCAGGTACTACTGTGGAGCTTGGAGGAGTGTCAGTGGCCTCCTCCATACTCTCCAGGAGGAGGCCTGCCATCTTCTCATTAGAGAAGTTTGTTGTGGCAGCAGTGTAAGTTGGGTCCTCGCCCACCACCTCCTTTGCCTCCTGACAAAGGATGGCCGGCACCTCTGATGTGTTGGACCCCTGTAATGAGCCGCTCCCACTGTGACTGTCTAACGTGATGTGCTGGACTTTCTCTTTAGCGACTTGACAGGCATTCCAGAACATCTCAAGAAGACATCCTGGGTGGACACCACCATCCCCTCCATCCATCAGTCATGACAGAGGAGGAGTAGACATTTGAAGAGGACGGTCTTGCCTCGCTGCTCTCCAGAAACAACTTGGCCTTCCGGAGGATCACTGTCACAGTCATGGATGCCTTGTTGTTGAAATTCTCCTCAGTGGGACTCTCAAAGGAGGGTGTTGGGGGCTTCTCACCCAGCTCATCTGAGCTCTGGGTTTTGCCTCAGCAGTGGGTGGAAATTCTCAGAGAAACACACCATCTCCTTCAGAATCATGATGGACTTCTTTTTTTTTTAAATATGTTTTTAGGGCATTTCTGCTTTATTGGGATAGAGATGGTTAGAGATTGATAGGAAGGATGGGTGAGAGAGAGGAGGGATGACATACAGGATATGTTGATGGCAATCGAACCAGGGACTTGCGAACCACGGAATCGAACCAGGGACCTTGCGATGATATGGTATGCGCCTTAGTGCTACGCCACTTGTTCGCCCCCATGATGGACTTATCTGAACATCCTGTGTTAGTGTTGCTCAAGCTGACTGAGTCAGCATGGGAGAGAGCAGAGATGAGTCATTGTTGTTGTCATGGCAGGAAGGACAAGCTCATTGGAGACAATGACCACCCACTCAATGACCTCCACTGCCCTCAAATAGGTAATCTATGGTTACATTCTTAAAAAGAAAGACAGGTTTAAGTGACATTTCTTATTGGTTTTGGTGTAGAAAGACTATTTTGATGATAATGAATTGTATTGTGTTATTTACCCTCTTTTTAAAGTGGCCATGTAGTCATTCTAATTTTAAATTCCAAACATCCCTGGGTATCTAAAAAGTCACTGTGTGTGTTTTTTTTTTTTATAAGAAAAGTCTTTGCTAAATATTTGTAATCATTATTTTCCCCTAGCCTGTCATTGAAATGCATGCTTTGCTGGTGTGGGTTAGTGTCTCAATGTGGATTTATGCAGCATTTCTGTTTGTAGTTCGATGCTACTACATTTTACAGTTACTTTGGCCCAAGCTTTGTAAAATTGTTAGCAATTCTACTAGGCTAATCAGGTTAGCTAACAGGTCGTTTTTCTAGCTTGCAAAATACAACACTGCTAGCTCAAACAACAAGATATCTTAAACTACATACTTTTCTTACCGTTGTATTCTGAAGTCTTGCTGCATTTTAGTACAACATTTTAAATGTCCAATTTCATGCCCCTTGAAGGAGCTCCTTCAATAGGTTGCTGACTGGAAAATAAACGGGGAAAAAACGATTGCTCTGTAAACATTATTGATAGGAGAGGTGTCACAGCTCGCCTCTGTGGTGAGGGGGTGATTTGGGGATGTAGAGGAATATGCTCCGTCCTCACTTTCTGGTGTCTGTTGGTGACCTGGTAGCTCTGAAACAAAACACACACATCAGATATCACACTTAACAAATATGTTACTTTGGCATCTATTCTATGACTAAGAAATGTAGACATGTATATCAACATGTATTTCATATAGAAATAACAACTGTCGCCGACACACCCACCTGCAGTCTCCTCTGCCCTCAAATGCAGGTCATCAGGTCACATCGTTAGAGAGAGAAGCAGGTATAAGTGGCATTTCTTGTTGTTTTTTTAAGTAGAAACTAAACTTTTTGCGACAATAAGCTATTTTGATGATAATTATCATATTTGTATTGTGTCATTTACCACGTCAGATGTCACACTTAACCAAGTGTGTTACCGTAGCTGGCACTGAGACCAATCTTCTGATTGGTGGAATAATACCTAGAGGAAAAAGAGTCATGCTGTGATTGGTTGATCCAGGATTACTTACTATCCTCTCTTGTCCTGTTAGATTTGAGCCAACTGCAGTGGTTCTCTGCCCTCCAGCTTTATCAGCGTTGGCCTCCTGAGCTGCCCTGGCCGTCCTGGCGGTTGAGAGTGTGGAATGCATTATTGAACATTATGTTGTGACATTATCGTTATTATAGGTCCAGTATGTAATATTTTAAAAGCGTTCTAAAGGTTGTGATGTTTAATCAACACCGATCAGGGAATGAGATCCCTCAAAATAAATATTTCATTTACAAACGCTGTTTTAAATTAAAAACGCTTTCTAAAATGGAGTGACCTACCTGACACAATGCTTATGGTGAAATGCGCAAGGAATTTTAAAGTGGACCCAGTAGGCTCCTAGGTAGCCTACTCTATAGACTCTATAGACTCTATAGAGTACCGAGAAGCTCACATACTTCCTGGCGCCACTTCCTGAATTTCGCCATAGGCATTCATTGTATCAGTGGCGATTTATACAATTTGAAAGCATGAACCCATTCTTCCCAGACTCATCACTAATTTATATGTATTCTTGTATTCTTGAAGAGTGACCGTTGTGACAATTAAAACGGTAAAGTTTGAATTTTAAAGCATGAACCCACCCATCAACAGCTTCCAACAACAGTGGATTTGTTGTTTTCATTATTCAATAGTAGACTATTAGCTAGTGCGTGCTGCTCTTTGGGAATCACTGGTATAGTAGAGCAGAGTCAGAGTGCAAAAACTCTCATCTGACGTATATTAGCGCGGTATGAGACTTTTTTTAGGAAGTAAAGACAGACCTTCCGTTTCGAATGCTATGATGCAACTGCACGATAAATGATGACAGATCGATATTTCCCAAAACTCTTCCATAAAAGTTACACCCCGGCAGCGTTGGTGAAAGGACAGTTGAAGCTGATCTAGCGAGAAAGGAAGGTTTCTTCAGTTCAGCGGGGTTTCCGAACACTGTGTATTATATGAATGTCCGTCTTTCAGGGTAAGGAACCAAATATATGATTTTGAAATGTGGGTTAACTATCACTTTAATGGTTACATTTTTGTCTTGTAAGCACTGAAAGTGGTTGTAAGTTATTTAGATGTATACATGTACATGAATGAATGAATTTAGGCTAATGAAATTCAAATCACTTTGGGAATTTATTACTAACAATGACAACACACAATTATTTAGTTTACTCTTTATTTCGCCCGTTTTCAGTCAAAAATATGAGAACTGTTTGTTCTTTCTTACACTGGTTATAAACTTCATCAGAGGCTGAAAATATATTATTTCTGTCATATAAAGCTCCATATGAAAAATACAAACAATAAACAATTCAAAAAGCTTTTTTTTCTTTTTTTCTTTTTTTTAAGCATCTAAATACTGCAAAAAATGGATGTCAAATTTGGATGTCAAATAAAACACTCAATTACCACAAAAGGGCACAAAGAGTCAAACAAGCCTCAATATAAGTATAAAATAATGACGAGTGCTTTATCTTTGGCTTTGGTTAAGTTATGTCTGCACATTATACAGTATGTTTGGTTGTACATAAAGCGTTTTGCTTGCTCTGGAAAACATGAACTCATACTCCACAGGTGTGGATTGAAGCCTTTTTTTCTACTGTGATATGAAAAACCATACAGATACTTCATTCTTCAAGATACCCCAGTGACAAGATTATAATGACATCCTTCTTTTTTGGCCAGATAATCTCGACTCATTCACAAAAAAATCATGTATTTACAATTCGTATAAAACCTCATTTAATGTCAATACACAATCTATCACAAACTATCTCATGATGGTCTTTGCAGTTGACCGATGTCACTTGGGAGCTAGACTCACAATAGTCTCTGACAGACTCATGGGGGTCTGCTCCACTCAAACCATCTGTGGTTAGAGACTAGGCTCACAATAATCTACTGTAGTTGTCCAACTCCCAGATCTGTTTGTGCTATAAGCCAACTCCTTGCTGTCGTATTTGGCATGGCTAAGATAGTAAAATGAATTGGCTATAAAGCACAAACAGATCTGGGGTGACCAGGCTTGGTTGACAATTGATTATCAATGCGTTGGAGTGCACTCTTTTGTAATAATGCACAATTGCTAAATGAGAAAATATGTACATATATAAAATCTCTTTTTGAGAAAGAACAATGTGATGTGGATACAGTGTGAAACATTGATTCAAAATGCACAGTTGTCTATTTCATCGTACACTTGCCTATGAAAACCTTAAATAGCTTGATTCATTCTCCTTTCTCAAACACTTGCTTTTCCTTTCTTTGACATTTAAACCCTTTTTTTCCATACCAGTTGGTTCTATGAAAGAAACCATTATACAAATAGAAAATGCTTCCATGCCAATCCAACTCATAACCCATTAAAAATGACATCCCTTTCTATTACATTCACACACATATGTTTATTACTCTCCTCTGGACTGGTAACATAATACTGATGAAAATGTAATTCTCCAGATCTGCTCATGTGCAAAATTGTTAGTCATAGGCTTTACAAGGCTTGTCAATGTCCAAAAGTACATAAAAAAAAAAAAAAGAAAGCTGTGTAAAATGGCAGTACAACAATGACACTACAAATCCTTGCTTGAATCTCTCCTGGCAGATGTGATAAACATCTAGAACCTACCCATTCTTTGGGATTCATTGCTGTAAAAGTTAGCCTTTGCTTTTCCAGTGTACCAAGTACCTTAGATGATTTCATCATTGTATTCCATACTATGACCCTCTGGATAAAATAGCTATGTTCTCCTCAAACTCAATTGCTGCCCACCCTTAACCAAACACTTCAATATGACACACACACACACACACACACACACACACACACACACACACACACACACACACTGTCCCTCTCTGTCTCTCTCTCACACACACACACACACACACACACACAATCTCATCCATAATTGTCACACACAAACACACACTTTCTGTCCTCAGAACCATAGTTTTTGCCTGGTCTCCTGGCCTCTATCCCTCTCATGGCCACTGTAGTACACTCTCTTAACCCTTTGCTCTAAGCCTCTCATCTGCGGTGCTGTGGCCCCAGCATGACTTTGTTGATGAAGTTGACGATGGCCACTGCAGGCTGCTCTGGGTCCATTTCCGCAAAGAGGTGACACACGTTCTCTGATGCACTGCCCGTCCGCTTGGCCACAAAGCCAAACATCCTGCAGGAGAGGGAGGAGAGCGAGGGTGAGACGATGTAAAGAAAGGAGCCAGGAGGACAGTGGGATGGGAGAGTAGGTTTGCAGACTGGTGGTGAGTCAGAGAAAATACAGTATTTAGATGACACATCTATTTGTATAGTGCACTCTGCACATATAAGACTCACAGGTACATGAATGCACATGCACAGCATGGCTGATTCTTATAAAAGGAATGACTGTAGTATGATCAATTGCCATGCATGCACACAATTCTACCCACATTCAGACATGCGCAGAGACTAAAGCACTTACTTTCTTGACGTGCTATCAGAATTAGTCCACCTGATGCACGGACATACATACAGACAGACAGGGAGACAAGACTTAGAATCACATTGAATACTTGGACACGGAAAAAGCTTCTCAAGTAGAGCAAGAGCAATCGGTTATAAAACTAGGCTTCAAGAGAAAGCATTGATGCAGACTACACAAAAGGAGGCTCATATAGTGACTTTCGTCTACAATACAAGGACCTTCTATTTGTGTGTCGCAGTATTCAGCCAAAATGACACAATACAACATAGCAACATTCAACTTCATACATCAGGTTTGGAATTAATTCCATTTGACCTGAATTGACCCCCAATCCTGAACAAGCAATATCAATCCATGACAACCATTTTCCTCTCTAACATCGCTCTACTGATTAAGAAACAAGGTCAATGTAGCAGTGTTTGCACATAAGTGAAGGCCTAAGAGCCCACCTCTGGTCTTGAGGATCCACACTGCTGAAAGTCACACTGTTGATGGGATAGTGTCTCCTGAAAAAGAGTCTACAGAAAGAGAGAGAGAGAGATATGAAAACAGGCAGTTGATGATATTTTCAGTTGCACACACTTCCTCCAACTGAATGTACTGTATTGTGGTGCACAGCTGGTGCTAATATCTGGAATTTGTGGTAAACAAGAAAAAACAACGATTTGAATAGTTACAAGGCTCTAGCAATGTTAATTCTGCATTAACTCTCATTTGAAATACACAAACAATACACTTAAAAAAGGGGTTCCAAACGGGTTCTTCTGCTGTCCCTGTGGGCGAATCCTTTGAAGAACCCTGGCTTATGGGTTCCATGTAGAACCCTTTTGGGTTCCATTTAGAACCTTCTGTGGAAAGGGTTTGATATGGAACACAAAAGGGTTCTCTGACAAGGACAGATGAAGAACCCTTTGGTTCTAGGCAGCACCTTTTATTTTCTAAGAGTGTACTGAGGTAAAAACAAAGGTAAATACTAAATTATTAATAAAACACAGTAGCTATAGGAAAGGGATAAAACAGAAAAGGCATGACCCAACAACGTGTGTGTACCTTCTCTGGCTGTCAGTCAGAGTGATGCCTTGAGTGGACACCTTGAAGTGGACCATCGTCGCTGTGGGCCGGGGACTCTGGGTCAGAGTGCACCTGGTTGCCTTGGAGATGGCCTGGGGACCTGTCAGTGACTCCGTCTCCACAGAGTTCAGGTAAAGCACATTACAGGCTGGATTGTGTAGAGAGAGAGATTCGGAATTATGGATTAACATTGAGATTTTTTAAAAATATAATTGGGTCACATTCACTACTCTCAATGAAGTCTGAAGAACTTTGAACAGCCACTACTGGTCAAGCAAAGTTTTGCAGCTGCACTTCAGCAAAACATTTTACATCAGTATTTAATATCAATACAATACTTAAAGACTAAACTAAATAAATTGAATAATTCATTAGTAAATAAGTTTAAGGTGCAATATGTAGCTTTTACCCCTTGAAAATGTCACAAAATAACCATATTGAATAATTACTGATGCATTGAATTTGCTTATCCAAAATGTTCCAGATGTTTCTGGGCATGTAACCTGTGACTTGCATGTGTGTGGCTCATTGGCTATCTACTGTTCTGCCTAGGAGCTGCAAGCATTTCTCAGTGCTGGAAGCCGACCTAAGAAGAAGCCTTTGCAACATGTATTCTGTTAATTTTTCCTAGTAAAAGTCCCATTTGACATTACAGTCTTGTCTGAGTTTTGGTTGGGTAATGAGGGGATTTGTTTGAAACTTTGGGTTTAGCGAATGTGAGTGGCTGGCTGGTTCATTTCTGTGTTCATATTTCCGCTGACATTTCCAAACTAAACGACTGCATTTCAATGAACAGGTCCTTTGCTAGTTTCAAGGTCATGTAACTAAGATATTCGCTGGATAAAAATGTGTGTTTCAGTTAGAAGTAGTTTGCATTGAGCAAGGGAAGGGAGAGAAGAGGAGACCTATTCTGAATTGTCATTGCAATTCCCATTGTAGTGAAAAGAGGGCGCAATCCTGCAAAAATGAAATATGTTACTCTCACCTGCTCCCTGTTTGAGAAGGTCTGCTGCAGTGCTGGTGTTACTGGCACTCTGCATCTCATGCAGCTCTCCAACAAGATCTAACATACCATGGCAAAGTTATTACAATCTTATTACACTTCAAAACACACAAACAGGACAAAGTTTGGAAACATTTGTCAAAATACACACACACACACACCTTTTCATACACATAATTGCCACAGTTTTTTTGTCATGATAATGACTGAATTCCATTGAAATGTAAAGTTACCTTTCTCTGGGATCCGTAGGCAACATGGCAGAGAGATAGGGGTGATGGAGTGCTGGTAGACCAGGGCAGATAAACTTCCTGAAACACATAATGATAGAAAAGAGGGAGAGACAGGAGGAGAGGGGCATTCAAACAAGGAGAGGATTGTGGGAAAAAGGATGCAGGGAAAGACAAGAGCAGAGAAGAAAGAAATTAACATTTGCCTCGTTGAAGGTTCAGTTGTACCTACACTGCAGACATCAGACCATCAGTGACCCCCACAGGACAGATCAGGTTATTACATGATAGTAACATCTATTCTCTCCTCACCAAAATAGGACTCGTTTTGACAACCCTTTATCTTCACCCCCCGGGAGCCAGTCTCTATGAGGAAGTGTCTGACCAGCTGCTCCAGAGGATCCCCTGTCAGAGAGAGAGAGAGAGAGGGAGAGAAAAGAGGAAATAAAGAGTTCACATTGAACTGTCTCAACTACTCAACATTACTCTTAGATGGCATCATAACTCACATGCAATCTTTTCTGACCTCATCCTATTTCATACATCATGAAGTATCCCTTCTCCCTGATTGTCTTTGTTGTGTTGATGACATCCCTGATTAACCCGAGATTGGAACTAGACGCTTCCACTAATTTGAAGTCTCTGTATCTGTTATGTTTGGGAACAATAAAGATTTATTGAATGAAATGCCATCAGCATTACCTTTGTTGCAAGCATTGTTGATGTTGGGAGGAGGGGTGGCCACCTTGAGAGCCAGTCCATAGGCCCCCTGGAAGGAGTTACTGTCCCTGATCAGGAAGGATCCTGGGTCCTTGTCCCTCAACACAGCAATTGCTACGGGAAGAAAAGAAGAGTAAGGAGCAGTACGACCGGGGATGCGTCTCAATAGTCTGAAGTGTCTTCCTTCCACCCCTCATCTCCTTCCTATCTGCACCAATTTCTTGTGGGCAGTGGGCACCCCCAGTGTCATTATCATCCAATATCTTTAGATCAGTGGAGGTGAAGGAGAGGAGATAAGGAGAGCAATACACATTAGACTATTGAGAGGTAAACTCCTCAATTGAAAGTCCAGACTCACCTTGGTCTCTGGAGATTCCAGGTTTGTACCAGAATTTGGAGCTGTCCTGGACAAACTTGGCATTGACCCTGTTCTCCGTCTCCTCCCTGGCACCATGAGGCGCCAGTCCACTTCTGAAAGGCGGGGGGAGCTCTCCCACAGAGGGTGAGAAGGTGACATGGAGGGGGCTGGCGTACAAAGGGGGAGCCATGGTTGCCCTCAGCATGGAGCTGTGACTGTTCGAGGACCCTGGGAGAGCGGAGAGGCGTCTTTTTTCGGGGAGAGGGGGCTGGGCGGCAGGGATTGTGACAGCAGTGTACCCTGAGTAGGGGACATGTGGAACGTTGAGAAGAGGGTAGTAGTAAGAGGCCAGGGGGAAGGTGGGCGTGCTGTACCCATCCGGGACAGGGGACGGTGGCTTGCTGTCTCTCTCGGGGGTCAGTCTTCTCCCAGCTGGGTCTGCGGCCAATGGAGAAGGCTGAGGGGACGGGCGTCTGTCTGGAGAGCCAATGAGAAGCTGAGGGGAGGAAGGGGCTGAACTGCGGGTAGAGGAGGAGGGGCTCGGGGTCATGCTCCTCCTGTGTATGTCTGATTGGGAGGTGTCACTGGGGAGGGTGGAGCCATTAAGTTGCATTTGGACAGGCGCCAATGGAGTCACAGGGGTGGGGACCATATCAATCTGGGTCGACATCTCAGGTTCAGCAGACCCCTCCGCATTCCTTATAAGCTTTGCTTCTCCATCCTTAGCTGCAGCTGGTTGTAGATGTGTTCCCGCAACTTGCTTGGAGTGAGTGGAGTTTATAGGTTCACTTGGTGTCTCTAAAGACTCTGCTGTGGAGGAGGTGTCGCTTTGGTTTTGTGTCTCTGTCAATGTTGGTGTTGCAGTGTTTTCAGGTTGATCCGGTGTCTCTGGTGTGGTTCCTTTGCTGTTAGGCTCCAGGGTGGTGGTGGAGGTTGAGGCTCCTTGAACCTCCTTGGGTCCTTGGCTTGGTTCCTGGGGTTTCTGTGGGCTTGGAGGACTTTGGGTGGTGCTCTCGATCGTCTTTTCCTCAGTCACACTTTTACCTGGATCCCTTTGACTGGACGAGAAACAAAGCAAGAGAAATTAGGCCATTTATTTCTACTTCTTTATTTCTTATTTCACACTAGGAAAATAGAGCAGAAAAGGTTGGATGTTGGAAAATCAAAGTATCATAAGTTCAAGGGAATGGTCATAGGATATGAAAGGAAACACACCTGTCTTGAGAGTGTGCAGGGCTACTACAGCTACTCAGAGTAGTGTAGTCTGGACCAGGGTCCAATATGGTGGTGGCGCAAGCAGCCTGTCCATGAGGCTCTGCTTGCCCCACTGACACCTGGGAAGGATCAGCACTGTTCTGCACAGCCTCAGGGGCATCTATAATGAGTGAGGAACCAATAGAGATAGGAAAGAACAAGAGAAACAGAAAGTCACAGAAAATTCAAGAAGCCCACTTAAATCTAGCTTGACATGATTCATGCAGTGTCACTGTCACAGATGTCCTGGGCGACTGAAGACAATCCCTTGATTCCAATTCAACCGCTACTACCTAGCCCCTATACACTTGTGTAGACCTGAGGCAAGATAATAGGTTTAAGCAATATGACGAAAATATTCCACCTGGCCCATTAGAGAACAAGGTGGAACTTGTTTGCACATATCCAATCCTCTCAGATCTATGCAAGTACATAAGGCTAGGAGTTGATTTGGGATTAAGAAAAATTTACCTGCAAAACCATCAGACTGTTGCTGGCGGAGGTGAGGTTCAGAGGGAGTCTCAGGCGGCCCAGCTCTCCCAGGAGAGGCTCCATGGTTTGGGCCACTGGTAGGTAGGAGCAAGGCGGACCCAGACTGATACCCTGAGGCATACCCCCGACTCTCGTGGCTCTCCGAGGGGGAGACCTGGTGAGGGGAGCAGGGGCAGGAATGGCGGGGGGGTGGAGGGGTGTGGCACCCACTGCTGCCACCGTCTCTAATGTTCAGAAGAGAGTGGGGGCTGGGGTATCCCTGGTGGGGGTCCATGACAAAAGCCAAGGGGTCCTGACCCTGACCCAAGGGGGAGTGGCAGACTTGATAGGGCGATATCGCCGACCTTCGCTGCCAGAACTCCGCCTCTCTGCCTGCCTCCCAGGGATTCTCTGCCTCCCAGAGCTGAGGCCCCTCCCTCGCCCGCCTCAGCCCTGCTTCTCTGGTCCAGTGTGGGCTTTCTAATTGGTCTGGACGTAGGGGGTGGAAGGCTCTGGCTGACGATTGGTGCTCACGCCTGCTGGTGCAGTCCCTACATGGGCAGCCAGAGGGAACCTGTTGGCTGAAAAACATTTCCCTGTACGGGCTGGAGGGCAGGGATTGGTGGGAGAGGTGAGGGGGAGGGGGAGGGGGAGGGGCATGGGCAGAGTAATGAAAGATAGGACACTCCTCCCCTGCACAAAAGAGCCTGCTAGAAGCTGGGAGGGTGTGGGCGTGGGGGTGAGAGTGTTCAGGGGGGGGGTAGGGATAGCAGGGCCTATGAAGACAGGGAATGGGAGGTGGCGGGCGTTCCCATGGCAACTCTGGCAGGGGGTGGGCACTATGGCGGTGGCACAAGTCCATATGGGGCGAATGAGCAGGAGGTGACACTGGTTTAGATGGTAAGGCAGGTAAAGTTCGACTTTTGGGGTTGGTCTTGGTGCTGCCACAGCGGTCAAGACATCGTCCGTTAGAAAGGCACGGTTCCCTCTCCAAGCCCGTCTCCCCACATCTCGGACACCTCTGACCTTGCCCCGCTCGAACGCAACATGACCGCTCACGCTTCAGTGCTCCATCCAGGACACAAGTTTCCCCATCATCCAAGATGGCCGTCTCCCTGTCTCGTTCTCTCCCCTTCCTCGCCATGTCTCTTTCTCTGTCCTCCCCCTCCACCCTCCTCAATAGACAATCCCTATCTTCTCTCTCTGGGCGGGATGGAGGGCAAGGGGAGTCCTCCAGGTGCTCGGAGGGGGCAGAGGAGTGTCCTGAGTCTGAGCTGAGGGACAAGGGCTGGGTTTGGGGTTGAGGCTGGGGAGGCGGCTTCACTGTGGGGCTGCCTGGAGGGCAACCATTGGGGGAGGCCCCTAAGGCACTGGAGCCCGGGCCCCGACGCTTCTTCACCTGGGCGTACAGGCTACCGTCCAGAGGTCCTCGTGTATGGGCGATATCTGTGACAGAGAGTAGAGGTTAGTAGTGAAGTGTGTCGTCACCAGTGATGTAATTCTTTATGAACTGTTCTTATGGTGTGTGTGTGTGTGTGTGTGTGTGTGTGTGTGTGTGTGTGTGTGTGTGTGTGTGTCTTACCTTCAGTGCTGTCCTGGTGGTGCAGGTTGAAGTTCTCATAGGAGTCCCAGCGCACCACAGGGTCTGAGGTGTTAAAGTCCACTGTGATTGAGGGGTCGTTCTTACGGTATTCCCGCCCTTTGAGTAGAAAGATGTTAGATATCACAAACATGTAGCCTGCACACGAAGATACAGTACTGTATGTAGCTCACTCACTCACAAACATGCACACACGCATACACGCACACACAGAATGGAACAGCACCTTTCATCTTCTCTGGGCCGCTGGAGAAGACAAACTCCACTGTGGCATCTGGAGGAAACCGGTCATCTACAGAGCCACAAATAGCAAAAACTGCATCAGTGTGTTTATGTCATGTAATGAAATGGACATCTTGCATATTGCATATTTCATGTATGTATCTTGCATATTTCATGGAGGTATCTTGCATATTTCATATATATTATTTAATATTCTTCATAAGGGAACTGTCACAAATGTTTTCGCTGTTTCCACATGTCATTTGTAATTTGAATTAAAACTAAAACTTTTGTTTCTGCATAATTGGAAGGTATTGAATTATTTGTAACTGGAGAAAAATGAACAATTTTGAGGAAAACAATTCAAACAGAAGTTTTAATTTATGGGGTTTATTGAGAGCAAGTTATTCTATACTATAACTATTGTTCATACAGACTTACAGCATATGTTTGCATGTGCTGCTCTTACTGTGGTTTAAGTATGGACATTAAGAAAACGGCTTGAAAAAGTAAAAGTCTGCAATGTTTTTGCAGTGAGCGATAGAATATCGGTGAAGTTAAATGTCTCTAGATCTAAAAGCTTTCTATTGAAAACTCTGATATGCTGAACAAATTGAACAAATTGATGTGGTAGTTTGTCTTTGACCATTAACTGATGCATGGAGCATTAATACAAAATATTGTTTAATTGTGCCTTCATGTTGATTCAATGTAAAATCTTATAGAGCTGATTAGACATGATCTAATCTATCTCAATACTTGTATGCGATGCAGATCCCATATGGCTCAACCTCAATATCATAGGAATTCTCAATGATAAGACATCAAATAAGATGACATCATCATACAAGACAGCTATTTAAGCCATTCTATTCAGTTTCCATGGAGATGCTGAATGATCAAAATGATGTCACAATCACACAAAGCAGGAAAAATTGAATTTGGGAATTTAGAGTGTTTGGTTGGTAAGCGTGAGTGTTGACATCATTTATATCCATTTCATATCATTGCCATAACAATTCTGAATCATAAGAAAATTACACATTACACATGATGGTATCAAACATAGCAACTTCAGCAGAATTCAGTTTAAATCTAGAATGCTTGATTGATAGGCACCAATATCAATTTTGACCACCACAAAACTAGACTCCCGTTACTATGCGGGGACAGTCAACATGCCTGCTGCCTCAGTGCTGCCTCTTGGGGCATCCAAAGTGGAGGAGCTCAGATATGTGGGGATATTACACCACCCACCACCCTACACCACCCACACCCACAACCATGCCCATACCAGGTGCACTGTGCTGGAGTAATAATACATGGAAAGCCAGGTTACTTGCAAGTGGTGTGAGAAAATATGACATAACTGAACTTTTTTACAGCATCCCTCTGCTCGGGATCACATGCCGGTGCAGCACACCGACCTCTGTCTCCAAGAGTTGGACTACATAGAGCAGTGCCAGCAGAGACAATTCCACTGTCTCTGAGTTCGTCTCTGAGTACTAAGATTCTGGACTTGGCTGTGGAGATGGGCTTCCTGTCTGCCTCTGACTAGTAACCTTTGACCCTCTGATTGACAGCTTCATCCCTTCTTGACTTTGAATGTCATTTATCGAGTAGATGTAGAAATAACATACGTTAGTAGTAATAAGATCATATTTTATAGACATATATTTATATCAAGTTTCTATCATTTTAGCATACACTAAATAATGATTTCACAAAAAAAAAGTTGATCCACTCTCTCTCCCTCTCTCTCTACTAAGGAATAGCTACAATATATTGATCCTGATGAAAATAAAATAGCTATTTAAGCATTTCTATTTAATAGCCATGGGAATATGGAATAACAAAACAATACCAAATCAAAAACAATGACATTTTAACATGATGATGTCACAAGCAAACAAATCAACTCCTCCAAGAATTTTGGAATTGAGAATACTTGGTTGTCAAGAGCCGGTGTTGATTTGAAATAGTTTGCATCTATTCCATTTAATTGTCATAGCAATTCTGAATTATAAAAATACAATTACATTTAAATATGGTGATATCACAATTAAACATAAGAACTTTAGTAGAATGTTTGAGTTAGAATGTTTGGTTGATAAGCACCAATTTTGATTTAGAATTCAGTTTTGGTGGTAACAACCCTAAGACTAGACCTGAAACTTATTCCTCCAAGCTAATATTCCAGAAAATTCAAAGATGAGTTTTTATGTCCAGCAACTTGATCAGCTTGCACCACGGATGGCACAAGGAAGACAACATCTTCCTATGCCACCATCAAATTCCATCATCAATGGTGAGTGTCAAACTCTACCGCATTTGTTTTAAAAGTAAGAACATTTTCATATCTTATTTCATTCATTTGTTCATTCTCTTTTTTACCCATTTGAGTAAATAAAGCAGTTTTTCGGTATCAGTCAATGCAACTTTTTGACAAAATATTAAATGTGTATTTAAGTGCCTGGTCTTGGTCACAAGCTGGTGCAGCACATCAACCTCTGTCTCCAAGAGTTGGACTACATAGAGCAGTGCCAGCACCACCAGTTCCACTGCTATGTCTCTGAGCAAGAGTACTACCTCTGGCTGTTACAGTTCGACCCGATGGTTCTCTTCTATCTGCCTAAGGAGAAAAGGGGACGTATGTTCAGCTTCTTCTTAGAGCGGAGGGACAGAGCTATGCAGGTCCGCTCCATTGAGAGAGAGGTCTACAAGAGCAGAGTAACACAGCTGAGGAAGAGAAAGGCTGAGTATAGGGAGGAATGGGTGGTGGAGCCTCCCCGAAAGAAACAGAGTGTCAGCTCAAACCAGCATCTGCTCTGGACTGGGGAAGAGATGGACAAACTGGAGGCCATTCCAGGGATTCTGGACTTGGCTGTGGAGATGGGTTTCCTGTCTGCCTCTGACTAGTAACCTCCTCTGATTGGGAGCTCCACCCCTTCTTGACTTTGAATGGACTGTGCTCATGTGTTTAATTCCAATTTATTTATTTAGTAGTTACAATAATATGTCAGTTATAAGATACCTATATTTATATCAAGTAAGTATTTATCATTTTAAGGTCAAACTTGAGTCCAGTTGAGTCTGAGAACACACTCTCTCTCACTCTCTCTGTCTGTCTCTCTCTGTCTCTGTCTTTCTCTCTCTGTCTCTTGCACTCAACATCAAACGATGACTCAAAACCCATATTTTTAAACTTGCTTTTAATCTTGAGCTATTTTTATTGTTGTTTTTACTGACTGTGCTTTTTTTAGTTTTTATTTATCTATCTATTCTTGTTCTCTCCATAAAATGTAAAAAGCTCCACCCTTTCTTGACTTTGAATGGACTGTGCTCATATGTTTAATTACAATAGGTTTATTTAGTAGTTAATAGCAATAAGATAAGATAATAGTACTCAAATAAAATAATAAAAAGATAAGATAGTAATAAAATGTTAATACTAATATGCTAAAGTAAGTAAATTAAATACATTTTAATTCTCACATAATCATACAAAATTGTGATGAGTCTTTTTTGAGTGATTTACTTCAGTAAGCTACTTTTTGATATGGAACACAATTTTTCCATTGTCTTTTGACTCTCCCTCCCTTCCCCTCTATTCCTTTAGTCTCTTCCTGTACATAACCTATGCTACCTCCCTACCTCCCTTTCTCTCGTCTTTCATTGTATCTCCACTCGTACACTCCCCTATTCCTTCCTATCCTCCCTGCCTCCATGTGGTACCTGCACAGGCCAGGTCCAGCTCTCCTTTCCCGAACCACAGCTGAGCTCCGTGGACAGTGCAGGTGTGGAACTGCAGCCTGAACACCACCTCCCTCTCTGAGCCACGCGACCGCCGGTGATAGCACTTCACCTGGGGTGAGGGGAAGAGAGAGAGCCACAACCATGACACTTGTAGAAAGGTTAAGATAAGTCAGTAGGTTGAAGTATTGTGCTGGCAGTACCAGGTGCAAGAGTCATACAGCACATACTGTATGTGTCAACTATAGGTTGCTCTGTGTATCCTTATGTTTCTTGAGCTACTTGTAGGGCATCCATTTTTTTATCGAACACAACACAGATTCTCTCACCATGATGTCGCCCTTCAGCAGGAGCGCTGGCTCGATTGTCACACACAGCTTTCTCGCCCTGGAGCCCTGGGGGTCACTACACACACATAAAGCCAGTCAAAACATGTGTCAACATCAGTAAAACACAGGTACACAATGTTGCCTTAGGGTAAATACAGGCTACCACATACATAAACACAGACAGTAGCACATGTAAACAATGTCTGACAAAGGTAAGCAATAATATATGTGGTGGGAAAACAGAGCCAAACACTACACTGGACCATAGTAGGATATGAACCCCAGTCTTTAAGAACACACTAGGCTGGACCATAGTAGGATATGAACCCCAGTCTTTAAGAACACACTAGGCTGGACCATAGTAGGATATGAACCCCAGTCTGTAAGAACACACTAGGCTGGACCATAGTAGGATATGAACCCCAGTCTATAAGAACTTACTAGATGCCTGAGGTATAGACCAGCTGTAGAGACTGGTAGATCTTCAGGAAAGGATAGTAACCTGAAGAGATAGGAGAGAATGTAAAAGGAAAAGCAATGTTTCAACAAAGCAACATACCATGGGGTCAATGTGCCCACAGGGCCTTGTGTCTAGTGTGTCTGATATGGGTGTATAGGACAGATACTGACCTCCTCCTGATTGGAAGTTGGGCAGGCTGGGGATGAGGACCTGGTGGAGAAACAGGGGACTGCTGTTCATCTTGATCGCCCCCGAGAGGAGACCCCCGAAGTAGTAGATATACCTGAGGAAAAAAAGAGAGAGAGATGGAGACAGGAGAGAGAGATGCAGAATTAGGAAGGATGTGCAACTGAAATGAGGATAAAATAAGGAAGAATGACACACTGTTGAAAAGACTAAGAGAGAAGGTACAACAATGAATAGGAGAGGGACAGTGTTAGGTAAAGATCTTGCCTGTTCTGAGAGGGCTGTAGAGAGGAGGAGACTTTATCCTCACAGAACTTCCTCATGGCCAGAGTGGTGAGTGCCTGGTCTGCCCTGCACACACACACACACACACACACACACACACACACACACACACACACACACACACACACACACACACACACACAGACACACACACACACACACGCACACGCACACGCAAAAGCACAAACACACACGCGCACACACACACCCCTAACTTCAATGATAGCTTTACAATATTACAGTATTCATTTCTGTGTCTGCACGCAGACATGCACGCACACACACAGATACACAAACACCAAAATTACCCTGCAGAAATCTTGCTGTAGTGCATGTAGGCAGCCACAATGACCCCAGTCTTCCCTTTATTTCCCTGAGAGAGAAAAGAGAAAAGAGAATGAGACAAACAAAGAGATAGATTGAGGTTGTTTGATGAGACTCCAATTTTCTTCATTCTACTAGGTCACTTAGTCTAATTATGTGCAGTGGAAAGATATTATATGGCGCTACTAAGCTAACAGGATACATTAGAACACACAGTAACTCCTTTTTCTACGGCCCAGTATTAGGCAGGAGCTTACTTAGAAAGTGCTGGTTAAAACACCTCCATGTGCCATTTAGTACCAGGTAGTTACCAATTACCTGCTACATTCATTAAGGTAAGAGCAAGAAAGTACCCCTGTTTACCACATAGTTACCATGTTTAAAAGTAAATACTGAGTAAATGCTAGTTGGGTCAAGACTGTAAATGAAGGGTTGCTGAACACACCATGCTAAACTCTCATACACCCCACTGCCCCCGTCCTGACCTTGCAGTGGAGGACCACCACGTTGTTGGGGTCAGAGATCAGCCAGGTCTCCATGGCCTTACACATGGCACAGATCCTGTCCAGCGGAGGGGCGTGAAGGTCAGGCCAACCATAGTCTTGCACCTGGGGGTGGGGAAGCCATTTTATTATACGCCCTGACAGGATGGTAATACCATTCAAATATTGTACTTCATTTATGGTGTACTTGACTTGAAGCCTCCGTGAGGGTTACAGCTGACAAAAGCTTATGACGACTGACTTCTTACTATCATGACATAAACATTTGCTTACAGTATGTCAGCAGGGTACTGCAATTTATTATAGTAAACAATTATATAACGTTTGGGTTTGAGACCTTTTTCAAGACACTGTTAGCTCAAAAGCCTTTCTAAGAAAAACAGGTTGTGTCATGACAATGATATTTCAGTTGTAATAAGCTGATATCAACTACAGAACAATCATGCAGAATAACCTATCGCATGTATTATGACGATCCTACCTTATGGTTGAGTCGCGTAATGTCATGACGCTTCTCGGACAGGTTTAACAGCTGGGAGAGGGAAAGTGTTGAGATAAAGAGATAAAAAAAACAACAACAACACATAATCAATTTCTATGCACACTGTATGAAAGCATAACCATCAAGTCGCACATTCATATGCGAGCAGCAGCAAATGCAAACATTTAAAGATGTCAGGGAGACAAATGGCAGTAGTTCAATATCCTGTAATCACTCACAGATTGAAAACAATAAAGTTGCACAAAGATCATTACTTTTCTGCCAGCACAAACAAATAAATCTTGGTTTTCATTCTATAAAACATTTAACAGAGGAACAGCCATTGGATAGATCTAATAATGACTCAAATTCAATCTCCTTTCTTATACGAGATGGCAGAGAACAATGTTATACAATAAACTGGATGGCACATTGGCCGTGTTTTTGTTCAGTTTGACTGACCAGAAACTTGTCTTGGTGTTTGGACTTGAGCATGGCGGCCACTTCCTGGAGGTTGCCGCGGTAGCGCTGTTCCTCCAGGCCAGGCAAGAAGAAGACAGAGATGATCCTCTCTGTGATGTAAGTGAGGTCAAAGTCATAGTGCCTCTCCATCACTCTCTCCATCACCCTCTCCACACTCTTACTCCTAGACAGAAGAAGAGAGAAAATTATATAATCATGTCCCTTTTTCCTTCATTACATGGCTCTCTCCATCACCCACTCCCACTCTTACTCCTGGAGTGAACATTCTAGCATTCTGTCCCTCTTTCCTTCATTCAATCTCTCTCTCTATCATCCTCTCCACATTCCTACTCCTGAAGAGAAGAGGAGAGAACATTCTATTATTCTGTCCCTCTTTTTTCTTTATTCAATCTCTCTCTCCATCACCTTCTCCACACCCTTATTCCTGGAAATAAGAAGATGCAGGTGGATATCGTTCTGTCTTTCTTTGACTCTCTCTCTCTCTCTATCTGCCAATCACTCTATCCATTACTCTCTCCACACTCCAAGAGAAAAAAAATCAATAAAAAAAAGAAATTGCTCAATCATTTCATTTCACTATGTCTATTTTTCAACCCCTTTGAAATTGCTTTTCTCTCCATATCACACTTTCCCTCACTCACTCACTCATCCTCTGTGCCGATAAAGAAAAGATAGCACTTTCTATCTCTCCTATATCTCCTCTCCGAGATGGAAAAGCTTTGGATACCTGGGAAGGGAGCTTCTCTTTTTGTGGGACGGAGACTTAGCAGAGCCCTCCTGAGAGAGAGAGAGAGAGAGAAAAAGAAAGCGAAAGAAGGAGAGAGAGGCAGAGAGAGAGACAGAAACAGAGACAGAGAACACATTACACTTCAGAAACCAATCAGTTGAAACACAATACAAAAAGACAAATGGAAAAAGTGATAAATGAACACTATTGTAGGTAAACTCACCAGGTCTGGGGCTGAGATACAGGTGGACGTCACCTGTAAAAGATGACATGGGTTACTATAGTCTCTTCACACGTAATAACGCACACTCGAACATACACATACACACACACACACACACGCCAAGTCATGTGGCTGGTGGATTGCTCTTGGGCTCTCTCCAGTAGGAGGGATGAGGGGATGGGAGGATGAGGAGGGAGGAGAACTGATGGAGGGATAGAGGCAGATTCTCTCTCTCTCTCTCTCTCTCTCTCTCTCTGCTGCTCTCTCTCTCTGGCAACAGCTGGTCTGCAAAGGAAACACTGGTGCTGTCATCAGAGATTTACCCATTCCACATGACGGACCAGTGAGGCATGACGCCAGACTATACACACAGACAAACACACATAGTCACGCTCAAGCATAAACACACACGCGCACACGCACACACACAGGCACACACACGCATACACACATACACACAGGCACATAGTCACTCTCAAGCACACGCACACACACACGTACGCACGCACAATAAAACATGTCTCCGAACGAGAGCGATTCATCTGTCCAAAGTACATGCTTACAGGACTTGCTTGTTCAAGAATGAGTCTGTAGGACATTCATAAATGTTAAATAAGGGAATGATTAAAGAATTTAAGCTAATGCATATTGAATTATGGATATAGTGTTATGATTCACATGTCCTCATTGCGATGATGAACAGCTCTGTGTTTATGTGTTGCTCGGTCCCTGGAGTAAAGCAGCGAACAGATGAAAAAAGTGCAGCTCGACTGCACTGTGTTTTCATCATCTTAGAGGGAGGGGAGGGAGACATATGGAATGATATGGAGTGAGGGCTTCACATGTGGTGCACAGTAGTCTTCCACTTCCACAGCCAGCACTAACTCGCTGCGCCAGAACACACACACACACACACTCATAAAAACACATTCAGAGCTGAGGTCACTCTTACAACAATGGCTACAGTGAATAAAATGAATGTCCTAATAGTCTGAGATGCCTTTCTTCCCTCGGTCCCCTTACCATTCTGAGAACCAAACTTACATACTTATCTAGCTAGATAACACACTGTAATCTTGATTATCGAAATAATTTGAACTGGAATGAACTGGAAGCCTAGCTTTATTTTGTAGCTGCCCCAATGATCGCACACTGCCAGCTATGCTCTAGGAGAGAGTGAGTGACATACTGGACCTGACCCTTGGGCTGACGTCTGCCCATGGTTGACATGTGACGGTCACCAGGTTCAGGATGCGTGAAATAACGGACAAAACCTACTAATTTACAACCACAGCTCTTCATTTGCCCACAGAGAGATTGAGTTAATTCCCTGCCTGTGCGACCGAGGCGGGACTCAAGCGTGCAAGACTTACACAAACTCTCTGTGCTAAAAAACCCACGTATTAGCCGGGGAACTAACGCATGTCTTCGGGTCTCGGCCAGGGTTACTCACCACGTGGGTGTGGTCATCCATCCACCTCAATTACGCCTGGGTGAAGTGAAGCTTGATGAGTCAAGATGAGTGACAGAGTACAATCACACACACGCAAGTATGCACACACCAGCCTTTGCTGTGACATTTCTAGATCTTGTTCAAGACCTTTTTTCTTGCTACAGTACTCAAGATAGAACCATCTATGTGATAGAACCATCTATCACAGAGATGGTTCTATCACAGAGATGGTTCTATCACAGAGATGGTTCTATCACAGAGATGGTTCTATCATAGCATCCCTCCCTCTTCTTATCTAAGAGAAAGAGAGGATGAGAGAGAGGAGCGGAGAGAACGTGGCCAAAATAAACACACACCAGATTGCATCTCCCTGGCCAGCAATTAGACAGGCGTTTCCTGAATGCACAGAGGCCTCCTCTTCATTCCAGACATACACACACACACACACACACACACGCACACACAAGGAAGCAAAGAGGACAAACACACACAAGCATGAATTAGGCCTATCACACACACACACACACACACACACACACACACACACACACACACACACACACACACACACACACACACGCACACACACTGAAGTCACTCAGAAATGGATACACGCGCCAACATACATTAACACATATGCACACCCAACCACAGCCACACACACCACAGCTGTCTAACTGTTCAGTTTTCTAAAATCAATAGCACATGGTTAAGTGTTCTTGTTTTACTGACTGCAGCACAAACATCAATGTCATTAACAGTGACATCCCACTGACCCTGACTGGGCACAGGGTCATGAATCCTAGTCATCCCCAAATGAAAACCCATCTCTTCCATTCAAACACACTTTGTATGCGACACACTTATATCGACTGCAAATACTGGCTGAAAAACATTTGTCGGAGAACCTCGAAAGAGACATTGTGGGACAAAAATAGTGGGAGATGTAAAGAGAGCTGAGAGGACTTTAAACAGAGAGAGAGAGAGAGAGAGAGAGAGAGAGAGAGAGAGAGAGAGCGAGAGAAGACGATAGAAGATGAGAGAAATGTATAAACAGACATACAGACAGAGAGAACAGAGAGCGCAGTATGGCAGAGAGGAAGGAATGATGGAAGGGCATGGAGGCATGGAGAGAGGGAAGGGGGAAGAGAGGGAGAGAGGGAGAGAGGGATCGAGAAAGGGAGGTCTGTCTCTGACTGTTTACTGCCGGGCAGAGGGAGCTGCTCCCGTTGTAAACAGCATCATTAGCCAGTTTAACAACCACAGATTCCAAAACTTCTCCCACTCTGGCCCTGACACACAGAAGAGGAAGAGAGATTAAAAGAATATGAAAGAGAAAGAGAGAGAGAGAGAGGGTGGGCAAAAAATGTGACGGAGAGAACAGAGTGGGCAGTTTTTGGTTTTCCTTTCGCTTCTTTTGTGTGTGTGTTCTCTCACGACCGCAATGTGAGAAAATATCAACTTACTCTAGCGTTCCTGAAATGCTCATTGAATATGATGTAAAACAAAGAAGTGCTATCGTCATGACCAGGTGGCATGTTAGTTTCCAAACTGAAGAGAAGTACTCTTTGTAGCTTGTCCTGTGACACTATTAAGCTGGTATGGACTGTTATAGACACCATAATACCACTATTACATATTCAGTCCTATTGGCCCAATGAATGTGTGATGTGGTTCTGTACAGATCCATGGAAAACACGCCTAAGACAACAGAGAGGAAACTGAATGAAGACGATTGGGATTCACTTCACCCATGGGGAGGAAGCTACTGTTAATGGTTTTAATAATGGTGATTAAGTGAATGAAATGGTTGACTAAGCCACAGGAAGGAAAGGCAGCAGACACACACTGTAGCGAGTCCCCCCTAAGACTGGGGTTGAACCTAGTAGCGTGCTGGGGACATAAGCACAGGGGGCTCTCAAGAGTCAACAGGAAACCATTAGCAACAGGACACCGGTTGTTGGTCAACCCTATACACATGCAGGCACGTCTCCACAAACACCTGTATACTGTACATGCTAACACGTGCGTGCGTGTGCGCACAAGCATATACACACACACACACACACCCCCACACACACACACACACACCCACACACACACACACACACACACACACACACACACACACACGCACACACACACACACGCACACACACACACACACACACACACACACACACACACACACACACATGTCCACGGCTGGCCTCGAGGCCTGGGGGTCTTCATTAGTTGCATGTAGCCAACACTTGGGCCATCTGGTTTAGTTTGCTTAGTTTACCAGCTACTACTGACAGAGGTGCCAGTCCCCCATCCTACCCTCAGGGACTGACTGACTGACTGACTGACTGACTGACTGACTGACTGACTGACTGACTGACTGACCTGTGTTGCACAAGCCCACAGTACTAGGAATCATGAACAAATAAAGAACGCTGATGGGATTTCTGAGTCAGTGGGACCAGAGACTCAATCTGACTGCTTGAGTCACTCAAAGTTTCATTCTGACCTCCAGGGAGCAGTTTCACTCTGACATTCAAGACAGAGCGGGCCTCACTTCCAGTTGCTAAGGAAAAAGAGGGGGAACAAGTGAGTAACTTGTCCCGTTTTAAACTGGCCCATGCCCTTACAGTACAGCAGAGAATGTTCCAGAATGTGAAGACGATACACTCAAGCTGAATAATCTAACTTTCTCAAGCATATTCCCCCACTCCTTCTCTCACCCTCTAATTGAATCAAAGAGATTTGGCTTTTCACAGAGCCAACTTTTCACCAAGGGCAGAGGCTAGATTTAGGAGCGGTGTTGCTGTGGCTTAGTGAGAGAGGTTCACATGAAGGCATGCTCTCTCTCTCTTGTTCTTTCTCTCTCTCTCTTGTTCTTTCTCTCTCTCTCTCTCTCTCTTGTTCTATCTCTCTCTCTCTCTCTATCATTCCAACTATCTCTATATCTGTCCCTCTGTCTCTCTCCCTTCCTCCCTTTCTTGATTTGTTCCGAACCTCCCCTCTTCTGTCTCTGTCTCTCTGTCTGTCTCTCTCTCTCTTCAACCCTCCATCCCTCTCTCCCTCCCTCCCTCCCTCCCTCCCTCCCTCAGGACCTTCTGTATATGGTTTAGAGTAAATAGACAGACCACAGTCATGCTCGCCATAGGAAACAAGCATGTACTCCCCCCTACATGAACACCAGCTTAATGAGATGACAGAAGACACAGGGATCAAGATCATGTGCAAGGGGGAGGGAGGGAGGGGGGGGGGGGGACAGACTAGAGAGCGGAGGGCAAAGAGAGAGGGGGAGAGAGAGGACTGGGGAAGATGGAGCAATTGGGGAGAGAGAAAGATAAGGAGAGAGAGGGAGAGAGAAATATAGAAAGGGACAGAGATAGATAAGAGAGAGAAGGAGAGAGAGGGTACTCTCGGGGGAGATATATCAACAGCTGAAAATGCCTTTTGAGCACCGAGAGCAGACAGAGATTTCGGGGAGCTATTTTGATAGACCACCTCATTTTAGATCATACATACAGCTCTGAACGCTTATCAGGTTATTTGTTTATCATTCATAACTCGTATCTCTGTTTACTTTTCTTGTAACAGGACAAACTGTACAGATCCTGTCTGTTACAAGCAAAATGTAATCTCGGTAACACGGAAGTGTGTAAACCCAACTGATTTTTTTTAATTTTTTTAACAGTTCTGGCTACATGTTTTGAATTGGTGAATGGTAAAGCAACTATATTTGACTCCAGCTAATGTATTATATCCTTCTTATCCAACAATCATGACAGTAACACATAAAAAAGAGAAATCCAAAATCCTTTAAGCCTAAATGTGACCAGCGGCATTGTCATGGCCACCGCACAGAAAATAGCAGCCCCATAATCCCTGTAACATTAGATGAGGCTTATTGTAGTCTGAGCCACACAGGAAATGAAAAAACCCTGTGTAAATATAAACACGCTGTCTGTCTCACTGTATGTGTGTGTGTACGCATGTGTGCGCGCGTGTGTATGCGTATGCATGCATTCTCTATTTTAGGGTTAGGGTTAGGGTTCAGTACTCAGTGGGGTGAATGCTTAAGTCATGCTTAAGTCATGTATAGAGTATGGCATATGAGTGTGGCGTATGCATTTCACTCACTAATACATCCAGTATACCTTACAGAAGTTATAACGGGGATGGTGATGGAGGTGACAGATGACAACACGGTTATGGTGATGACTCCACACCGGTATCAACAATCGCACCATCTTTCTAGTTCCTTGTCTCACTGGACTGTAATTTCCTTTCCAGCAAACAACCCTCTTGAACTCTGCTATTGAGTTCAATCGGTATCGACGGCAATATTTCTGTCTTGTAATCGATCTCCCGTTACACAGACACATAGAACTTGTTATCATGGGGAGACATGTCTATTTATATTTGAGGCATCGTGGGGCTGGTTGCTACATGATATAAGCATGTACAGTATCTAGTATAGATTTTCCATGTTGTCCAGTATATTCCAAAGAGAATTAAAATATCAAAATATTAAATTGCAATTTATTCATGCACTGCTTGGAAATAGCCCTGACATTTGCTTATGATAAGACTGCAATCATACTACAGTCGGGTATTATACAGGGTATTATACTACAGTCGCCTATAATCTCTACCCCAATTCATAAGTCAACAGACACAATATTTGAACAGCTGATAGGGCGCATATCGCGATCATCTGTATGTCACTATAGTAGTAAGTGGTTAGCAGATGTTAGGTGACCGTTTCCTGACCACTCTGTGGTCTCGGTGTTGAGTTGACCGCCCTTCTCTCAAACAGAACCGTCTAGACACACGCACATGACCAGAGTGTGCTTTCACCGGTCTTCGCTGCCAGACTCTCTCCCTCCTTGCCAGTTCCTCTGTGATTTAATGAAGTGTCTGAACATTTCCTATTAAACCAATAGCCTTGGGTACCTGGCTGGCTCGACATTCAACACTGTTA
>NC_139658.1:12042112-12092112 GCF_951799395.1 Argentina silus | reverse complement strand
TCCCCTGAATAAATAAAGTATAAATAAAAAAATAAAAAACTCAGACTGCTCAGAAAAGAGAGTGCCTGCTCATGGAAAATGTGACTATGTGTCTGCGCGTGTGTGTGTGTGTATGTTTGTGTGTGTGTGTGTGTGTGTGTGTGTGTGTGTGTGTGTATGTGTGTGTGTGTGTGTGTGTGTGTGTGTGTGCGCATGCGCACGCGTGTGTGTGTGTGTGTATCCATCCTTGACAGGTACCGTACACACACTCCATCTCCACTCTTTATGTAACAAGTGGAAGGGATGGAGGGATAACAGCCACATAAAGAGAGAAGAAGAGAGGGATTTAGCCTCTTCCTCAGCAAAATGGTGGAGGTGGAAGGCTATGTTGACACAGCTGCCCTGGCGGGCACAGTATAGTATGAGTTCCATTCAGTGGAAACCAGGGGCACACTGTGGGTACTGGGCACTGCCAACATGCACCTCAACAGACTCTCAAGACTAAAACTAGACTAAAAAAAATAAACTAAAACTAGACTAAAAACAAACAACGGCAATACACAGGCAAATCAAAGCCAGTGTTTCCTAAATGGTGGGTCTGGACCCACTGGTGTGTGGAGTGTAGTGTTGGTTTGCGACTTTAGTGTAAATTGTGGATAGAGGAATGGTTTTGTTGATTCAGTGGGTCACAAAGAAATTTGAAAAGCTGCAACACAACAAACAGGTTTGGGAACCATTGGCCTAAATCAATTTCTGATTAGAGAAGACCACATTTTCTTTGGCAAGGTGTTCCAATAGTTGTCTCTCAACGTGACCAAAAGTAATCTTATTTTAATGTAGTTACACTGAAGTCCTAAATTGTCATATACCTTGTACCTCATCGTTACCCCAAAGTGTCTTGGTAAATACCATGTTAAACGGGCTGTAAAATAAAGTGTTGCCCTATTCTGTCCTCAGGACCAAGACAAAATGAAGAGACAAAGGGTAGAGAGCAAAGACTTGTGGATGACTTCGGCCCACTAACGCAACATAATTTGTCTGATAGTCCATCTGACATGAATGGACATTCAAATCTTATAACGTTACAGTTAATGTTAATGTGCATTGGTCTTTTTTAATGCGGATCTTAGAATTGCGCGCCATTGCCGCTACAGTTGCAGTTTTGACATGAGGATATGGATCTGCTAGGTCATAACAAGATAGATCAAAAATCCACAGGAACACTGAGAGGACCAGGGCCAGATAATTGATGGTCGCGTGAGGCCCCTGCCCCCCCCCCCCCCCCGTTTGGGACATGCTACTCCGCAGCTAATTTTTTATTACGCCTAAAAGGGAAAATGTCCGCTCACCCAGGCAGTTTGTCACTGGCAAAATTAGGAAACATTGGGGAACACTGACTGCAGATTAAGTGCCTGCAACGTCTCGAGCAATTTAGTTTGGCACTCACCCTCAGAGTCAGATATGAAAGACTTAAATTGGATTGGATTTAAATTGTTCGTTGGCAAAGTTTATTTCCAGGTCTGATGGATATGCAGCGGAGAGTGTGTTTACCTTTTCCACTATGACATCACTGTTAGACACCTGATCTGACATAAACAGAACTCCACAGGGACTGGTAACTGTAAGTGTACACACTGTAAGCGCTGTGGGGTCTGGGGGCCCTAGTGGTCAGCTTATGTTTTAATCATCAAGGGGTCTGGGGGCCCTCACATTGTAAGCGCTGTGGGGTCTGGGGGCCCCTAGCCCCTTAGCTCACACTATAAGCACCCAGGGGCCTAGTGGTCAGCTTGTGTTGTGCGCATTGAGGGCCCTGGCGTTCAACCTCCTTTGGAGGTCTTGGTCTCGCACCGCGCGTGGCCTGAGGCTTGGAGGCCCTCTGGCAGTCCGAGGCCCCGGGGCACTGGCCCGGTCCATAATCCAGCCTTTGAGAGGACAGCTCATCATGCA
Organism: Argentina silus; assembly: GCF_951799395.1. NCBI lineage: Eukaryota > Metazoa > Chordata > Actinopteri > Argentiniformes > Argentinidae > Argentina > Argentina silus. The sequence continues at coordinate 12,090,186 of NC_139658.1, read as the reverse complement.
ACGATACACACTCAGAGGTTAGCTCCCCGAGCAAATACCTAGGCTTTAGCTTAGCGGGCTAAGGGCCATGTCTTGTAAGCAGAAGATTCAGGCTCGATCCCCGGTTGGTCACAGTGGGCCTTCAAATACAACTGAGCCTATACTGAGACACACCATGGAGGACTTTACCACACAGTAAGACATATTGAAACATGGCTACCAAGAAACAACATAGTTGCCTTCATATACTTCCACAAACCTAAACATAAAACACTAAGCTACATTCATAATATCCCCATCACACACCCCAAAGAACATAAACCACCCATTCACAGCAACAACAGGGCTAAGTTAAACAGCAGTGCACATGTACGCGCATGTACATATACATATACACACACACACACACACCCCTAAGTAGTCCCAATGAGGCTATAAATCCATTTAAATCCATGGTTTATGCTTTTTATACACACACACTCAGCTGTTTAGGGAAAATGGTATGACAAGCGTTTGGGAGCTTGTGACACGCCTTCCTCAAGCAATGCCATCCGACAGCATGTGAACTGCATTAAACCATTAATCTATCCTCGAGGAGAGAGGAAGGTGGAGGGAGGAGGGAGTAGTCTAGGGCGAATGACACCAACTCTACCGCCCAAACACTGGAGTTTCTCTTCTTACTAAATGGCTTGATGCATTTCTCTTGGACTGAAAGAACATTTCTGAAGTTGTGAGTGTGCTTTTTCCGTCTTCCCTTCACGAACAAGGAGGGGTATTGAATTTAACTGCATACCCTGAAGTATGCTTTCACTCACTCACTCTCACTCTCTCTCTCTCTCTCTCTCTCTCTCAGACACACCCTCACAAACACCTTTATTTATTCACTCCATCACACAGCACGGTCTCACCTCTACGTTGGCAGACCCTCCCTTCACCCCCCCCCCACCCCCCCACCCCAAACTCTGAGAAGAAACACAATCATACACTATGTAGCCTCACCATGATACAACTTTATTCAGTCTTGAGTGGAGTATGAATCAATCTTTATAAGTGTGTAATATATGCTTACCAGGCGCTTTAAGTGGTTGCATAAAGTTAAAGACCCATACCGCGATATCATCACTTCACTTTGATGCTGCAACGTTGTAACAACGTCATATTGCTAACCTCGTCACAGCAGGAAACAACATCATGTCATGTGTTAGCTGGGTACTTGTGTGCATGTGTGACTGTGAGTTTCTGGCAATAAGTAACACTTCAGTGAATGGGTGGGTCAAATGTACCGACATGGGAGTCTCAGGATTAACACACACACACACACACACACACACACCTGATGACCCCTGGCCTGGCATGTTCAAATGCATGGTGACCATCATACATTAACATTTATAGTGCGCAGTGTGTAAACTGATTGATTGGTTTGTTGACTAGTGTGTGTGGCAATGTCTTTCTTTTAATATTATTAGACACAATTTCCATATAGGTTCTATTAAAAGTGGGGGACCCTGTGGACCCACTCCCCTTCCAGCGCCCATGGATGGATTACATTGATATTGCTTTTGCTCAGCCATATTGGGGACGTCACACAAAGAACGACATGGAATTGACACTATAATTTACAAGGGAAGAGATTATCTGTTGTTCTCTCTCTCTCTCTCTCTCTCTCTCTCTCTCTCCCCCATTGTGTCATATATGTTATTGTATTGTTCGATCCCATCAGCTGGGCATTATATTATATAACTCATTATAATTAGTTCCGTCTATTAGGATCAATTTGGGTTATGCAATTCTGTGAGAGGTAGGAATAGTGCACTGTATTCTTTTGTCTGGGGGTGCTTTTTCAAATTGACTGCGCCTTGCCTCTGATCACCTCACAAACCAAAAACAATGTCCCAAACTCATTTTAGAAGTAAGCCTGGGTCAATAAGGGAGATTGGCTGATGTTACTGAAAAACTAAACATTGAGAAACACAACTTCGTCATAGACACATATTGTGGGTTACACCCCTGGCAAAGGCCAGTGACTTAACTTGTTTCATTTGTAACTAATGCTTTCCACCCAAGGAAAATTAGGCTACTTGCATAAGACAGGCAAAGCTGTCCAAAAATCTCAAGTGGCAAAGTAAAAAAACAAAAAAAACAATGGAGTATGACTACAACTGCATAGATATACGGTAAAAAATGGTGACAGGCAATAAAATAAGCCACTATATATTTTATGAGAACAGTATAATGCTTTTAAAGGGGTCGTGGTTTAATTACGTTGAAGAGAGAGCAGAATAGAGGAGAATTACCGTTAATCGGTGAAGTCGCATGCGCTCCGTTAAAGCCACAGTATGCGATGAGATGTTATTACCTAATTCATCATACAAAACGGTATCATAACTATTAACTGCTGTCGTTTATGGAAACAATGGAAAACTAATTTAAAAAAAAAAATAGGCCTACACAGAGCGTTGTTAATAGTTGGTCCATGGTGACGTGAGAACAACTATACGAGTGTGTTTTTGCAATTTAATTGTCGGGAATATTATTCAAAGCAGCTGACAAGAGCTGAGTAATTGCATTAAAATGTCTGTTAGTTGGTTTTTAAATTCTTCTTCCTACCTTGCTCATCTCTGGTGTTGGTTCTTTTTTTATTAAATATCTGTAGTTTCATCCAATGCAAATTATTTTATCATAAAGCATCACTTACTATCATAACATTCATTCGCTCCGCTCGTTCACAAGCTTTCGCGTCTATGACCGAAGTAGGCGGGGTCAGGTCCATAACAAACCTCAGGAGGATTGTTTTTACACAAATGCCACAATCTATTGGCCAAGCTCAACGAAAGGAGTGGTTAATCACTATATCTTTTTGGGGATTGGTTTTGATATGGCAAACTCTTGATTTTCATTTTCTTTTGTTATCATTAAGTGGGCAATCACCACGTGGTCATCATGTATGTGGTACATTGGCTGATACATATTATTACTTTGAACAAGTATGAATTGCGCCCATAGTTTTCTATTCACAACAGCTGGTTAAAACATTACAGGTAGGCCTATCAGTTACTACGCAAAGGTAAGGTTTTAAGTGTCAATGTCTATGTTGATGCTCGTGAACGGATAAGAAGAAAACCATGGGGGAAACATCCATAAAAAAATATCAGTTTGACAAAAGCTGATATGATTTAGCCTTGACCATAAAGACCGATCTTATATTCAAATTGGTAGATACATATAAACAATATGGTTGTCAATTATGTCCACTGTTGTATTAAACTGTACCTGTGTTCTGGTGACTAACTGTCCTTTCCTTGTAAAGGTCTACCTTGGCCATCAAGAATATTAGACAATATCAGCATCTACTGGTGAAATAGGAGAAGTGCATCTCAGTACATGACAACATTTCAGCAGTCCCTTTGGACATTACCATACCAAGAATCAATCTCAATCTCTCTCAATCTCTCTTAATCTCTCTCAATCTCTCTCAATATCTCTCAATATCTCTCTCTCTCTCGACTGAAGTCTAACAACAGAGTGCACTTTGCTACATGAACTCAATGAAATATAGCTTTACGTGAAATAAAATGATATTGAAAGGGTGTGGATTCCACGGACATGCAGCCTAGCAGTCTTGATAGTTTTGCATGGATATTTGTCAAATGGATGAATATGAGCACCCCGCCCCGTTCCTCATGCTCCAGCCAAAGTCAAGCTCATTCCCCAGGCATCTCCAACCATTCCAGCCCCAGAGCACACAGCCTCTAATATGGCGAGTGTGGAGTATTAGGCCATGACTCATACATAATGGATTTCTTTATTACTGTCTGGTTGCATGGACTTGTTTGGTGTGTGTGTGTGAACAGCAACAGCAACATTCAAGGCTGCCTCTACTGCCTCCACTCTCTTACACAGCTCTTATTCTTTGCCTTTTACATACACACACACTTGCATGCGCTCTCTCTCAAACACACACACACACACACACACACACACACACACACACACACACACACAGATGCACGCACACACTAAAACAGTGCCCTACCAACACACAAATACCATCGACACACAGATAAAGTAACAGGACCACTCCATATACACAATCACAGTGACACACCCCCTTCCACTAAGTGCGTCAATCTGAGTGAGTGTGTGTATGTCTGTGTTTGTGTGTGTGTGTGTGTGTGTGTGTGTGTGTGTGTGTGTGTGTGTGTGTTTCTAAGTGACAGTTTGTTGCTGACGACATGCTGAAGTAGAGTAGCCGTGAGTCCTGGCTTCGGGTAACTAACTAACACACACACACACACACACACACACACACACACACACACACACACATTCCAGGCAGGAAGGGACGGGAGCAGGTGGGAAGTCAGAGGTATGCTTCTACGATGGCTGGGTATTTATATCTCTGTCTTTCCATGAGCAGGGGAGCATCAGCTCTAAAAAGCCACAAAACTCCCATAATAGCTACAGCAAAATGTGTGTCATTACTCAAACCTCCACACAGATCTTGTTTAAGGTGTGTGTGTTTTCAAGCCAGACGTATGGTCACAATGTTATTTTGGGTTTACACTACACAAGCACAACACATGCAGTCCTGTGTGTGTGTGTGTGTGTGTGTGTGTGTGTGTGTTTTGTGTGTGTGTGTGTGTGTGTGTGTGTGTGTGTGTGTGTGTGTGTGTGTGTCTCAGGAGCAATCCATGCTCTGTGTGGGCTGTACTGTCTTACATGCAGTTTTCATTTTGGTAACAGACTAGTAAAAGCCAACTGGAGCCATACGCATGAAGTGTAATGTGTTCTGGTCCTAAATTCAGCCAGCAGACACTCAGATGACGGGACGCACAGGACAGTAACAGACACCACTTCCTCTTCACCTTCGACCCCTGAGTGCATGATTAACACCTTTCGATCTGCCAGTCTGCCATTTCTCTCTCTCTCTCTCTCTCTCTGTCTCTCTCTCTCTCTCTCTCTTCAATGCTACTCTCTCTCTTTTTTCTTTCTCTCCCTCTTTAATGACTGCTACATCACCCCCCTCCCTGCTTCCGACACTGAACTAAATGGGACTAGCATGAAGGGAATGTCTGGGATGCTGGAATACCGTCAACTGAACATCAGCGGGTTCTATTCTTTAGAGTGTTTACAGAGAGAGAGAGAGAGAGAGAGAGAGAGAGAGAGAGAGAGAGAGAAAGAGAGAGAGAGAGATAGATAGAGAGAAACCCAGTCTCCTTCAGATAATCTCTTCTCTTGGAATAGAGTCAGTGGGTCCCCCATTTTTAATCTCACCTCCATAGAACCTATATGGAAAATGTGTCTAATAATATCAAATAGAATACCCTGGCCACCCCACATCTAAACTGATTCTGGCACCCTCGAGTTCAGCAGACTGGCATCTCATGCTACATCGGTTTGTCATGGCTGAACGTTGCAAATGCTATGGACCTAGGTATTGGGGTATGGGTAAAAAAAAGCACAAGAAAAGCACTTGCACACTGCACGTATGTATGCACTATGTGTTGTTGCAATGAACGTGATGATAACCCACATACTGTGTACAGTACAAGTCGCCGAACATCATACTGGATGCATTATGTATAACTCCCCCAGAGCAGCTGAAACATTGCTCCTCAACATTGGAGACATCTAAACTGCACCTGTGAAATATATTGGGTGTGTTCACTGGAACTAGCCTATGGGGACATTTGTAGACAAGTTGTAGACTAAAGCTAGAACTGACATGTTGATAAATGTGCAATGTCCCTGTCAATTAAAATGTGATCAATCAAATAGATAAGCAAATAAATGTAAGTAAATAAATGTAAAGTAAATAAATGTAAATAAATGTAATCTACTGTACCCCCTCCCCCCAAACAGCATCTTTTCTTGCTTACCTCAGTCAGCTCCAGGATCTCAGGGGGTACATCTGGGACCCCTGCTTTAGGGGTCCCCTCTGGTTCAGTCTTAGGACCATGTTTCTTTCCCCTGCGAGCACTGATACTGTGAACGCACCCCATAGGTCCTGTGTACTCCTCTCCCCTCTGTCTCTTTTCTTCTGCTTGTATCCGCCAACACGCTATCCCAAGGAAGACCTCCCCCTCTCCTCAGCCTCCCTCCTTCTCTCCAAGAAGGACCCGCTTTCTTTTCTTCCTCGCCCTTTCTTATCTTCAACTCTTTGGTGGACCTGGGAGAGTATCTTCTTGCCCCCCAAACCCGTACCCCTCTCTGCCTCTGTAATCCCTCTCACTACCCTCTGCCCTGCCCTGCCCTCCCCGTTTGCCTGTTCCCCCTCTCTGTGCAGCAAGCACTGGGCCTTCTTACTGCCCCCTCTCTTTTCCTCTGACCCCTCTCCCCTTACAACCCTTCCTTCTCCTTCTGGCTTTTCTCTCTCTCCTCTAAGCTTGCACAGACCATCCACTCTTCCTCTCTCTCTTCCCCCTCTCTGCTCTTACAACCTTTCCTTTCTCTTTCTGGCTGTCCTTGCACATAACCTGCATTTCACTCTCTTTCTCAGTCCCTTCCCTCCCTCTCTCCCCTTCACTGACCTGCCACTCTTTCTCTCCTTACCCCCTTCTCTCTCTCCCTCCCTCTTTCCCTGGTTGTCCTCTCTCTCCCCTCTCAGCCCGCACACACAGACCCTCCACTCTTCCTCTCCCTCTTTCCCCACTCTCTCTCTCTCTCTCTCTTTTTCTCCACAGGGGAGAGAGGGCAGCTGTTTTGGTCGGCTGACGTCAGGCCCTTCCCCTTTTCTTGGCTTGTGTTCAGCCCCTCTCTCTCTCTCTCTCTCTCTCCCATGGGGCAGCGATTAGATAGCGGTTCAAACTCCCCAACACCCTGTCCACCCAGACTATGCAACTTTGCACAGGAGGGGAGAACATACACACCAATTCTCTCCTGTTTTTCCTCTCCTTCTGCCGTCCTTCTGCCCTCTCTCTTTCTCTCTCTCTCTCTCTCTCACTCTCTCTCCCCCTCTCTACCAGGGGATTGGTTTAGATAGCAACTCTCACTCCAACATGTTGTCCACCTAGACCCTGCAACTCTGCATGAGAAGTGAGAAAATACACAGAAGAGCAGCAGTTCTGTCATCGATGTCTCCTCTCCTCCTTCTGCACCCTCTCTTTCTCTCTCACTCTCTCTCACAGGGGATTGGTTTAGATCGCAACTCTCACTCCAACATTCTGTCCCCCTAGACCCTGCAACTCTGCACAAGAAGTGAGAAAATACACAGGACAGCAGCAGTTTTGTCATCTGTCTCCTCTCCTCCTTCCCTCTCTCTCTTTCCCTCTAAACTGAAAACAATGATAGGCTCTGTTCTAACATCTTAGATCAGTGTACCCCCCACCCACCCACCCACCGCAAACAAAAAAGTCATTAACAATAAGTTCTTTCTAAACCATGTTGTTATCTCCAAGTTAGATCCCACAGGCAGACCTTGGTGTTAGAAATGGGACAGATAAATGCCTGGTGGCTAAATTTGGGCAGGAAACACAGTTGAACAGAGCTTTACCTAATCTGGTTGCATTTGTGAACTCAGGACAGGACTAAACAGACACAAGTTAAACATAAATAAAAGCCATTATCAAAAAAAGTCTAACCATTATATGATAATACCACTACTTCCAAAATCCTCATTTGTTTTTTAACCATGCCCTCTAGCTTTGATATTGACCCATAAAGGGAAAAATAGTGATGAAAACAGAAATAAAACAGCAACAAAGGGGGCGTTCCAGTTTGTCAATGTAGCGAAGCTGGAGAGGGTCTCCTGCGAGAGTCACATGGAGACCAGGACCTCCTCGGAGAGAGCCAGCTGGTATTTCGCCCAGCCATCAGGAATAACACCCCAGAGTAGAGAGCAGGGGAGGGTGGGGGGGGGAACACAAACACACCATCAGCCCTCCGGACCTCCACTCACTCAGTCATACAGAGAGAGAACTCACACTGATAAGATACATTGACACAAACATCCATATTGAAACATATACACATATTAAACACAGCCACCGGATGTAACACATACACACACACACACACACGTCCTCATTATAGTGAGTGAGAACACTACACGTCAACGTACTACACACACTCCACACTCACTCACACTCACACACACACACACACACACACACACACACACACACACACACACACACACACACACACACACAGGTCCCAGCACAAAACCTGTTGCTGGTGAGCATTCCTGGATGGAAACATAAACATGCTGATGGCTGTATCAGCAGAGAGATGGCGGACCCTCCTGTCCCTGACCAGTGTCCAGACAGACAAACGCGAGGTGGAATCAGCAGGACCCCGCTCAGCTGCCACCGTGGGTCCTGTACACCGCAGGGGGCTATGAGTGATCTCAGCAAAAAGAAACAGTGTCAAAATGCTGTAGAAGGACCACACCTTGGGGGTTGCACCATAAATCATGGTCATGTAGTGCATTAGTGTAGTTGTTTTGTTCAAGATTACCTCATATGTGCTTGGCTTTATTCAAGGGACTGTTACACAATGTTCATGTAGAAATATAGTCAGTAGAACAGATATGGTTATATGTTATGCAAAGGAATAGGAATAAGGAATTGTTACAGCTCTGTGTGTTTTTATCCGCAACTTTTCAATGAAGATAGATGGATATGGAACAGGCCTGGTATTGCTGATTAATTAAAGATACACTACAGAAGTTTAATTGCTAATTGTTTACCTACATTTTTTGCTGGAGTGTTGAGTGTATGTTTGTCGTACTCCTATGATATAATATCAATCAACGTATTGCCTCATTAAGGGGCAATCTGGGATTCAAACAACAACAAAGCGGTCTCCCCAACACTTTTTTTGGTAAACAGCTGAGGGATGGGGCTGGAGCAATGTAACCCCTCTCAATTTCATAGATGGAGCTATAACTGCAAGAACAGACCACCCAAAAGAAACAAATGATAGTTTTAAATATGTTTCAAGCTTTGCAGTGTGTGTTTATAATTATATCGTATATTTTTTAAGCGTATATTTTGGGTTCTGATGGAGTAAGACAGTTGAACTATAAATGAGGCATGTATAAGTTATATTCTTCAAGAATCTATTGATATACATTACACTTTATTAGGAACACTATACTAATACTGGGTAGGGCCTCCCTTTGCTCTCAAAACAGCCTCAATTCTTCGTGGTATTGATTCCACAAGATGTTGGAAACATTCCTTTGAGATTCTGGTCCATGATGACATGATTGTATCACACAATTCCTGCAGATTTTTCAGGTGCACTTGGTAATCTCCCGTTCTACCACATCCCAAAGGTGTTCTATTGGATTCAGATCCGGTGACTGAGAAGGCCACTGAAGAACACTGAACTCATTGTCATGTTCGTAAAACCAGTTTGAGATGACTTTTGCTTTGTGACCTGATGCATTATCATGCTGGAAGTAGCCATTAGAAGATGGGTAAATTGTGGCCATGAAGGGATGCACATGGTCAGCAACAATACTCAAGATAGGCTGTGGCATTCAAGCGATCATTGATTGCTATTAACGGGCCCAAAGTGTGCCAAGAAAACATTCCCCACACCATTACACCTCCTCCACCATGAGAAGGTGTACAGGTGTTCCTAATAAAGTGTTTAGTGAGTGTACAGTGCCCTCCATTCTTTTAGCTCTATATTCCTACAGTTTGGAGTTGAAATCGAACAATAACTATGGGATGAAAATTGAGATTCCCAGCTTTAACTCAATGTTTTTTTTTCAGATTGTTTTTTTTTTTTAAACATACTTCCCCTATTTCAGGGCTCCAAAAGTATTGGTAAAAATAATATAATGTCCAAATAAAGTACTCATGTTTAGTGTTTGATATTTAGTAGTGATGCTCTGTCAGGCCTGTACTGCAGCCTCCAGTTGTTGTTTATTTTGAGGTCTTTTTGCCTAAAATCTTATCATCAGGAAATGAAATGCATGTTCAATTGTATTTAAATCTGAAGACTAACTTGGCCAGTCAAGAACTTTACGTTTTTAGGCCCTGAAAAACTCCCTAGTTGCTTTGGCAGTATGTTTGAGGTTATTGTCTTATTGTATAATGAAGCGCCAATGCATTTGGAGGCATTTGCTTTTAGTTGAGCAGACAAGATGTTTCTGTACAATTCAGAATAGATTCTTCTGCTGCTGTCAGCAGTAACATCATCAATTAAGACAAGTTAGCCAGTTCTTGTGGCAGCTATACAGTGCCTTCGGAAAGTATTCAGACCCCTTCACTTTTTCCATATTTTGTTGTGTTATAGACTCAATTTAAAATGGATTAAATTAAAAGAATTTGCCATCAATCCACACACAATACCTCAGAATGACAAAGCGAAAACACGCTTTTAGAAATTTCAGTAAATTTATTGAAATGAAATACAGAAATACCTCATGTACATAAGTATTCAGACCCTTTGCTATGATACTCTTAAAATTAGCTAAAATGCAAAAATGTCATCAACAAATCACTCAGTAAGTTGAATTGAGTTCATCTTAATGCAAGGATAATAGTTCATGTAATTTTGGAATTAATATCTTTGTTTTTATAGGGTCTCTGATTTGCATAGGAATCAATTACACACTAATTTCTAAAAACATGTTTTCGCTTTGTCATTCTGGGGTATTGTGTGTGGATTGATGGATAATTCTTTTAATTTAATCCATTTAAAAAAAAAGTGAAGGGGTCTGAATACTTTCCGAAGGCACGATACATTCCCAAACCATAGCACTCCCTCCACCATGTTTCATAGATGAGGTGGTATGTTGTAAATCTTGGGCAGATCCTTTTTTCTCAAAACCTTCCTCTTGCAATCACTCTGGTACATGATTATATTAGTCTTTTCTGTGCACAATACCGCTTTCCAGACTGCTAGCTTTTTAGCAAACTGTAATCCTTTTTGAGGAGTTTGCACCTTGTTGTGAAGCCTCTGTAGTTCGGCTGGTGACGTATTCTGCGGATGATAGTCCAACACATTCACGCCTACCTCCTGGAGAGTGTTCTGGGTTTTCTCTTAATTATGGTGAGCATTCTTTGGTCATCCAGTGTAGAAACTTTCCTTGGCCTACCAGCCTGTTTGCGATTGCTGAGCTCACCAGTGCTGTCTTTCTTTTTTAATGATGTTCCAAAATGTTGATTTTGGTAAGTCTAAGGTTTTTGCTATGTTTCTGATTGATTATTCTGCTATTTCAGCCTCATAATGGCTTCCTTGACTTTCATTGACATGTCTTTGGTCCTCATGTTGACAGACACCAGTAGAAGACTACAAAGGCAAATGCATGGCTTAGAATCAATACTAGACATTGACCGCTCTTTAATGCCTGCACAAATGAGGTGACGGAACACACCTGACTAACCAGAAACACCTGTCAAGAAGTGTGGTAATGTGAACATTTTCAATACTTTTGGTGCTGTGAAATAGGGGAGCTATATATAAAAAGTGTTGTAATTTCTAAATGGTGAAATCAATCCAAAAAAAGAAAACACTTAATTATACTACTAATAATTACTTCAGTAATTGTTTCATGTTGAATCCAAACCGTTGCGAGTATAGAGGTAAAAGAAGACAAAACGCTTCCTCTTTCCAATACTTACGGAGGGCATTGTATATCATGTATATCAAGTCCTAAAATTGATGTAACAATCCCAGATTGCCCCTCTTACAAAGTTAGGCTAAATAAACTCAAGTTCAAGGGCATTGTGTGCCCTTTTTGACCAATTCTAACATTTCTGGGCATTATTTCTGACTATTTAGGGGAACCTTTTAGCTCAAGAGCACACCCAGAGGCAAAACCGTCCACAATCCACCTTTAAACTTTGCTTATGACAACACAATTAAGGATTCAAGTTTAAATGAATACATTGTGTCTTATTTGATTGTAAAGATACTATATTTCAAGCCTTGCTTTTCAGCATGATGAAGTATTAAAACACATAAGTGAAGGTGTATATATACAGTCCAACCCTTGACATACTCTAACAATGACCTCATAACTTCTATGTAATGAACCCAATGTAGCAATTATTTAAAAATGTGAAAATCCGGGGGTGATCCCCATATCCTCTCTTGGGCAGCACAACGGTTATACCAAATGTTTATATTTCTCTCTGAAGTGTGAATCACTGCTACAACTATGTAAAATATTAAGTGCTTGGAGAGACAGTGGACCTTGATGACCTTTTAATGTGTCACTATTTAGTCAGGTGTAGAAAAGTTGAACCATCTGTACTGTAATTGTGTCTAATTGAGATGAGATCTTGCCTTCGAGCAGTTGATCTGGCTGTGATGGGTGAGGTTCTGTGGGGAGGTATGAAAGTTAGCTGCCGACTTTGCTTTCAAAGCTTGGCAGTTTATGTCCTATGTACTGTATATTCCCTGTGGAAGTGCTGTAGGGCAGAGTTTGACGATTAAAATTAAATGGTGTAGGAAACATATTAGATTCTCTTGTTATCTGGAAATGTTCTATTTTTTCTTATGTAACCCCCCCCCCACCAAACAAAATCAAATCAGCTTTGGCATCACTGAAATGAAACTACAATTGATCAAATGTCTGCATCTATCCAACGATACAAAATTATATAGAAGGAAATTAGGATATTTAAAGGTTAGTATGGGATTTACTGGAAATCAAAACCACTTATCAATTTCAATACTTTAATAGAGGTACATCATATGAGGTCAGAAGATCTGGATTTTCTAATTCATGTCTGAAATAGCTAAAAGGCTCAATCATGACCACATGTCCTCCAGCATAATAATTGAAGCTCAACCTCAGATTGAATTTCCATTGCTCATAGAACAATATTGCATCACACTCCCAAGAGTAATGGGATCATGCAAGCATAGAAGCCTTAAAAAAAAAAGGGAGGGGAGTCAAACAATTAAACAAGGGAGACAAAGTAGAATGTTTTACTTCACGAAGATAGAGCCAGCAAGGTTGTGTTCAGGAGGGCACACAGTGCTGAATGTTCCAGGTAGACATCCTTACTCTACGTGTCAGAGGCATGTCTGTTGTTGTACACAACATATTTCTATGTGAACGTTCCACAGTGTTGAGCCCCGCTGAACACAGCTGAAAGCAGCCTTGCCAGCAAAGCCATTCTAACAGCAGCCAACCGATAGGTGTGTGCACATGCCCCTTATTGTATTGGAGCAAAACCAGCCACCCACCAGCCAATGAATCTTCCTCTGATGTTGATTGGGTTCAGGAAATGCAGACGCAGCCTGGTGTGCCAAATGCAAACCATTACAAATTTAAGCAATCACTTTTTTTACCCCACTTTTTTATTTATTTATTACAATTATTTCAATTTTCCATCTTGTCATGTGTCTACTACTCCTTTCCTTTTCCATTTAAAACAAGTCCAGTATGTGACTATTCTTTTAGAAACTGAAAAGTCCTGAAGAGGGGGGAAGGGGGGGGTTCTGGGATGGGTTTGAGGGAGGGAGGGAGCGATGCCCTCCCCAGATGCCACTACTCCAGGTGAGGAGATTTTCATATTTAATGTGAGATTCTTTCATTCTCCGTTTCTCCTCTTCGCTCTGTCTTGTCTCCTTCTCTCGATCTCTCTATTCAACGCTGTCCTCCATGTCGTCGCCTTGCTCTCCGTCCATTAGCAGAGCAGCGTACTTACTGGCTGAGCTGAATTTCTGAAAGAAAAAATATCGCAAAAGAGAAAGTTGATCAGTAGGGGTTTCCTATATTCGTATTTTCCGTTGTCATTTTTGTGACTTTGCAATTAAAGCCAGTGGGGGTTTGAAGACCGTACAACAATATGGAGAGAGATTCAAGGAACTGACAATGCTATGAAGAGATACTACGAAAAAGACGAAGAGAATGGAAGGATAGGCAGTTTTCATTGAAGGACTGAAGTCAACATGAATGGACAATCGGGTGGGGGGGGGGGTCATTTAAGTGAAAGACTGAATATGGTACAGAGGGGGAGGGGGGTGGGTTTCAGTTAAACTGAACTTGACATGAGGGGAGAGTAGCGCAGGGGAAGTGGTTCAGGACAGACCAGATACACTATGGGGGGTAGAGTCACTTGACAGCACCAGGACTCACGGGGGTGGGGGACTCTTCGTATTTCTTTGGCTCTGGTGCTGGTCTTGAGTCTCGGTCTCTTCTGTTATCCTTTCTACAATCAGAATAAACACTAAGTTAAACTTCACTGGCCATCTAGGTTGAGCATCAAAGCCTGTTTGAGTGCACATACAAGCACTAGCACAATGCTAGACAGAGCATCACAAATTCAATCCACTGGACAGCTGGTCATTGATCAACTTCTTGTCATTTAAATTAGAAACAGTCAATCAAACAGTATGTCCTCTAGACACTCACTATTTGAATACTGAACTAATGACCTAAAGAGAGGACTCATCATATTCACACCCTCGTAATCTCTCGATTAACTTCTAAAGGCTGGTAAACAGTTTACGAGTCATCTACTACCAATCAGAGAAAATGATGGTATGGTTTAAAGGGACATGTCACAGATTTTTGACCTCAAAATCAATGTCCAGATCACCTTACGAATGTGTGGGCATGTGAAAAGCTTCCTGTAGATCAAAAGCTAGGTATCGCTAGGGTGACGCTGGGTGACTTATTTGGGGGTAATCACATGGTTTTTGAAAACTACATGGAGCTTTAGAGAGGAGTGAGGTTATCGTTTCTGAATTAGCTACTGTCTGGTTTGTTGACAACCATAAACACCATGCTAGCGCATACATTTGTGTTCACTAACATGCATCTCAGCTTACACACGCCGTGTGGCTGGCTGGTAGGCGCAAAGTACTATTGATGTAGCAGTTCATCATTCAGACATATTACTCCCAGGTCCGATTAAAGGCTATTTTCTCACTTATTTGCTCTAACTTTTATATTTCCTGTCTATTTCGATAACAACGGCCAATAACAACTTGCGGTTGAGTCGTGGTGACAAATCAATGATATTTTCCGGAAATCTGCCACCTCTGTGAAATTCTGTTCTCCCTAATAATAATAATATAAATCCCCGAAATGGACTTGCAGGGGACATTAGCTGTTGTGTTTCTACATGCGCGCATGATCCGAAGAGGCAGCCAACAGAGACAGAAAGGTGAAAATCGGCGAGTCCCTCGACTAGAACACCATAGCCATAAATGTTGGTATACAAAGCGAGGACAGGATAGGACCACTCCATTTTAGAAAGCACTTTCACCAGGCCAAAACAGCGTTCGTAAATGACATTTATTTTCAAGGGACCTCATTCCTAGATCGCTCCTGGTTAAACAGTCATTACAACCATCGGGAAGATTTTAGAAAGCTTGAATGTTACATACTGGACCTTTAAAGCCCTCGCCACAATGTATGGCAACCGGTATTTGCTACAACAAAGTTAAACAAAAAGCCAAGCCACAGCAATATTGAGGAGGTAGCTAGGTCCAATTGAATTATTTTAAGGGTCAGTGTATTCCCTTTGTGTTCACTCATCAGTGTTTATCATGTCACCTTTACTCTTACGTAGCCATACCGACAAATCACATTGTTCTCACACCCGTTCTCGAGGACCGAAGAATTGAAAATACATTTTGATGCTTTTTGGAGCCTTACAATGGTTCACTTACTTCAACTGTATTCAAAAATGTGAATACTAATGCTAGGTGACCTTGCATATGCCACAAACACGGTTATATCCGTAGAGGGCGCACTCCCCTACATTAACGATCATTATATGGGGAACGCCAGGCAGTCAACTTGTCATCTTCTGTGCCTTTAGCGGGCGTAAATCAAATGTTGGTGAATTGCCACCTGCTGTGCTTGAGTGTCCACTCCATTGTCTCAGGTCAGTCATTACTTGTCGCCAGTAGATGTGAGTCATGCCCCTGAAAGCCATTTCCAATCTGTAACATAAACCTAATGAACGCTTTAATCCAATTGTCTGGTGTTTCCCAGGTCATAGGAAGTTCCATCCTAGTTGACTACACTGCACACCTAATCCTTTCACACTGCAATGAATGAGAACAGCAGCATGTGCCTTCGCTATGGGATAAAACTCTACCACAGATTGGGTCGGATAAGGGTAACAATTGCATTGCTAATAACTTGCTCCGTTGATGGATCGGACTATAAACCAGCCTTCAGAAGTGCCCTGTAGATCTCCTGCCTGTTCTGCTAGTGCCACTTGTTTTTGGCTGACCTGTCTGCCTCCCTCCGTCGATCTCTGTTGGCCCCCTCTCCTCGGCCCCGCCCTGCTGCAGGCCCCACGGCCCCCCCTCTCCCCCGTGGGGGGCCCCGGTCCCGTCGCACACCGTCCACCTTATTCTCGTCTGCAAGGGAGAGCCCAAACAGTGAGGATTGAGGAAGGGGGGGGGGGGGGGTTGGGTTTAGGGTGTCAGGAACTCACTAAAGGCTACACTCAGCACTCACGCCACACTCCCTGATACAGCCCAGGTTTGCATTCAAGAGCATGATGGTTTGCGCAGTTATGCAAAGCATTCTAGTGTCGAATGGGAGGTTCACACTTCTAAAATTGAATCTTGAATGCAAGGTAGGCTTGGGGAAACCATTTACCACAATGGATGCAGAGTCTGCTGCTTTCACTGAGCAAAGGAATCACAGACATGACGTAGAAAAAAATCTACAATCTACTTAAAAACCGCCAACAGCTTATTCACATCAGGGTCACGTTTATGAGGTGCAAACGGGAGAAAATGTAACTGAGCATTCACACAAGAGGGGTTCAGGTAGAACAGTTCAGAACAGTTGCTCCTGTTTGGCGCTACACGCAACCCTGGTGAAGGAGCAGACACTGCGTCCCTTGAGGACCAGGGGTTCCCCACCGCTACACTACACCAGCGATGCCCAGTCCTGTTCCTGGCAAAACTCTCCTGGGTTTTCTGCCCACTGCCAATGCAACACTTCAGACACTGCCTCACAGTACTTTATTCATACTTCATAGTTCCTTCCAACTGACCCTCGATTATTTGAATGAACTGTGAATACAAAAAATACTAAAAGAATACTGATGGGCTAGGTAGGCTGATTTGCTTCCATATTGTTTGGTTATGAACCAACCCTTCAGAACAGTGCCAAACATGTCCTAGGGTGGATAGCCAATGGAAATGGGCAAGAGAACATGGAGGAGAGGTGTCAAGGACCAGAATTGGACAGTGCTGCACCGAAGGGTTCCAGATTAGACTGTAGTGGCCTCATCGCAATCCACCCCCTCGCCCGTCTCCCCTGCATTAACCAACAAAACAACTAAACCCCCCCCCAACGTGGGTAGGAAAACTACGAAGAATCCAATCGACAACCAATTATTTAGAATTGGAATGTGACAAGCAAGTAGTAATTGAAGGGGCGAGGGGGTGAATAAAACCCAAAACAACCCAGTCACACTCACTCTTGACTTCAGAGCATTAATCTGTTAGTCTGACAGTTAGACCAAAAGGCGTAGACGGACCAACTCTGGGATTTGATTAGTACCACAATCCCTGTTGCTCCCATTTGGACTGAACCACTTAAAAAAGCACCACCGCACTGCACAAACGCCACCATCCAGGAGTGGACCTTACCCTTTCCAGATCCTCTTTCGTCTGCAGAACTTGGAGAGCTGAAAAGAGAGACAGGACATGAAGACATTGAGCTGGACAGTCAAACCATCTTTAATGCTACAATGAAGAGGCTTTTCCATGTGGTCATCAATACAACATAGTTCCACCATTTTAGACCCCAGCGCTGCATGGTTTGACTTAGTCACACTTTTGAGTGTGCTGGATTGAACCAACAGATAATGAATACAGCAAGATGGTTCCAAAATGCTTTTGATCCCTCATTGGCTGTCAAAGCAACTGGGTGCTGATGAAGGCTCAGTTATGGGGGTGCATGCAGATTTATCATATGTTCCAAAGTCTCTACTTGTTCAAAAGAGAATGTCCTCTGACCTCAGCTTGGGTGGTGTTGTGCCGCTAGGGGAGACGGGGGCGCGTCCCTCCCCTTCGCTGGACCCTCCGCTCACCACACTGCGCTTGGCCCAGGCGTTCTCCTTGGGAGGGGGTGCAGGCATCACCTTCAGGGGCTCCTTGGTGACGGAGGAAGTGGAAGAGTTGGAGGATGGGAGGCGAGCCCCGGGGGAGGGAGGGTCATCTTCCCTCCCGCTAAACACCTCGTTCTCCACCGAGCGTTCGCTCTCTCTACGCCGTGAACCTGTGGGGGGAAAGGGGTGTCAAAGTTCACAGCAGTGTAAACACTGGGGATGTAAGAGCAGTGTTCTTAGACCACCTGAATCTGGAGGGGCTAGAAAATAATATATAAAAAAAAATGGCTCACCTCTCTCACCTCTTCCAGAAGTGCTTCCTGGCTGTGATGACTCACTTCCTGTACGGGAGCGCTCAGCTGGTGGTTCCTCACTCCTCCAGCTTGGGTCCCTGAAGGAGCAGCACAGAGAGGGTTCCCAATTAACACATCACATCAAGAAGCTAAGCTTCAACAACACATTTACTAATAGGAAACATTTACATTTCAAAACAGTTTAGGTAACCCTTCAGAGAAATACGCTCTTGAAGGCCCACTGCTGCTCCTCCTCCATCCCTCTCTAACCTGTCTCTGTCACGGGGCTTCCTGTCAAGGCCCCTAGACTTGTCATCATCTAGCTGCCTCAGGAGCCTCTCCTGCTCCTTCTTCAGCTTCTCCTCCACCTCCCGCTCCTTGGCCGCTGTATCCACGGGCTTGGCTGCTCCGAAGATAGAGGCACGGCCGGAGCTGGGGGCAGCTGCAGGAGCACTCCCACCACCACCGCCGCCGCCGCCACCGCCACCGCCACCGCCGCCTCCACCACCACCCTGCTCCTCCTCCTTGGGCATGCTGCGTGGCTTCAGAACCAACTTGGGCCTCTGAGTGGGACCTGGGCGGAAGGAACAAAGGAGTGGACGTGACTATAGGGATTCAATCGCATTGGAATAAGACGCTGTGGTATAGTGCAGTGCCTTCTCTTGAATCCTGTCCAATCCGATGGATTCATCAAACGCAAAGTCAAGTAAAAGTTCTGTCCGACAGTTTTTGATCATTTTGTGCAGTTGATTTATCTGTGGTGGTTATAAGAAGAGTGCACTGTGCCAATATACACTCACCGAGGACTTTATTAGGAACACTATACTAATACTGGGTAGGGCCTCCCTTTGCTCTCAAAACAGCCTCAATTCTTCGTGGCATTGATTCCACAAGATGTTGGTATTCCTGGTCCATGAGGACACACAGGATTCCTGCAGATTTTTCAGGTGCACTTTCAAGCTGTGAATCTCCCTGTTCTACCACATCCCAAAGACTCAGATCCTATGACTGGGGAATGCCACTGAAGAACACTGAACTCATTGTCATGTTCATGAAACCAGTTTGACACGACTTTCGCTTTATGACATGGTGCATTATCATGCTGGAATTAGCCATGAAGGGAGGCACATAGTCAGCAACAATACTCAAATAGGCTGTGGCATTCAAGCGATGATTGATTGCTATTAACGGGCCCAAAGTGTGCCAAGAAAACATTCCTCACACCGTTACACCGCCATGAGAAGGTGTACAGGTGTACACTACTAAAGTGCTCGGTGAGTGTAATCCATTTATACATCACCACATAGGCCATAGTACTACGTGTGCACATATAAATAAAATATGAGTAAAAAGCACATATAAGTAAGAGTAAAATACGTTTTTTTTTTGTTGGAAAAGGCACACAAACAGAACAATATTATAAATGATGATACTCTTCATTTTACCCTCACCTCTCTCCTCGCGCCTTTCATCCCGTCTCTCGTACCGGTCCTCGCGGTCCCCGCCGTAGCGGTCCCGGTCCCCATAGCGGTCACTGCTACTCTTATTGTCGTCGTAGTCGCGGCGATAGCCGGTGCCAAAGGCGCGACGCCCTCCGCCGCCTCCGCCGAAGCCTGGGGTACAGTGAGTGGGGAAAAGGGACAACACTTAACGCGGGGCTCTGATAACGTGGCTAATGGTCGTCTGAATAGGAGGACTACGCGTCGTTGACTAGTTGGATCAGTGGTGTTGTAGCGGGGCTGGACCACACGCAGATACTGCAGGACCAGAGTAAACCACACCTGCAGCCTCACCTCCCCTGTCATAGTCTCTACGGTCCCTGTCATCGTAGCGGTCGCGGTAGCGGTCTCTGCCGCCGCCGCCGCCGCTGCTTTCGTAGCGGTCGTTGTCACGCCGCGGGCCGTCCCGGTAGCTTGAAGACTCGTAGCGATCTCGTGACCCTGGGAGGGGGACAACAACAGAGGAACCTCAGGGCGTGCAGCCCAGGGGCCGTGGCGACCAAACTGGCATTCAGAAAGCTAAAATAATACTTTTATTGTCGTATGTAAACATTTGCCTGGACTCACTAATCTTTATCGCCTACTAGAAAAAAATAAACCTCTCTCCAAACGGGTGATGACTGCACAGTGTCTTTTCACAAGTTTAAAAAGGACCTATTGGAAAGACCAGAGAATGGCTACAATTCTTGGATCATCATGGATCACAAGCCAAAACTACTCGGAGTTCTCCCAAGGATTTTTGAACAGTGTGGGGCTGGATTGCATCATCATAACCCGAAATGCGCAAAAACACAGCTAAAACGCTGAATTCACTGAGGCACATCATCAACACTCACTTTTGTTTTTAACAACAATGTTGTTGGTAATCAAAGATAGTTACTCTATCATTACTAAATATATAGTTTAATAAAGATAGCTACTCTAACATTACTAAATATACAGTTTAATTTGCCTTGAAATGTTCACATAGTGGCGCTGCCAAGTTCACAAAATGGCACAGCGCCACTTTTCCATTCTTTGGGGAGAACCCTGCTACTAACCATGACTAAGACTAAAACCTGCCTGCTGAATACATCTGTATGGTAGAGAGTTCGGGGGATGCGACTTACTCTCCCCGAAGGCGTCATCTCTCTTGGGGGGGGCTTCATCTGCCTCCACGGTGGAGCGGGCCCTCCAGTCGGTGTCTGTCTTGTCAGGGCCGCCGTCTCCCATACGCATGCCCCTGTCCCGCCCACCCATCTGCCCATTGTCTCTCTCTGGAGGAAAGGGAGGAAATAAAGGTGATTCGAAATGAATGGTCTACCAACAGATAAGGTTTCCTAAGAGGCTGGCTTATTGGAGGAATTATAAAGTGTGAAGAAAATGTTGGTTGGCCATGTATGGACAGGTGAAAGCTCAGTTTAGACACATTTACTCCAGTTCGGTGGACATAGAACGTGACTCTTGTGCACAACGTCATACACATATATCTACATTATTCTCCATCATTACAATAGAACATGATAATAATGCCAGTCTTGCTGTCCATTGGTTCTCAACAATGGTTTGGGTGAAGTCTGGCTATTCTTCCAGAAACACCTTAATGACAACACACGGAAAGAGTGTAATGCCTATTGAAAAGGTTCTGTGGAAGGTGATTGGGTAAATGTAATACTAGGTCACTTAGTGTGTAACTCACCCTTGTCATTGGACTGATCTGCAATATCCACACGGATCCTACGGTTGCCCAGGTTCTATTAGAACGGAGGCAGAAACCAAGAAACTCAGTCATTCTAATACAGCGTAATTGTATGCTGAGGCAAGTTGGTTCAGTCGTTTGAATGCATTTACATGTCATTTTCATGCATCTTAAGTCTTAAGTACATTTGCGTGCTCATTTATGAAAACGTGTTGGTGCTTTTCAAACCGCTTTAAGTATGTCACTTGATTCTCATTCAACATGCATTTTTTGTTCTTCGTAACTACAGGCCAAATACCGACTTGGGAAAAGCGCGCGTAACACGGATGTACACGTATATCATACTGACGTCAAAGCATGACTTTTGGATGCAGGTTTATGTTCTGACATTGTAGTAAAACAAACAGATGGATTAAATGACAGAATGGTGAAACTGCATGTCCTCCTCACCTCCTCATTGAGACTCAGCGCCCTCAGCAGGGAATCCAGGTCATCAAACTCAGCATAGCCAAAGCCCTTCAGTCTCTCTGGGTTGTTGGGCTCCCGTGGCAGGCGCACGGCACTGATCTGAGAACAGAAGCGAGAACAAGAAGAGTGAGGGTGACAGGGTGTTGAGGGGAGTGGCGCTGTGAGACCAGAGGAACGACCAAGATGAGTGAGCTTGACAGGGGCCTACCCCCATCCCCAGGCTATTGCACACAGAGCATATAAGCCTGGAATACCAACCAGTCAAACCTGGTGTTACATCCCCACATTTGTGTGCGTGTGGTGTCGTTTGTCTGTTTGTTTTTCCCTCTGTCTCTCTCCCAGTTATTGGTTCATCCCCCTGTCAATCATCGTTTCATCCGTCACTCCCCTGTTGCCCTTCGACCAATGGGTTCACCTGGCGGCCTCCATCAACGTATCAGATCATCGTCCGTCTCTGTTTAAAAGTCCCACGCACTCTTCAGGAAGGAAGAGGGGTGTGGTAGCATCGGAGCGGTTTTTCTCTGTAATTTGTACTCGTATCCTACTGTTCTGGTTAGTTGTCTGTCCTACCATTGTGTCCGCTGCCACACCTGTAGTTAGCCCCAGGGGAGGGCGAGTTAGGCAGGTAAGACGCCCATGGGCTTACACCTCCATCAAGCAGGTTGGTTTTGTTATATATATATATATATATATATATATATATATATATATATATATATATATATCAGGTCAGTTTCCCCAGGCGGGCGCCACCTCTTGTATTTTGGGTCTAGGGTAGGCGGGCAAGATTTAGTTAGTTAGCTGATGTTTCGTAGTTAGAACAGATAGGACTAGAAATTAGCTTTGGGGTTATTTTTGTTTTCATTTATTTGGCGCCGTCTGTCGTGTTGTTGGTTGTATGTATTTCTAATAAATCTGTCTTATTTTCATTTTATATTCAGTCGTTGTGTGTTGCACTACCACCGCACCAGCGGGTCTCAGCCGCATATACAGATACAGTATGTTACGTTTCTCCCCCCTTTTATATCCCTAGACGTAGTATCTGGGGGGGGGGGGGTTCGTAACACCTGGCCTTAGTCGGAGTGAAGTATTTGTAAGTATTTGTTTGTGTAATTATTTGATTTCAGCTAATCACATGGCTGCAAGGCGTTGCTCTGGATCAGAAACGTATGGTGCACAAGCACTGATAAAGTGCAGTGGGAGGTGATTGGTGGGAGATGATTGATGCGAGGTAAGGCCAATCGCTATGCTCTTGTCTGTTTACAACACTCTTTCTATTGGCTTACTGAAGGCCAAGTTTGACATGCTGGTCCTCCAGGCCTTTCACGCATTTGGCGGAATGTCTGGGGAGGAGACTAAGGGGAGCGGCACTGGTCTGAAAACAGAGGAGAGACCAAGATGAGTGAGGGTGACAGGGTGTTGAGGGGGGCAGGATTAGTCTAAGGTCAGGCAGGAGAAAGGAGAAGACCGTTCCTAGGACACCATCACAATATACTCTGTATGACACGGGTAAATAAAGTCTGATTTGATCTGAAGCAAAGTCATTAAGAGTGACTTTAGTGTAGGCTGTGTATACATATATTGATGCTATGTCCATATTCATAGAACTAATGTAGTCTAGGCACAAAGTAGCAGTGAGACACTCAAAACTGACAAAATTATTAGCCTGAGGATCAACTGGAAAACCCTTCAGCGCGTAAAATAGGAAGGGCAGGTCGGTGTTCTCACTGAAGCCTCCTTGTATAGATATAGGCAAATTCCCTCATCACTAACATCCCTACTTCCGATGTGTGCAGGAGAACCAGTGAAGTGTGAGGCTAACTCAAACGTTTCGCTTTCTGAAGTGAAAATGAGAATCAACCAGATATGCAGGTGGGAACATTATTACTACTACGATCTAACATCATTGGGACTGTCCCCTGCATATGATGATATGCAGTAGAGGCTCAGACATTCAACAGAAATAACCATCCTATTTAATAATTCATTATTAAATATCGATTCATTATATAGTGGCTTTTTGTCAGTCCCTAAATGAATACATGAAAACTACAGCTTTTGCTTAGTTAGATGAGCATCTATAGATTCCCCCCCCCCCCTCTCCATTGGTGGGGATGGATACATACCGCTAGGCCCCGGAAGAAGTCTTTGATGGACTCCTCGCTGACCTCATAGGGCAGGTTGCCCAGGAAGGCAGTGTAGGGGGGGCTACGGGGGAGGCGCGTGAGGTCCACGTTGGGCTCGCGGGCCGACCGTGGCGCAGTGGGCAGGATGGAGCGGTCGATGGCCGGCTCCCGGTACGAGTCTTCATTAGTGTGCCAGGAGGTGGACACTGAGGAACGACAGATGAATGTTGATGACTCATGATTAGTGTTTGACATATGGGAGAAGCTTGCATTTTCAAAAACGATACAGATACACAGGAAAAGGGTGACATTTTTATGACAGAAAGGTGCTGCCCATATGTGCTTGCTCTGAAGTTGGCCTGAGCCAGGCACAGTGCAGATTCACTAGTCTTTCCATTCTAATGATCTCTTGCCGGCTGTTAGGAAGTATAATTGATTTATTGAACCAATTTGATATGTGCAGTTCCTTTCTTGGGCCAACCTTCATGATTAATAGCTTGCCGACATCACAGGAATTCACAGCAAATCCTCTGACATTACTTCCACTCACAGTGAAACGTTTCAGCCACAACACGGATACGTATGCGTTCCCTGATCATAATAGCAATCAAAACCTCCATGAGGCCTATTATGGAAGAAAATGACGCAAGATGCTCCAGAAGTGTTTTTTTTTTTTTTTTTTTTTTTAAATCATACGGACAATATTTCAACCTGGGTCTACATCCGGACCCAGTTGCAGTAACATTGTCCATTCCATAAACATCTGCTTTAAAAATCTCGTTTTAGGGGGCATGTACACTCACTGAGCACTTTATTATTTATACTAATACTGGGTAGGGCCTCCCTTAGCTCTCAAAACAGCCTCAATTCTTGGTAGCATTGATTCCACAAGACATTGGAAACATTCCTTAGATATTCTGGTCAATGATGACATGATTGCATCACGGAATTCCTGCAGATGTTTCAAGTGCACTTTCAAGCTGTGAATCTCCCATTCTACCACATCCCAAAGGTGTTCTATTGGATTCAGATCCGGTGACTGGGAAGGCCACTGAAAAACACTGAACTCAGTCATGTTCAAGAAACCAGTGTGAGACGACTTTTGCTTTGTGACATGATGCATTATCATGCTGGCAGTAGCCATTAGAAGATGAGGAAATTGTGGCCATGAAGGGTTGCACATGGTCAGCAACAATACTCAAATAGGCTGTGGCATTCAAGCGATGATGGATTGGTATTAACGGGCCCAAAGTGTGCCAAGAAAACATTCCCCACACCATTAGACCACCTCCACCATGAGAAGGTGTACAGGTGTTCCTAATGAAGTGCTCAGTGAGTGCATAATACGTGGATTCATGAATGCTTTTAAACCCTCACTTCAAGACTTTGACAGTCTTTGCATGTTTGTATTTTACTGGACGCATAAACGGTTGTGTTACTCACCATCTCCATCCAGGTCATCGGTCTCGTCAGCCCAGCTGGTGGACTTGGCGGGTGGGTAGTCTCTGGGGGGAGGAGCATTGCCCCCACTGCCACTGCTGTCCTCGGCCAGGAAGTCAGTGAGAGTCAGGGTCTTCCCCTTCTTATTCTTCTTCTTAGCTGCAAAAACAACAGAGGGAGTACGGGAAGAACGATATTAGCGGACACGTCGTAGGCCTGTCTAACACGGAAACATGTAGTCCCTTACCCTTGCATCTACCCTCTGTAGTAGATCTGAGGGGATGGAATGGGTGAAATCAATACAGTGGCTCTACCAATGAGAGCTTCTGCCATATTGCTTAGACCTACTAAATTGTATCTGTTTGTGTTTTCGGTGAATACCATAGGGTAGCAGGAGGTAAGGGCATGCTAGTTTTCAGTTCAGTTCAGGGAGCTTAACAAGGCCCTGGGAGTTAAAGCAGGTGGATATAGAGAACTCTTATGTAAGAAGAGATAAAGAGGGTGACATTTGGGACACATTTTTCACCTCAAACAGAGGAATAACAGAAAATATAAAGCCTATGAAACTGCCTGACAAACGACAGTGCATCATTTCCACAAACCCCCCCCCCCCCCCCCCCCCCAACTCCAAAACATGCCCCATTCTCTGACAAAAACAACACCAGTGCATGGTTATGAAAAGGCTGGCTCACACCACCCTTTATGTCGACAGCTGCACACAAACAAATACTCCATTTGCACTGTTGTGAAGTGCTCCGCAGTCCAGTGTGTCAGATAAGGGACCTGCAATGTGTCAGGCCCTGATAAGGAAACAGTGTCTGTCTTCTAATGGGGTTTTCATACTGCTTGTGGCTACAGCCAGACAAGCCTTTCACCCACTGACCCATTCTAAAAGGAAGTGGTTGTGCAGCATAACCGGCAATATACTGTTATTGAAAAAAAACTATTGAGCATCAGACAATTGTTACTCTACTGCAGATTTATTTGAAGCAGATAGGCATTTCTCTAAGAACAGCTCCGACAAGTCAGACGTGCAAGCGAGACTCAAAATATCACAAAATGGTTAACTGCTGGTTGCAAGGGGTTCAAACAGAGACCAACTCTTCTGATAGAGCAGGTTTGGTTTGTTTTGGTTTGAAGCGGGCAGTGAACAACAAAGAGGGCTGGCAGCTTCATTGTGAAAATCTCAGCTGTCAGGACATTCTTTTCACACACACACAGCTCATCACACATACACACAGCCTGTTTCCAACCATGCCTACTGTGTTACACACTGTTTACAATGAGTGGGTGATAGCACTCACGGACTTTGACATGTAGTAGCTGACAACAAACATACTTAGCTAAATTGCACACCATCATTATGATTAGCCTTAGCAGCATATGGGACAAAATATAAATGATGGCTTGACCTCAACAACATGAACCATCAAATAAAGGGGAGCCAGTCATTCTTGATGATGTAACTTATGCATTGACGCTAGCAAGCTCAGATGGTTAGCTCATATGCTAGCTACCCGGCTCGACATACAACAACAACAACTGGGGTAGTTTCTAGTAATCAGTCACTCTCCTAGACGTAGTAGCAGGTAGCTACTTAGCTAGCCATTGTCATTACACAGGCTTAGTCAGCATAGGGCTGCTGACGGGGAAGACTCTGCTGGGGTTTAGGGCCTAGTGCTCGTGGCGATGCCAGACTCAAATGCGCCATTTGAACAGGAGTTGGCTAGCCAGTCGGTTTAAAGTTGAGGAGATGCCAGCGATGGTCAAGACGAGTGTCGAGCTGCTGTCTTGCTTCACCCATCGGGTTACCGAACACCTCTAATATGGGTACCCAAAATGTGCACGTGGGGAATTCCTTGGGAACCCCATACCATTCAACCAGCCCCTCCTCCAAGAAATGCGCTTGCGCCTCTTGCTAACGTTAGCTAGCTCGTCTGAGCCGCGCCACAGTGAATTGTAACTACATAAGACACAATGTGCCAGCTCTTCCCGCAGTTAGGAACACAGTCACCGCATGTCTCAAAACAACACACGTTGTCATTTACGATCACGCCTAAATACGACCTCTGAAGACAACGTGCTACCCATTACGCCAAGACCGGGGCGAAAATGATTCAATTGAGCAAGTCGCTGCCTCGCGTAGCTGCATCCCTCCCCACGGCCGCTGCGTCTTTATATCTCGAAAACACTCATTTAAGGCATTTAAAAACATAGGACACCGGCACTGATTGACACGACAATACATAGACATTCCTCACACGATATTTACTGATTTGAAGCGAGCTAATACCCTCTGAAATCCCCCAACCGACCCAGCTCTTTCCCCCTCATAAACCTCACCTGACGCCGCCATGTTGGAGAGCGAGATCGTACCAGGTTCCCGGATGAAGGCGTCAGAAGTTTATAACCGTGAACGCGCATCTCTGCTCGCGAGCCTGTCTTCCCTCCTGCCTTGCCCTTGCAGCCTATTTTCTAGTGCTAGATGTGGTCATCTGTACAGTAATCTCGCCTATTTGATTGAATATGGTGTCCTCTTAAGAAGCAGATGTCCTAACACAGATTCACAAACAGAAGACAATGTCATTGTGTGTCTCTTTTTTATATTGTATCCATAACATCTGTTGTCTTTGTGAGACTTTTGAGGAGGCTACAGTTGTCTTACCTTATCACCAAAACACCTTTGACCTTTACATTGTTTATGGTCCAGTTGTCATAAGAGACTTTGCATACACATAATGTATTATAATAATGTATTTGTGATAATGTATTTGTGAAATATAATGCTCCATTGTATGTGTTTCTGTGGGTGGCTCTTTGATGGTATGCAGACCTTAGATTGAGTGTGGCTATTTAGCATTCAAAGACTTTCATTATGCATAACACTCTGTCGCTATTTTGTTATGTGTGCTTATTTAGTTCTACTTCACCTTATCATTGTGTGAAACAATTTATAATTGTGTCAAATTCATGGAGGTATCTTTGTATGGCATATTTTCATACATGATGATAATGACATCTAACAGGCATATCCTACGCCATCAGGCAGGGCCAACTGGCAGGGAGTTGCTTTCCACAGCTACAACATATGGGTAGAGCCCATGTGTCTTGGCAAGCACTAACTGGCTTTATAACTTACAGCAGATAGACATAGACTATTCACTGCAAATGATCACAATGTTTGCTGCATACTATACTACATATTTCAACTGCAAGAAAACCCATGGAGATTCATAAGTTCTTGATCTTCTTCTGAACCTTCTCAAGGAGTGCACAATTATGTGCAATGGTGCATCAGTAAACAACGTTAGTTTTAGTCTTTTCTCACCCCAAAACAATTTGATTCCAATAATGTTCTCATATTTTGTAGTGCCCTGGTCATGTCTTTGTTATTCATTGACAATACTAAAAGCACCATTAACACAATTTGTTCCCAGAAATATTCAGCTTCTTATAATGGATTAATTTTGAAAGATTATCCTGTATATTGAAGGCCTTTGTGCTATGCTATAGCTTGTACTGTATTGTCTTGTCTGTCTTGTCTTTATTGTTATATATGTTCGTGAATGTAGATCTTCTCACCATACTGTACTGGAAACAAATTCCACCAACCTCAGTTGTGTGTAAATGAAAGCAATAATCTTGCATATTGTATTGATGTTTGTGGCCTTTTGTATTGTAAATATGCATTGATTGCTTATGCTTCCTAAAAGTGCAATACTGTTTTCATGATATAAGCTGAGAGTGTTTACTCAGTGTTTCATGGTGATGGAACAAATCAACAAGGACAACATGGTGAATGGCAAACAATGCATCTTCATAGCATCATCATTTTTTATTTAGTTATTTCTGTCATTACTTCTTAAGCCATGATAGGTGATTAAAAACAGCGCTGGAAGATTGGATCCGTTTGACTGGTGTCTTTTAGACGGTTGTGGGTAGGCTCTCTTCATAAGGTGACAGTTAGCCGTCTCCTATGTCCCTCATTCCCTCGCAGCCTTCAGTTCATCCAGGGCGTCTATGAGCCTGAACACACATATAAAACAAAACATGAGGCTTCCATAAAATGCAATTAATAGGACAGATGATCTTGCAATACCGTGTTTATACTGTAGATGGCATCAAGAGGCAAGACACATCATCCCCATCCAGTACAGTGGGTGTTGTAGAATGGTTTTATGTTCATGCAATCTCACTTTGTCACTTTTACAAGTATGAAGTTACTGAGTCATGATATGTTCTCCTGGTTGACACTCCCAATCGACACTGATGTGAAAGGTGTATCCTGTGTCTTCAGACCAGTGCAGTTGAAGAAGATGAAGTC
Organism: Argentina silus; assembly: GCF_951799395.1. Lineage (NCBI taxonomy): Eukaryota > Metazoa > Chordata > Actinopteri > Argentiniformes > Argentinidae > Argentina > Argentina silus. The sequence goes on along the minus strand of NC_139658.1, from coordinate 12,060,371 downwards.
ACTTTAGTTTAGACTATCAACGTTAAAAAGTCAACCCCCTGTGAATTTGTGAAAATCTGAGAGGATAGGTGTAAATTCTCTTGAAGATCTGGTGTAAGGATATAGGTGTAGTAATATGGCGAAAATCTCATCAAGCCTATAGGAGCTCAAGGTGGAGCTAGTATGCTGCTTACACTGAGATGGTGGGATTTGGGTATCAATTAGAGTGCCCCAACCTCCACACTCACTTGAAGTCTCCTCCGTCCAGCAGACTCCTGTAAGTGGCGATCTCGGCCTCCAGCTTCATCTTCATGTTGAGAAGGGCCTCATAGTCCTGGCCCTGCTGCTGGATGTTGCCGCGCAGGTTTGTCAGCTCGCCCTCCAAATGCACGATGATGTTGTTGTACTTCTCCATCTCCATGTTGTTGCGCATCTCTGTGTTCCGCAATGTTTCGTCCAAGGAAGCTTTCTGTTTTGGGAATAACACAGGAATGTGGAAGAGATGGTGGAAGGGTGTTTCAAAAATGCAGAGTATGATGAATGAATGTGGAATATGGGGGCTGTTATGGAATGTTGATATGTGGAGTGAGATGCTATTTAGTTGAGGGAAATGTGCTTTGGAGTGAAATTGTGTCACATCAAATGACCCTCAAAAGGAGAGAGTATCAAGATGACATTCTGTACAGATCAGATGTTAACCACTTTTAAAAAAAAAAAATTACACCATTTTTACCATTGTAGTTCAAATCTGGTAGGTGTGTAATCCAATTTGTTAGTTTTACCTCACTTATTAATTTAAATAAATCAAACCTGGGACATCTAGCATTGGAAGAATGAAATAATATAAAAACCCAATACAGTCTAAATTACTGTATAGTAGCATATTGAAAGGGTTTCCTCACCAAGCTCTGTTGGGACGCCAGTTCGATCTCGAGTGTCTGTACTTGTCTGAGTAAGTCGCTAATCTCCGTCTGTGCCCCCTGGAGAGCCTCTGTGTTCTGGCTTACTTGCACCTGTACATCTGACATCTACCAGACCAGAGAGAAGGGAGGAAGATGTTTGTTGGGTCAATAAAAAAAATAATGTGATAATGAACTGTTCTGTCTTTTTTTATGTGACTACCCTCGGAATTATACCCTCCCTCCGACCATTATCCTATTGGAAAGTGCTCTTCTACAATATGATATGTATATATATGTATATATGTGATTAACATACATACATACATACATACATACATACATACTCATACACTGTACTATATGGTATAGTGAACATAACTATAAGACTATAAGATAATTAAAAAACTGGACATTAGCCAGTGGAGCATTCCAATTATGGATGAAATATGGATGAAACGTGCAATACTAGACATTTTGTAGTTTGTGAGATTCCCGAATGAAATTATGTATCTGAGTTCTTCTGTTTGGATGTAGAAAATGGGTTACCTGGTTTTCGTGCCAAGATTTGAGGTCCTGTGCGTTCTTCTGAGCCATCTTCTCGTAGTTGGCCCTCACCTCCTCCATGATCTGGGCCAGGTCGTTACCTTTAGGGGCATCCACGTCCACCTGCACGCCCGACTGGGAGATTTGGTTACGCAGCTCCATTACCTCCTGTTGAAGAGAGGAAACAAGACAGAAAAGGGAGAAATAAAGAGGGAGGAAGAAACATGGGGGTGTTCCAGTGGTACTGTTAGTTCAGCTTTATCCAATATCTCCTCAAATAACCTAAAAATGTCAAGTTTATTGATACAAATACTCCTCCATAGTTATTGTTTATTATAATGGTATCATTCTTCAATTGGTTGTAAAACATGGTGAATATCAGTCTCAATGCTAGCTTACATTATCATGGTTCTTCTTCAGGAAGATGAGCTCCTCCCTCACAGACTCGATCTCACTCTCGATGTTCATCCTGCCCATGTTGGTGTCATCAATGACCTTCTTCAGACCAGCAATGTCTGCCTCCACAGACTGGCGAATGGCCATCTCGTTCTCAAACCTGTAAGTACAGAGACAGACAGTGTCTGTGAGCTCCATTGGAAGGCTATGTTATGCACTTCATTGGGTGAAGGGAAAAATGGCAGCAGTTGCAGTTAACACAAGCAAGTTGCCAACTAGACACTTATCTAAAGTCGTTTTTGTATTTCAAGATTATTATATTTTAAGATTAGGATTTGGTGAGGGAAAGCTGATTGTAGATCGGATCTGCAGCCAGGGCAGTTCACTAAGGCTGTTACGGATGTGCACTGGAGCATAAGGGTTACATTCAAAGGGTTGCACACACAGCAAACATACTGTACATACCGTACATACTGTACACACATACTGTACATACACAAAACATACAGATTTACTATTATGAGGTTAGATAACATGCGTTAATGTCAACTTGGCTAGTTTAACCAGATGACCAACCGCCCCCCCCCCCCCCCCCCCCCCATAGTACAGAGGTAAACTCACTTGACTCTGAAGTCATCTGCGGCCAAACGGGCATTATCAATTTGGAGTACCACACTAGCGTTATCCACTGTCGCATCAAAGACCTATGAGGAAAAATATTTGTCAATGCCAGTACTAAGAACAGAAATGTGATGGGCCAAACAAGTAACATACTATTGTATCCGGGGGAAAAAAAACAGAATCTGGGACTAATCTGGGAAAAGTGTGTAGAGAAACAAGGCAATATTATGAACTGAAAAGATAAATAAGACATATTATTATATAATATCCCAAGCTTTTATGATATACTTCATGATTTACATTGTGGTCCACACAATGAGGGGCTGTGCCTTTTCCTCCCATGCACCACGCTCTTCCTGTCTAAGGGCTGTTCAGGCTGATGCATCTTTATCGGCTGGCCTACCCTTCTAGACTTTGATTGCTGCTTTTATGATCAGGGTTATATATTTGTTTTGCTTCTTTTTTTCTTTTCTTTTCTTTTCTTTTTAAAAAAAATATTTTTTCTATTTTATCTTTTATTTTATGCACATTGAAATTATTCTTGAATAATGAAAAGTGTGTTATAAATGTAACACATTATTATTATTATTATTATTATTATTATTATTATTATTATTATTATTATACTTTCTTTAATTTTTGGACCCATGTCAGACCCATGTTAAAACAAATTGTTATAAACTTGCTATGTTTTCTATGGAATTTGCATGATAAAAACATGTGTTGTAAATCTATGCCTCCCTAGGGTGATATAAAACCACTGATTCAGATGACGTAATGGGGACGAAAACATGTAGGACTGCAAGTGAAAAGAGGAACCCTTGAACGGAAAAGCAGTAAAATGGGTTCTTCCCGTGCCAGAGCTGAATCTGCTCTGAGTTTGCATTGTTAGAGGAATGGGCTGGGCTTCCTGTCCCAGAAAACTGTGAAGAGACTTTTCTCTCTTCTCCCCCAAACTGTGTTTTTGTGTGTGTGTGTGTGTGTGTGTGTGTGTGTGTATGTGTGTGTGTGTGTGTGTGTGTGCGTGCGTGTGCGTGTGTGTGTGTGTTTGTAGCCATGGCATTCCAGTGTTAACAAAAGGTTAACAAAGAAATTCTTTGTCGCTTTATGGTTATGATTAATATGTCACCAAAAGCATAGAGAAGATATGGAATCTTACAGGGAATTTGATTGTCCCGTGTGATGCTGAATATTATACAGCTAGCACAGCTGCAAAGCTGGCAATGTGTTTCAAATCTCACAGGCGATTATTTTCTTTTCACACACACACACACACACACACACACACACACACACACACACACACACACACACACACACACACACACACACACACACATACACACCACATCTGGTTCACATCGGGGTACTCCTACATCTTAGAGTGGGGAGAATGATCATTTGGGGTTGAATCACTTTAGAAATGCATATGTAATGTTTCCAAGCAAATGTTTATTGTTTTTGGTCTCCTTGGTGACTTACTTCCCCCAAATTGTGTGATTCATTTGAGGAACTGTTGACCAGTTTGTGGTATGAGGGAATTTGAAGGGGGAGGGTAAGGGGATATCTGCCACACCCTCTATTCAGTTGTTAAGAAATTTGATAACCAAAATCCACAGCAGTATTCACCTCAGTACAGGAAGTTAACTCAAGCAATGTGAAGTAATGTTTAAAACAACAAACATATGGACGGTTTACCAAAACATTCAATTACCGTAAATCTGCTTTCATACCACTGGGCTATGTTTTTGTGATTTGTAAGTGAAGTTGCAACAGTAATGCCATATAGTCATCCATTCTTTGTTTTCTAGCTTTCTCAAATCAATAATTTAAAGCGTCAGAAGACAACACATCAAAAATGATTCACCTTTACCCATTTTCTACACTCTTTACTTGATCAAACCCCCTCCCCCTCTCTTTGCCTCTGTCAGTGTTGTCTCTCCCTTCCACACTCTCACTATCACACCATTCCAGCTCTCACGATTGCCCACCCCCTCCCTCTCCCTCTTTCATTACCCATTCTCACCTTCTTGCGCAGGTCGTCCAGCACAGGGGTGTACTTGCTGTAGTCGCGGGCGTCCGGTCCCCCCTTCTCCAGCGCCTCCCTGATCTTCATCTCCAGCTCGCCATTGGCTGCCTCCAGGTTCCTTACAGTCTCCAGGTAGTTGGCCAAGCGGTCGTTGAGGTTCTGCATGGCGCCCTTCTCGTTCCCCAGGATCCCACCGCTACCACCTCCTGCGGAGGCTGCACCGACCAGGCCACCCATACCGCCACCCATACCACCACCCATGCCGGCACTCATACCGCCACCCATACCGCCACCCATACCACTGCTCACCTTGTAGGAGGATGAGGAGGAGAAGCTGGAGGAAGGGGCGCCGCTGCGGAGGCCTGAGAAGGCTGAGGAGGAGATGCGGGTGCCCTGGCCCCCGGCTCCGCCATGGATGCTGGCAGCCCGGTAGGAAGACACAGGCGTGGAGCGGGTGAAGGACATGTGGGCAGAGGGCATAACTCTGTAACTCATGTTTGCCAAAGTAAAGTGGTGCTGAAATGAATGAAGAATTGAATGGAGAAGAGAGAGAGGAGGTTCAGACAAAGCTGGACTTCACAGAGAGATGCTGGCAAAGTAAAACAGAGAACTTATACTCCCACTCAACTTCCCTCTCTCTCTCTGTTTTTGAAGTCCAGCCTCCAAGACCCTGCCTACATCCACATCCCCCATTCTCTCTTTCCTATACTCCTCCCTCTTCTCACATGCTCTCATACTCTCACTCTTGCCCCCTAACCCCTTGCATTCTCTTCTCAACTTCTATCTGCATGAAAACATGTTTAGTTATGTGAAGCATGTTTATATTTGAGAAATCAAAGAAAAGAAAACTTTCTACCTTTTCAGTTGATCTTTTAACTTAATTACATGGCAAAAAGGAAGGAATGGTAAAAAAAACAAAGATAGTAAGTGAGCAAAAGAGAAACAAAGAAAGAAACAGACAAATAGACAAAGAATTAACAGACTAAAAGACAAAGGAAGACACAAAAGACAGAAAGACTGCTCGAAATAAAGAATGAAAGGTCTAATTCTCACATGCAGTGAAATTATTTTGGTTTGCCCATAAAAGGCATACTTCTTACAGTTGCCTGCTGCATAGCTTCTAGGCACGTGGTCTGCCAAATGTCAAAATAACTGGATTTGGACAAGCTCCTCAGCAACACTAACAACACCACTATCTGGCTTGCAGAAGAGATATGGCAGTTGCAGGCCAGTAGGCTACTCACAGAACAAACACAAAACCACAAAGAACATTAGCCTCATTCATCAGTAGAGATGCGTACATATGGATTTTCTCTTAGGTCATGCGCAAGAACAAATTCAAGAATTATTCAGCATTCATCAATTTCTTCTTAGTTGAAATATGTTCTTGAGATAAGAATAAATGTGCTCCAGACATTTCCTTGATGTAGCCAATCACATTACATCACATTAACACATACATATCTGTTGATGGGCATCCTCAGCAGAATGGACAGTACACAATGGTAGGCTAATCAATTAATTAACAACTTCAACAACTTTGATTTATGCATTGATTTATTTTAGTTCAGGCTACATCAATACAGATAAAAGATTATGCAATAACTGGTGACAATTAAAGTGTGAACAAACTTGATTACTTATTGATTGGAGCAAATCATCATATGATAGCCTATATATATATAGTATGTATGTATGTATGTATGTATGTATGTATGTATGTGCATTCAGACCCCTTAACCTTTTCCACATTTTGTTATGTTACAGCCTTATTCCAAAATGGATTAAATTATTTTTTTCCCCTCATCAATCTACACCTAATACCTCATAATGACAAAGACAAAACAGGTTTTTAGAAATGTTTGCTAATTTATTAAAAACAAAAAACTTACATATCAAAATAACACATTCACATAAGTATTCAGACACTTTACTCAGTACTTTGTTGAAGCACCTTTGGCAGCGATCACAGCCTCAAGTCTTTTTGGGTATCAGGGCCGGCTCTAGCCATTTTGGTGCCCTCGGAGAGATTAGGATTTGGTCAAAACTGCAGAATTCTTTTGTACCCTTCCCCAGATCTGTGCCTCGCCACAATCCTGTCTCGGAGGTCTACGGACAATTCCTTCAACCTCATGGCCTGGTTTTTGCTCTGACATGCACTGTCAACTGTGGGACCTTATATAGACAGGTGTGTGCAATTCCAAATCATGTCCAATCAATTGAACTTACCACAGGTGGACTCCAATCAAGCCATAGAAACATCTCAAGGATGATCAATCGAAACAGGTTGCACCTGAGCTCAATTTTGAGTGTCATAGCAAAGGGTCTGAATACTTATGTAAATGTGATATTTCATTTTTTTTCTTTTTTAATAAATTAGCAAACATTTCTAAAAACTTGTTTTGGCTTTGTCATTATGGGGTATTGTGTGTAGATTGATGAGGAAAAAAAATAATTGAATCCATTTTAGAATAAGGCTGTAACATAACAAAATGTGGAAAACGTGAAGGGGTCTAAATACTTTCCGAATGCACTGCATATGTACCAAGAAAAATCCACAAAATTGAAGATGGCGTAGCAATGGCGTACCTGGTGTTGATAGAGGTTGTGGTCATGCGCGCCATGGCTAGAGAGCATGTCTTAAGAGAACGCAGTGATAATACAAATTAAAAGGTGCAATATACACTTACTGGCCACTTTATTAGGTATACCTTGCTAGTACCGGGTTGGACTCCCTTTTGCCTTCAGAACTGCCTTAATTCTTTGTGGCATAGATTCAACAAGGTGCTGGAAACATTCCTCAGAGATAGCATCACGCAGTTGCTGCAGATTTGTCGGCTGCAGATCCATTATGCGAATCTCCCGTTCCACCACATCCCAAAGGTGCTAGATTGAGATCTGGTGACTGTGGAGGCCATTGGAGTACAGTGAACTCATTGTCATGTTCAAGAAACCAGTTTGAGATGATGTGAGCTTTGTGACATGGCGCATTATCCTGCTGGAAGTAGCCATCAGAAGATGGGTACACTGTGGTCATAAAGGGATGGACATGGTCAGCAACAATACTCAGGTAGGCTGTGGCATTTAAACGATGCTCAATTGGTACTAAGGGGCCCAAAGTGTGCCAAGAAAATATCCTCCACACCATTACACCACCACCACCAGCCTGAACCATTGATACAAGGCAGGATGGATCCATGCTTTCATGCTTTCATGCTGCTTACGCCAAATTCTGACCCTACCATCTGAATGTCGCAGCAGAAATCGAGACTCATCAGACCAGGCAACGTTTTTCCAATCTTCTAATCTTCCAATTTTGGTGAGCCTGTGCGAATTGTAGTGGTTATTTGAGTTACTGTTGCCTTTCTATTATCTCGAACCAGTCTGACCATTCTCTTCTGACCTCTGGCATCAACAAGGCATTTTTGCCCAGGGAACTGCCGCTCACTGGATATTTTCTCTTTTTCGGACCATTCTCTGTAAATCCTAGAGATGGTTGTGCATGAAAATCCCAGTAGATCAGCAGTTTCTGAAATACTCAGACCAGCCCGTCTGGCACCAACAACCATGCCACGTTCAAAGTCACTTAAATCACCTTTCTTCCCCATTCTGATGCTCGGTTTGAACTTCAGCAGGTGGTCTTGATCATGTCTACATGCCTAAATGCATTGAGTTGCTGCCATGTGATTGGCTGATTAGACATTTGCGTTACTGAGCAGTTGAACAGGTGTACCTAATAAAGTGGCCGGTGAGTGTATATAAAAGCTTCCAAATGGTTGTAATGACTATGTTTAATCAGTAGCGATCAGAGAATAAGCTGCCTTGAAAGGAATATTTCATTTACGAATGCTGTTTTGAGTGTCCTACCCAGCACTCAGTTTGTATACAAACATGTTGTTACTGGCCAGAGGTGTTCTTGTGGAGTGGACTCACCAATTATTGCATACAGATACACAACAACTAATGTCCAACACTGCAAGTACATTTCGGGGGTTATATTATTATTAGGGAGGATGTTGTTGTTTGGAACTTCAAATTGAATTTCGCAGCAGTGACCAGAGGTGGCAGATTTCCAACAGACTTACGACCTGCTCCTGCACATGACAACAACAAAAGAGTTTTGTCATTACAGCGTATAGTATGACCCTACATCGAAAGACCCATAGCCATATGAAAAGGGCAACACCCAAGTTTCAATCACAGCCAAAGGGCACAAAACTAGATGAGGTCAGGTGAACAAAGACCTTTAGTAGGTTGAAACCACTGTTTCTGTCTATGTGAGATACGATAAGATACAATTGGGGGAAGGGAGATGTTCACTGTACCTCAGTCACCTTTGAGTAAAGTGTGCAGGTCACTGATTTCACCAAATTCCTCAGTGGACCGAATCATTGATAGATGCAATGATGTCTACTTGGAGTTTATATCTCATTGATAAGAAAAGGACAATAAAAGAACATCAGGCACTGAGGCGTTTCCATACCATTCACTGACTGTTTGTTCTTGAAAAATCATAGTTCATCCACTATAACAAACAACAAATCTATCAATATTATTTAATGTTAGTGAGAAAACAGAGCAGTATGGGACATTAAACATCAGGACAACTAACTGCATTACTGCTATATGAAACTGCAGGCAGAGGTTCATATTAGCTGTCAATGGCAGACTTATGAAGCTGTGTTTTGGCCAGGGTGGATTTTCAAAATGGACCCCAGAGAACAAAATAACAAAACACACAGTACCACCCAGGGGAAGTTGGCAGAAGCTCAAGTACACTTTAAGCTCCAATACACCCTGTTCTCTTTTTGCTCTGCTTCTACTGTACTTTCATGGTTGCTCAAGTTTCAAAGAAAACACCTCAAACATTATAATAGGGTTCATCTTATATCAATGCGCTAAAAATACAAATACAGTGGTCAGGGGAATTGGCCATGTTCTTTAAGCGTTAACTTACACAATATCTGTTAAATCGAAAAAGATGCAAACAATAGAAAAGTAGGAAAACGTAACCATGGTATTGTCAGATAGATATAGTAAACACCCACAAAGTTACAGTTTGGAAATTAGAGAAATAAGGAACTTCTGAATGGAATCGAAGTGAGTCAGGTTTTAGACCATCTTGACCTGTTTAAGCTGTACTGCATTACTGCAGTAATTCACTTTGGTAGACTCTCTTAGTTAGGGAGGACAAGGGAAAGAGAGAGAGAAAGAAGGAGAAGAGGAACTGGAGTCTCTGACTCATACCAATAACCAGCAGGAATCTCTGGCAACCTCAACGGGAGCTTATGTGCTTCAGAGATTCTGGACAACTGTCAGAAAATTAAAGCTCTCAGTATGAGTTTTCTTGGATGAACTTGGGTCTTGTTTGTTACCTTTTCTTTTCACTCCGTTTCCACTCTGTTACCCTGGGTGTGAGGGATTGAGTGTTCACTTACTCACACGCACATGCAGTACACACTCATGCAGGTACGCACGCACGCACGTACGCACGCACGCACACACACACACACACACACACACGCACACACACACACACACACACACACACACACACACACACACACACACACACACACACACACACACACACACACACACACACACACACACACACACACACACACACACACACACACACACACACACACACACACACACACCCATGATCAAGGAAAAGTGCCAGGAGAGAAGTAGAGAAAAATGAAAAAGGGCAGAAAAAAGGGACGAAAATCTTAATTCTTGAGACCTTGAAAAGGTCATGGTGGGGGCATTTCTAGACCTCTGTTGGCATTCCAGGTTTACAAGCAGGGTGTGTCCATGGATGACCATGCTGACCATGGGCAAAGTGTGAGGGTCATACAGAGGTAGGTGAAATGTGACAATTAAGGGGCCTTTTTCTCTCAAAGTTGCCATGTCCATCTTTAGCTCAACACACATTCCAGTCATAAAAAGACATAGTGGGCGCTTAGTATGGGGTATGATTAGAGACTGGAGTTGTTCCCGGTCAAGTCACGTGATCAGGAAAAAATGGCTGCCCTGTAGGTACAGTCATTCTGGTTGGGCAGATAAACTGACATGATGACAAATATTCTATAGTTTACACTCTCCTGTCAGTCTTGACACTCTTTAGGGATGTACACTCTCTAAAAGTTGTGTTTTTCAGCAAAAATGTAAATACATTTCAAGATCACAGTGATATTTGGATAGTATCTCTTTTCTAAAGGTGCTGAGGATCCTTGCCAAGAAACCTTACAGTGCCTTATGTTGCCTACTGTACATACAACAACCACATTTGTGTCCAAAAACATTCAGTTCCTCCCAGTGTCACTAGGGGGCGACAGCTTCAAAGCAGACAGCATGACCAGAGTGGCGTGACCAGAGTAGGTGTGGCAGTCGAGTCACAGCCGGGCTAGGTCACCTATCCCCATGACCCTAATTTGTTTGGCCTGGCCCACACATTTACCATAGCATTGTTTTACTGCATGCTAAAATCACTACCTTAGTGTTGATGTCACATCAGATATACAGCTCTATGCCTGCAGGGCAATTATGTAACCACACCCTTAGGCTATAGTAACTGGCCCTATACATCTTGAACTCAACAGGCCTTCGTAAACAGGCCTGTTTCTTCTCTGCTCTAATCTATCCTTCCCTCCGTCCGTCCCTCCATCCCTCCCTCCCTATTTCACCCCCTACTGCTCCCTCACCCTCTCACTCATAGCATGTATGTGTGTATCTCAGCACATTCCAATCTTTATGTGTCAGATACGCAGCTCTCCATGCAAACCAAAACATCTCTTGTCTCTTGAGACGCGGTGGTGAGAGGGTCAGATGTCAAAAGGCCTTCTCAAACTACGCCACTCCTCTTACAACGACGGGTGAGTGCAGTGATTTCATCCAAAAAGGGAAAGAGAGAAAATATGATTGTCATATTTCAGTCATCATAGGAGATTAAAGAAATACAGCTGTATTTGTTCAGTTTATGTATTTCTTCAGTGATAGTTGTGTTGAACAATAGGTCATTGGTTACTTGTACATACAATACTGTATATGGTTAACTTGAGCCAGACAAGAATTCCCAGTATGCAATGTTATCAGCTACGTGTCTCTGTCATGCAAAGAAAAACATATAGAGGTTACAGATGGGTCCAAGCTTCTCGGTTTGTTTACATCAAGAGTTTTTTCTATGTCTATTGCAGAGTTTCCTTATTTATTCACGGAGCCCAGCACTGACACACATGATTCAACTACTCAAGGGCTTGAGGATTTGTTGATGAGTTCAATCAGGTATGGTGGTGTTGCTGGGCTAGAACAATTGCGCACGCCCCTGGGAATTCACCCAGAAAAGGATCTGATGAAACAGTCTATTTCATCAGATCAGGAACAATGTGCAAAAACCTGTCTGTCAAAATAAAATATGACATAGGCCTTTTTTCGCCTCTTTAAAGTGACAAAGGCTGTTATCCCTTAACCACAGCAATGTCTGACTGTGTCAAACAGTCTACTACACTGGTACACTTCACAGTGCATTTAAAATGTCAATCGTGTATATAGGCTTGCCTTATCTTGTATGTCAACCACACAGGACCACATTATCCCAAAGCTAACTATCAACCGAATCGCATTCTTTCAGCAGCACAGGCTTTTACTATTGAACTGTCAATCATGTACTGTAAACATAAGAAGAAGTGAAGGCCACAGAGAAGATTCTGTACTTTATATATGCAGGTACATGAGTGACAGCTTGTACAGGATGTATGTTATACAGCTATAGAGAACTGCATTGCCTTTCATAGGGTGGGGTTGGGGGAAAGGGTGGGAAGACCATGGTGGGTTAAAAAAGTCTTCAGAGAGAGAGAGAGAGAGAGAGAGAGAGAGAGAGAGAGAGAGAGAGAGAGAGAGAGAGAGAAAGAGAAAGACAACCACTGTTTGCTCTTCGTTAAGTAGATAACTAAGGAATGTTAATCAATAGTGATGTGTTATATATAGTTTGGAGATAATAAAGTGGTCTGTGTAAAATTCCTGGTTGGTGGATACTGTCCTGGATCAAGGATGGTTAGTTGTTGCAACATACATGTATGTTGGTGAGACTGAACTAGAGGGATATAAAGATAGTAGGATATCAGCTCAAATTGGCACTAAAGCCCAACTTCCCACAACTGAGTCATGCAGTCACTGTCGACATAGACATAAATCAGACATTTGCGTGAAATATGATTTATGGTTTATAGTTGGTCAATATGTCTATGAGGACATGGATACATATTCATCTATAGGAGCAAGACATATACTGTCTCTGCTTACATGATATATGAAATTGATAAAACAAATACTTTGTTTGTTATGATGTATCATTGATGATGAGTGAGACAATGCATAAGCATGCATGCAGCACATATTGCATTCAGAGTACAGTACAACATAGGAGTCAATAGGGATTGACATTTGTGTTAAACTTGTTTAAATAAAACAATGTTTGCTTTTATTCACAATGGGTGTGACATTGCAACATCATGTATGGAGGACTAGTAAATTACTTGAGATTTCAAACTGTAAGTGAATAAACTTGGATTGCCATTTCAGACAACACATACTGTAAGGCTTCAACTGTTGCAAACACAGCAAGTAGCTCCAACATCTTTCACTGCAGTTACAAATGCAGTTACAAGTTTTCACACTGCAGTTACAAGTTTTCACTGCAGTTACAAAGAGACTGGCAAAATGACTGTTATGTAAGATGTTTTACTCTCTCAAATTCACTCCGTGTTCTGTAAATGTGTAACATGAGTCTATTATTTTTTTCCTCCAGCATTCCTCTACCTCATTCTCCCCTGCTACGGGTGCTAGCCAATCATCTCACCCCCTGGCCCCTCCCCTTCCATGATAAAAAGAGGGTCAGGGAACAGGGCTCGGCCTATCTGCACGACTCTCTCTCTCTCTGCAACAGTGAGTCTCCCAGTCTCTACAGACCACCACCTCTTTGCTAGAACCCAATTATCATCATAATGTCTGCCAGAGCTGTGAAGACCACAAGCTACTCCGTGGTGTCCTCCTCCTCGGGCATGGGGATGGGCACCACCCCCCATGGCTACAGCAGCCGCTCCCTCTCCGGTGGGTATGGAGCTGGGCAGAGGGTGGGCGGCGCCCAGCAGAGCTACAGCGTCCGCAGCTCCTACGGGGGTGGCAGCGCTGGGGGCGTGGCAGTTGGGGGGTACAAGGTGGCCGGGGGGTACGTGGCCGGGGGGTCAGGGCTCAGAGGGGGCGGGGTGGAGTTTGGGTATGTGGGCATGGGTGGTGCCGGTGGTATGGGCATGGGTGGTGGGATGATAATTTGTGGGGCTGCCCCCATCACGGCGGTGACCGTCAACAAGAGCCTGCTGGCCCCCCTGAACCTGGAGATCGACCCCAACATCCAGGTGGTCCGCACCCAGGAGAAGGAGCAGATCAAGACCCTCAACAACCGCTTTGCTTCTTTCATCGATAAGGTCAGTTCTTCATATAGTCCACTATAGTCCCACTATAGTCCAACTGTCCTATGTTCCTATGCCCATACTATTTTTCTACTGTATGTTCTTAATATGTTTCTGCCTCGCCTTTGTGGGGGAAAGTAGTGGTCTTATGGCTTGCCACGTATGATCTAGCTCGTATCTGTGATTTTCAATGTTTGGCGAGATCTTCCCTCTTACCCCAATGAAAAACCTCCTGTGAATGGCTGGGATGGTGAAGCTACAGCATGTTTCTGCTCTGGCTGTACAGTAACTTTGGCATGCCAACAGATATTACCCCATGTATCTAAATACAAAATTACCATAGTCATTATGGTGAATGCCATATACAACATATACATATGTACAAATACAGATGTACAGTATAACCAAGTACATAGTCAATCTATCCCCAATGGCTCATGCAAAGTGAAAAGTTGTGATCACCTTATGACTCAATTAGTTGAGTGCTGTAATATGAGTGAGAGCAGGAGGAGGGGTGGAGATGACAGGTACAAATGAGATGAAGCAGGGGAATGCCATAGATGAAGATGAAGGTTGGGGCGTACCATCTTTCAAGCCCTGCATATGTGGTTCATTAGTCACTACGTTGGCCTTATCTTTGTGAAACAAATATCTGTGGTGTCACTTTCTTGTCAGAAGCTTATGTAGGGCATATTGCTTGGATCAATTAATCATTGTCTTATCCATACTCAAACAGTAAATGACAGCTTTACTATCAAACACAGCAATCAGTTCAAACCTAGAGTTAGAGCTATTTTTAATCTCCTGACTGATTCAGGTTCAAGGTTCAGTTACCTCTCATTGTCTTGTATACCTTCCAGGGGCCTCTAATTTGTGAATGCAAGGAGCAATGTACAGGTTAAACCATAAATCAATTCTGTTTAACCTCAAGTTCACCAAAGAGTGTCCCATCCCTCCTCTCCATACCTTAGCGATACACACACCTCTGTTTTCATCCTCGCTTGCTATGTTTGAGCAGAACCCCACCCATGGGCAGGGGGTAAAAGACAACACTTCTGAATCATTATGAATCATTTGGAACTGGATTAAGAAACAGTTCCACATTGTGTTGAAACATAGAACTCTCTGAAGAACCCATGAATGGATGTAAAATGTTACCTCAGTCTGGTTTAACGCCATTCAGTAATTTCTCTGTTGGCTCTCATTCATTTGCGTATCAATTTAAAAATGTCCATCAATGTATTCAACCATGTCACCTCTGTCTCCATACAGGTGCGCTTCCTGGAGCAGCAGAACAAGATGCTGGAGACCAAGTGGAGCCTCCTGCAGGACCAGACCACCACCCGCTCCAACATCGATGGCATGTTCGAGGCCTACATCTCTAACCTGCGCAGGCAGCTCGACGGCCTGGGCAATGAGAAGATGAAGCTGGAATCTGACCTGTACAATATGAAGGGTCTTGTGGAGGACTTCAAGACCAAGTGAGTTAAAGGGGTAGTCCACTCAAAATATAATTATCCTTGAAATGTCTTCTTTACACTATAGAAGGACATGCTGTAGAGACCAAATTAGCCAACTTTGACAAAGAGCTCCAGTTGAGCATGAATAAGCTATTTGTTTTAGCGTGGTTGTCTCTTTGCCTCACCAGGTATGAAGATGAGATCAACAAGCGCAATGAGTGCGAAAACAACTTTGTATTAATTAAAAAGGTCAGTACAATTTGTAAACAAATGCAAGAACTCAAAATCGTATAGTTAAGAGTAACGCTCGGTCACACTACATACAGACCACATGGCAGAGCTACTAAAACTACCTGTTATTGTATGCATCTCAGTATGACCTGCCCTTGAACGTTTGCATTCTGTTGTGTTACTAGGATACAGATGCAGCATACATGAACAAGGTGGAGCTGGAGGCTAAGCTGGACTGTCTCTCTGATGAGATTGAGTTCCTCAGGCAGATCTATGATGCGGTAATGTACCACCTTGTCCCATAACACAATAATGGGACTGACTATCAAATTGATATCGTGTTAGCACCGTAATGCTTTCAAAACACTGTAAAACAATTGCCAACGTAAATATAATGCCATGACTAGACATAAATGTGTCAATAAACAGTATAATAGTGCTGGGCTGGAAATAGAATGACAGTAATAGATGTTATATAGATGTTATAGGTGAATCAAAGTTTATACAATGTGTCTCAAAGTGCCTCTAGTTTATTAGCCAAAAAATTCCCCCTTTCTCTTCATTACAGTCCACCATTTTACAACCTTATGCCTTTTTTCAACCTTATTCAGGAGCTGCGTGAGCTGCAGGGCCAGATCAAGGACACCTCTGTGGTGGTGGAGATGGACAACAGCCGCAACCTGGACATGGACTCCATTGTGGCTGAAGTGCGCGCCCAGTACGAGGACATCGCCAACCGCAGCAGGGCCGAGGCCGAGACCTGGTACCAGGCCAAAGTAAGCCCCTGTACCCATGATGCCCCAATACCAATCATTCTTCTTAGGACCTAAAAGGTCAAAAGTCTCCTAGCCAATGAAGCTGAATAGGCTATTTTTCCATGATTCTATAATGATGTTTATTGTCCCTCAGGGAGAAATTCTTTCCACATGACTTCACAGTTACATATACAGAACCAAAATCATTACTCAACAGACTTACTTAACACATGAATGGCTTCATTGTAGTCTCAGTCTATTCTCTTCATGTTAAGTCTTCATGTTTTTGTTGATGATAGACATACGTTTCTGACTCTGTAACAGTATGAAGAGATGCAAATGTCGGCCGGCAATTATGGGGACGACCTGAGAACCACCAAAGCAGAGATTGCAGAGATGAACCGCAAAGTCATGAGATATCAGTCTGAGATCGACATCATGAAGAGTCAGGTGGGTCCTATGTGCAGCTTTGCTTTTTAGTTTGGTTCAGTAGCCAGACACTCTTGTCCAGAGCGAGTTAGTCACAAACGTTCTTCCAGTGCATGTAAAAGATGGACAAGAAAAGAAGAAAAGAAAACATTGTGAGACATGCTATATTGTCGACTTTCCCAATGATAATTTTCCTCCCACCAGGACAGTAAAACAGATACTACATACTGTATGCTGTACATAAAAGTTTTGTCTTTTTAATTAGCGTGGTAACCTGGAGAATCAGATCGCTGAGTCAGAGGAACGTGGTGAGATGACGGTGAGGGACGCCAGGCTCCGCATTAAGGACCTGGAGGATGCTCTCCAGAAAGCCAAGCAGGACATGACTCTCCAAGTCCGTCAGTACCAGGAGCTGATGAACATCAAGCTGGCCCTGGACATTGAGATCGCCACCTACAGGAAGCTGCTGGAGGGAGAGGAGAACAGGTGAGGGATGCTCCCTTCCTTCCAACCTTCAGTTGCTAATAGATCTGACTGGCCTGCGTTAGAGGGCGTTTAGCTTTCGTATAGCACTTCAGATCAGTCCTTGGTTCAGAAAAGAAAGGAGGGGAGCATTATCAGGGGTTTCAGACTGATATCATAATGTATGGTGGCTAGATTTGAGGAGTGATGAGTTGCCTACATTTGCTCACTGGTGCATCTCTTCTCCTTGCCAGGCTCGTGAGTGGAATCAAGACCATCAATGTCTCCAAACAGACTTGTAAGTCACTGTGCTCCCAATTCACAGTAACACGCATGTCCTTACACATTACAACCACACGCAGTTCTGTCAAATGCCAAGAGTGTCAATAATAGTTGGAATATACTGTATATGACAGGGTTAGGGTTAGGGTTAGGGTTAGGATTAGGGTTATGCTTACCTCTGTTTATCAATGCAAAGTTGGATAAATCAAGGGAGCTGGCACCTCAAACAAATCAGTACCTGTGTCTCCTTTTATCTATTACCGAAAGACCTTTAAAAGTCAGTTCTGCACATATCATAAAACAATATTTTCATACGTTATTGTATCACTAGTTACAGTAATAGAATTTTTAAATTCACATTTGGCCATATTGTTCTGCCTACATATTTTTTCTAATATGTCATACCAGGACTAACAGCTCATCTCTCTGTCTTATCCTAACCCATGTCCACTCCTATAACCCACTGTCTGAATCTCAACTTCTAGCAATGAATTACAACTCTTACCCCCACCTGGAGAGCACTCGCAACACCAGCTTCATCAGTGGCTCGATGGGCGGTTGCGTCGCTAACATTGTTGGCCAAGAGGGGGCAGTGAAGAGCAGCACTTACATCGGTGGGTATGAGGGGACTTTGAAGGGCAGCTTGGCCAGCACCAACAGCAGCAACAGTAGCAGTATCACCACCGTCACCAAAACG
>NC_139658.1:11852112-12039612 GCF_951799395.1 Argentina silus | reverse complement strand
GCGTGGTTTGAAGGGTACTACCGAGGGTTACAGAACCACATCAAATAATTTGTCAATCACAATAACAAGATGAATGAAGAGGGAAAGCTATTCGTAAAAGAAACAAAGAACAATGCATTTTTGGGGACCGGTTTCAGTGGCGGGGTGGTTCTGATATGCAACTATGGCACTGTATAGGTGCAGAGTGAAGGTGCGAAGAGACAAGTGTAAACCAGGGTCATGTTATTGTAAATGTTATTAATGGAGCTGTATGCTTCATTCATTCAACAGCAGCTCAGATGTGCTGGGACAGATGTCATTTATTTAATAATGTCAACTGTTATGCATATGGCTTAAGTTATATAACCTCTCTTCCGGGTGTACAGTAGTATGAGCTAGTCAACCCCTGTGGCTCTCTATTAAATAAACAACCTGATGCCAGATTTGTGATAGTAATGCATTTACTTTTGCCTCACTGACTTTGTCTGTTTCATTAGTGGATGCAATTAACTCTAACTTAACTTGTTTGTTTTCAGAATTCTTTTATTCTCAGTTGCTTAATACTGTGCATCTTTTGAATGTGGATTCTTAGCAGAACCTGCACAAAAAGACTTGATCTGCTCCAAGATGGGGCCTGCCATTCCAAAAATACCTCTGACTGAGAGAGAGAGAGATAGAGAGAGAGAGGGAGAGAGAGAGAGAGAGAGAAAAAGTGTTTTTCCCCTATCACTAATTAGTGTTTGTAGTGTGTGTCACTCGCTGCAGTGTGTGACATTCTGCAACATTTTAGCACCTTAGAAGCTAAAAGCAGTGAACGTTGAAAGTGGTACATTTTCAGCATGCCTTTAAACTGGTATTCAGTAGGTTAATGCTATATCGCTCTAACCTTGTGCTAATTGTTTGGTAATTGGCCAATACTATAGACTAACAAGTGGATAAATGAAGCCTGCATTTGTTCAAGTGGGACACTTTAAGTCGAATGGCGCAGCTGTCCGTCGTATACAAATACGTATACAAATGTTCAGGGACAAGGGTAAAGCAGTAACCATGGTTAAATAGCGTGACCCCAGCCTCTACCCTCGGTCATTCTGTATGTAACCTACCTATGGGGGGGGGTTGATAAGTTATGAGCTCCCTGCCTATGTTAGTTTGTATTTGATGTTGTTAAACTTTAGGCGGGGAGCTATACAGAGCGGAGCCATACTTAAATGTATTACCATTTTTAATAAACAATGATTAAACGACAAATGTTAAGTGTCCTGACCAAACTCCATTCATACATTCAACCCTCTGACAATAGTCATTATATCCTATAGTTCCAATTTAAGATATTAACTGCATCCATACAGCATTTATACGTTGTTACGCCCAAACCCCCTGGTGGTAGGGGACCGCCGGCGCAACACAGGACAGTGAGAGCATGAACGAAGGAGACCAGCGACAACCAAAAATCTGTTCAATAATAATTTATTTACAGCAGCACGGGACACAGAACGAGACAACATAGACCCAACCCCCTGAGCTATGCAGCGACGACTAAAGGAAAAACCCCAGGAAAAAAACTAAATCTAAACTTATAACTCAAAAACGACCCCAAGGCTAAACCCCTAAACAAATCCCCATGACCGGCGCCGAAGCACCTAAACAATACAAGGGTTAGCGTCAACGCTCTGATGTACTAATACAAGGGGTACCCTACGTGTGTGCAGGACAAGATGTAAACCTGCAGGTTTGTAACTAATTACCCTACCTCTCGAACTCTGTGCCCGGCTGAAAAAAGAAGAGAAAAAAAAACAAGGTTTACAAAAAGGTAAATAAACCAAGTGAAAACTCAGGAACATAAACTACATCCTAAACAAAGTATCAAAAAACAAAAGGAGAGCTGCCACCTCTCTAACTTAGCCAAACCAAATGAGGACTGCCACTCCCCTTGAGGAACCAAACAAAATAACTTAAATAGGGTGTGGTAGGGGTTAATTGATGGACAAATGAGGACTTGATTGAAGGATCCCAGCTGCCAGGCATTCCCACTGATTCACCTGACAGGAGGGACCTACTGGAACACAAGAGAGAGAACACAAACAAACAAAACACCCCAGGTCTAACAGAAAAAGACCTCTCCACCCGTAACATACGTAAACACTTTTAGGGTACGTCAGATGAAGCTTTTGCAGTTCATATTCAGTAGATTGAGTGACAAACCATATTTTCATGTGTTTAAAAAGAAAGTTTGTATTGAGTTCATGCAAATATATACCTAACACTCAAAAAGATGTATCATCTGAATTGATTTAATATTTTCGGTGACTTTGAGAATACAATCTGCGTCTGGTATTTCGCTGGAATAGTTTGGTTATACCACAGGCAAATTGAAGAACAAGACTGTAAATCTGTAAAAGGCAATCATACATTTGATCTCATTTCATGATAACTGCATTACACGTAACATTTCAGATTTAACAGCTTTATTTCAGTACATAACATGATACACTGCAGACAATTCATGTTTATCTTAGCTCTTCCCATGCAGGACTTGACATAAATTGTACTAGTGACAACAATCTTTTTTTATAACTAGTCTTTTCTTCCCTCCATGTTCCTTTTGTGACAGGTTTGAATTCTTGCCCAGGGTTGTGTTTGCATCCACTGACAGATGAGTCGACACAATCAGTCGAGCCTTTGAAACAAAGCTTACTTTACAATGGTTCTGCATGCTAGGTCTAGGTGTGTCTCATTCCAAGTGTGGGAAACGAAACCAGCAAATATTTTGATAACTGCCACCTGCTCACCCTGTTCAAACCTCTTGTAGGGGCGCAACGCTATGACTATGGGTTATCCTGTGTGACATACTAAGTCTGCACACCTCACAAATGCATCAGGCCGATTAATGTAATTAAAGACTGTATCCCATATGTAGGGGTTGCATGAGCACATGCAAACACACCAGTCCAATTTGAGTTAAAATGAATCTTTCACAACATCAAGCTAGTGCAGAATCATTGGTGAGATCAGGGTGGAGTCCCTCACCCGCGAGTTCCAAGGTATTCAAGTATGGAATCTGAGGTAAAGTGTCGTCTGAATGAACAAAGAACTGTGGGTCTTTTCTCTTTTTCACCATTTTGACTTTGTTGCAACAGTCTTTCTGATCACTTTATGTGTCAGAGGTTCAACAACAGTGAATGAAATTTTCCTTATGCTTAATAGCACATTCCAAATACACTGGAAGAGCCAAGTAGTTCAAAAACACTTTGAAATTTGACAGGTTGTGATCGCATACGGTAGCTACCAAAGGATTTAAATGTCACATTTAAAGTCAACAGCGTGACAATCTGTTGGTAGAGGGGCACACTTTTTGAATGTGCATTTTTATCATACAGACTACAGCCTTGAGACTCTTCCAGTTAAGATTTGTGCCATTTGGTCTCTGTAACATTTCCTGCAAATGAGGCCTAGATTAAGTTATGATGGCTAGGATGATGGCTTGGTGTTACTCCCAGCTATTATCAACCCTCTATAATGGCGAAATATTAGGTGTGATTATCACAGCTTCCATTAAACTCAAAACTCTGTTTTGATAACTGTAAACTACGCTCACCGAACACTTTATTAGGAACACCTGTACACCTTCTCATGGTGGAGGTGGTGTAATGGTGTGGGGAATGTTTTCTTGGCACACTTTGGGCCTGTTAATACCAATCAATCATCGCTTGAATGCCACAGCCAATTTAAGTATTGTTGCTGACCATGTGCATCCCTTCATGGCTACAATTTACCCATCTTCTATTGGCTACTTCCAGCATGATAATGCTTCAGTGAATCAAGGTCTTGATGATCAGTTGATTATTTCAATCAGGTGTATCACTGCCCTAGACATCTGATAAAAGCTAGCTAGCTAGTGCACTGCCAGTGCACTTAGCATCGTTGCTGCAGAGAGCAAGATGCAATTTCCACTAGTTTCTGACCAGCAGCCATAATAAGGACCATTGAAATTGTAAAAGGCAAGAAGAAAAGGAGTCTCAACCATCC
This sequence comes from Argentina silus, assembly GCF_951799395.1. NCBI lineage: Eukaryota > Metazoa > Chordata > Actinopteri > Argentiniformes > Argentinidae > Argentina > Argentina silus. Next base: position 12,035,607 of record NC_139658.1, on the reverse strand, counting down.
TTTGTAACCACCTTTTACCAAAGCTGAATGGACTTTTGCAGATGCATTTTGGTCAATGAAGCTGCACAATGCATTGCTTCGATAATTACATATTAGACAGGTTAAAGGACTTTTGTTATATTCTCTGACACGTTTATTAAGCCAATTATATGGCCACTGTTGCATCATTGTTGTTATTAGTAAGTTTGGTGAATGAATAAATCCATCAAAATGTTGCTTTTCATGACATCAGAATAAACAAGGATAGTCAGATGCATTTTTAGCACTGGTCTTTCTTGTGACTTTCCCTCCCATCCGTACCTTGAATTTAGTGATGTTTTCAATTGAGGTCAACGAAAAGTTGTAATGTAAGGAAAAAAGCTGCACCTTCAAAAGTATTTGTAAGCAGAGGCAGCATAGTTGTAGATGGATTTGGTGGAGACAGTCATGCGCTATCTTACTATTTACATGTGTTTACATGTGGCTGATACAATGACAGTGGCCTTTGTGAATGGTGACAAATGCCCCCACTTATTTACAGTTGATGCTTGGTGGACATCCTGTGGATATCACATCTCACATGTTGTAAATTTCTATGCTATTGTAATGTCTATATATAATGTCTATATATCTTCTATTTGTTTACAGCAGATTGTTTCTTTGAAACTATTAAATTGGTTAATTTGTTGATACTCTATTCTCATTCTTCCTATTTGCCTCAATGTGATGTTGTGCACTAGCTAAAGGTTCTGTTAAAACAGCCCAACCTAATCGTGACCAGGTTATCACATAGAGTTCTCATTAATGTCTAATGCCTAATGTTATTGTGCATAGTTAACAACATGTAGACTTGAGTCATCAACATCAGGTATCATGTAAACTCCTCACGATTTATTGTAGCTAATGCATAGTCATAGCATATTGGGTATTCTTAATGGAATCTAGGATCCGCTATGATTGAGTATCTGTCGCACCGGAATGAGCAAATCCTTATCAATCATTATTAATCATAAAATATATTTTGGAGTCAGATATAACGTAACGTTAACTTGTGTTAGTTGGTCATGTGGCCAGTAGAGTGTAGAGTCCGCTTTATCATGTCCATAACCGCCTGAAGTTTAATGGGTAATAAATATATGTTCTTTATTCTTGTCCCATCCAGTCCTTCTCTCTCTTTTTACTAAGTCCTCACAGTAGTTGCAACCTATAGCAGAGCTGAGTGGCATGGTTTGAAAGTGGCACATACAAGGTCAAAAGTAAAAGTAATTTATCTGTAAATAAAAGTAATGTTACAAATGCGTTGTCCTGTGGAGGAAAGAATTACAAAAATGTGAGAATGACTATGGATAAAATCCATTGGGGTGATGAGGATCAGGATAGTAGGGGGTCAAATTTGTCATAAAAGTGTTTTGATATACTTACACATGAAATATATTGATATATATGATATATCAATCTCTGTGCAAGAATGTCTACCTTGCCAACTGGACCTATGCAATGCTATGATTCTATACTTTTACAGGTATCAATCAAGTATACTGGTCTCTGTGCCCATTTCCAAACAAATGCTGCATGTGTATATCAAATCAGAAGTGTTGACATGATGGGATTGTTTGTGTAGAGCCTTTGGGCTATTCACTCATCAGAGATCAATCTCCAGAAGCAGCTCTTCAACTTCAGGTTACCTCCCTCAGACATCTTATCGCTATCTGAATCATACAATTGGAGGCTGGAAAGTATCTGTTTACCACAAACTCTCTCTCTCTCTCACGCAGGCACGCACACACGCGCACACACAAACACACACACGCGCACTCTCTCTCACTTGACATGAGTGTGGTCTTTTTCAAATGACTGTAAATTGCAGTGCAGTGAAATCTGTTGATGCATGCATTTGTACACATTGCAAACATCATCTTCACCTGATTTTTATTGTGTTTTAGAAGGTCATCATTGCCATTAGGCAATGTTTCCTAATAGCCCAAATGTTAACAATAGACTATACTACTGTACTATTACTGTAATACTGTAAATACAGTTAGTAATCGAAACACACTGTATATGGTGAACTGCTGTCAGTCCTCCCACAGACTATTTTCAAGGCTAGAAAATTATGCCATAAATGATGTTTTTGCTTTTGAAATGACAGGTACAAACTTTGCAAAGGTGCTAATGTCCAGTGTATCGGGCATTGCTTGTACAGCCAATCATAAACATCTTGATATCATAATGATAGTCAAATGTCAGACAATGTTACTGTATCCAAATGTCATCAGACTCTCAGTGTTACAGTTACCACACCCACAAGAGTTAATAATTTCCCACTCTCCCTGCACACTGCCAATCAAGTACCCATCTGGGTCTTTGAGTCGATAGTATGTCAAAAGGGCTGAAGGGTGGAGACATGTGTAAAGGCTGTCCAGACACACACAAGCACATTAGGGCACATGAACACACACACACACAACCTCCTTATAAGGAATGAGTCAATGAATGAGACATTATCTCAGCGATGACTGCATTGACTGGATTTGTTCCCTCGGGGAGAGTTGTGAAACACAGTTTCTTGGACAATGGAGAGTGAGATAGAAATGTTTTTCTTTGTTTTTAAGTGCATAATCCCTGGAAACCAGACACAGTTTCATAGATACAGGTACTGTAGTTATATCCATAACTGCCATAGCTGTTTTACTCAGACATGAATGACATATGTTTGGCCATTCTTTAATTCATAGGAAAGATACAATGACTGTACATCTGTTGGTGTGAATAAAGATTTGTATTATAAAGTCATTGTCTATTCTCCATTGCAACCCCCACACTACAATATCAAACCATGGACATGTGGGTTGCTTTTGCTATGGGAAAGAACTATCAGGAGATCTGTGTCAATACCATTTGTGAAAAGCTTGAGAGACAAAAGAGTCAGGCTTTACTAAAATTTCATTCATTCACAGCATTCACTGCTGCCATATTCACCAAATGTGGAAACTTGGTGGGTATGAAATGAGTGTACAATGGCAGCTTTGTCAATGATTTTAGCATGAAAAGAGGATGGCACAGATGGGTTCTGTACAGTTATCAGTCCAAGCAGATGAGACTAGTTGGGTTTACCATTATGAGTTGGTACAGAGGGATCCATGGGTGCCGTCGTGGCCCAAAAAACAGGGTGCCAAGGCCTCTGTTTTAGCTCTCTCACACACACAGGCACACACACACACACACACTCACACTCACACTCACACATTCATCTGCCCCTCTCCTTTTCCCACTATTTTTGTCTCCGTGATTTTGAACCATCTTGGACTTGGACGTCTTGGACTTTAAAACATTTGTATGAATTGTTTCAATAGCACAAACTACCACATTGGGTAGGCCACTTGTGATAAGTAATGGTATATTATTGAATATTGGTACACTACTACCAAATAAACAAGCCAAAAATTGCTTAATGAACCAAAATTAAGTGTGACATGATCTTCTTGAAGTTAGGCGCTGTGTTGGTGGCCATTCACGGTTTTATGTAAAAAAAACTAAATACTGAATGAGGCAGATTTTTTGGGCACCCTTTCTAAAATGGATGTATACATCCCAAAGAACATTTGTACCAGATTTGGTGTAACGATTTCACCATATTTTCACACTAAGGAACAGGACTAGGTGTAGATGGCAGGAATAACCTGCCTAGCAAAAACAGAGGCGCTTCACAAGAGGACTGAAAAAAGACACTCCCCAAAATGAGTAAGATGGATATGATGGCTAAGACGTGAGTGACCTCTGAGATCACACCGATACGATGTAAGCTCCCATCAAGGTGCAAGTCACAGGAATGTGCAGGGCTGAGGAGACGGATTTGTTCTAACAAGCTTTCCAGGTTTCAACCAAGCTGCCCAAGACTATAGAACAGGACACTAATGAGTCCATTCAGCCTGGAAATAGAACATCGCCTTCTCATACCTGACTGTGCACCGGGAGTAATACAGGAGTAATTGATATAATTCAAAGTAATAATACCCTTTAAATGAATTCTGCTCAAAACAAATCACCAGCTGTGCATATTCTAGTGGTCAACTCTGGTCCTACAGGACCAACTACTGTGTGCAGATGTTTGTTCTTGCCTGGCTCTTACCTTGTTCCATTGATCTTTGTCTAAATTGAAGACCATGGTTAGTGTTGATTATTTGAATCAGGTATGCTAAAGCTAGGCTGGAACAAACGGCTACACACAGTGTTGCCCCTCCAGGACTGTCTCTCCAGGGCTGTAGTTGCCTCATGCCCAGCCCAAGGGGAAAAACATACAGCAACACTTGGTGCTTGGTCATAGACAATGACACATAGACAGATAGACTTACGTATGCATAATAGTCATACACATACAGGTGTAAAAACACTATTACACCTCAACCAGAGCCTTTGCCAGATTAGATCAGTGACTATGAGAACTGTGTTCTCATAAAGGGTGAGTCATTCTATAATACCTCAGCGGTGAAGTGTGTGCGTGTGTGTGTGAGAGAGAGAGAGAGAGAGAGAAAGAGAGGGGTATTATTGAGGGGAGGTGTGTTAGTAAACAGAGTACCCTAACCCCAACCCTAACCCCATACCCACTACTAGATGAGATTCCATAGAGGTACAGTACAACATGTTCACATTCTACAGTGGCAATGAAGTAGGTTGGCATGGGGAAGTGGCCTAACACAGGCCTAACATAATATCCCTTCAAACCTTTCCAAAAAAATGTTGACTGGCATTGGCTTTGGCCAAGTTTCTTTATTCTGCAGTGTACAGCAGTAGTGCAGTTCAACAGAATTCCCTTTGTCTGGTAGGCCTTGTATTGTGGTGTTGTGTCAAATGCTAGACTTTGAACCATAGCGGTATTTGAGGGTGTGTACCTGCACAGGTGGTGAAAGCATGACCCACAGTGTAACTCGTAAAAAAACCCACCCCCATAGCAACACACCCACAAACTTACGGGAAGGCCAAAACAAACAAACAAGAGGGGTGTGATAGTGTGTGAAAAGGTTCTAAACGCTCTTTGTTGCCTCATATTTGCACTTCATACCATATTATTCATGTGACAAGGGCCTATTCTCAATGAATGGTGTGATTTATATTCATTCAGATCAACTGTAGTTGGCTTGAAATACTCTGAATGTTGCTTTGATGAGGTTTTAGGCACAGGGTAATACAAAACCCTAATTCACACTACAGAGCCGAACCAAGCTGAACCAAGGTGAGCTGTACTGGGCTGGCCTAGATTACGCATCCACCATAGTTGCTGAAACAGTGCTGCAAAGGACCTGTAGTGTGTAAAACCACAAATGTGTAGCCTACCATGCCCATAATGTTTCTGTCAAAATCCTGATATGCAGCCATTGCCACTTTGTGATACATTGCAAACTTCCTGTAGTGGCAGAATATCTGACATTGCCTGCTAACATAACTGCTCTGTCCACCTGCTATGCATATTGCAAACTTGCAGTTACAGTTATTGGAAAATGTTAGAGTTCACCATTGAAATTTAGAAGATACTGTGGGCTCTGTGGCCAGTGACAGACTGTCAGAGCCACAGATTGGAAGCTGATTATGCTATTTGTAATAATAGTGTTAAATAGGGAATGAAAGTTAAACAGGCAATCTGGGATTGGGACGTACATACATTTTTTAAAACTTTTAAATGATTGATATATAACCACTGATCCTTGAAGAATATAACCTTTACATGCCTTGTCCTTAGTTAAACTGTCTTACCCCATCAGAACCCAAAATATAAGCATATTTTATGCCAAAACATGGTTAAAACTATAATTTTAATCTCATGGGCATTTGATAGGTTACATTTCTCCAGCCTCATCCTTCAGCAAATAAAGTTGTGGGGAGAACACTTTGTTATTGTTTGAATGAGATTGCCCCTTCAAACAGAATAATAAGCTGTCACACCACATTCACTGCCCCAACGCTTATAAGGCATAAGCTGTTTGACTAGTTCTGCACTCTCAAGCTTTGCTAAGTGTGTACAGGGCCTTGCAGACTGTCTTCAAGCCATAACATTTTCATAACATCTTAGTTGACCATTTTATTTGAAGTCGAAGATAAGTTTCACTAGGGGAGAATAAGGCTACATTACCTTATCATGGGAGAACACTAACAATTATTATAACAGCTCACCCACCTGAAAAAAGATCATATTACAAACTATAACTAAATAAAAAAAGCAAGAGTTTATTTCTGGAATCAGAAAAAAACAATAGGATAGACTCGATCTGAACAATATGACATTTGCTTGGGTATTAATGTGATATAATAGATTAGGTTAAGTTAATGTTCCATATTGAGGATGCCTATGGTGTAGTAAGCTCTGTGTTAGAGTTGGACATACAGTAGTTCAACTTTGACATGTGTAGCAAAACCAATATTTACTCAACCTTCTCACCGCCAGGTTTTGTTGAGTGTCATTAAGGCATATTGTTAAAGCCAGTGAAGTGACCGGTGGTTACACACAGACATTCACATATGCAAACTCATAAAAAAAAAAAAGTACAGCAGGTACATTATCCAACTATAGATAAAACACCTTATTAATATCATTATGTACAATGTTAAAGTACACTAAAGTACAGTAGCCTGTACACATCGAACAGTAGGCTACATGCAACACTTGTTGTCAATAGCCTCTATACTGCAGCCTGCAGCTTCATTTAGTCACCATAATTCAACAACTCTTGCTTGACATGCAGGAGGACTGTGGTTGATAGCTGACAGGGTGTGGCCCAGGTAGGTGATGCATGGAGTTGAGTAGCTGGTCTTGTCAGATGGAGGGGGGTTAATGACTGTAGCAGATTAAAATAGATTTGCCAGTCTCTTTCTCTTTCACCCCAAGATGGACTGATTTCAAGACTTCTTGAAATGTTTTCTCACATCAGTGATCAAATGCATTTGATTACAAACTGGGCCAGCTAGCTCTGAGGAATCCTCATCACTCCTGCTGCTTCCTCCACTGGCCACCAGTGGCCGCCAGAGACTCCTCATTGTTTTCCTGTGTTCACCTTATTTAACCTTATTTCGCTACACCTGTGTCTAGTTATCTGACCAGCATATAAGCCTGGCTCAATTGTCACCCTGTGTTCAGTCCTGAGCCTTCATTGTCGTATGTATCACCTGACTGTCCTCGTAAAGTACCTATGTTTTGGATTATTGCAAACCTTGACTCCTGTGTTATTGCTGCACTTGGGTCAACATCACTCTACCTTGTTACACTGGCCAGCTACTATGATATTGTGAACACTACTTTGGGACAGAACTGAAACAAACATGGACCCAGTAGACTTAGACCAAGTACATGCTCTACCAGAAATGGACCGAGTAGGTGCTGCTTTGGCTATCCAAGGAGCCACGGTCAGTAGGCATGAACAACTACTCCTACAAGCAATTGACAATGTGCAAGCTCTCACCATGGCCATCCAGCAGATCCAGGGTCAGGCGGCGTCAGCTACAAAAACACCACCGCCTGTGCATTCCGAGCCCATTACCCAGCAAGCCAGGGACCTACGACTGTCTGCTCTGGAATGGTACAATGGTAATCCAGGTTGGTGCTGTGGGTTTCTGACCCAATGCTCCCTGACTTTTTAAATTACAGTCTGCCATGTTTCCCCCTTCTGTCTACGGTTGAGGAGCCGATGCAGTTGCGGAGAACCTGACTCACTCAGCAAGAACAGGATCTTAGGATAAGGGAGAGACGTTGCCCCTACTGTGGAGGATCAGACAACTTTCGCTCTTCCTGTCCTGAGCTGTCGGGAAGGCTAGACCCACCCAGGAGGGGGGGACCTGTGGTGAGTCCTATCACTACAGCAGCTATCATCTCTCCTGAGTCTGCCAGGTCCGTGCCCTGTTGGCAGCCTCCATCTCCTGGGAGAATCTCTCCATCCTCTTGAGGCATTCAAAGACTCCGGAGCGGCTGGCAACTTTATGGACATCGGCTTGGTCAAATGCCTCAAGATCCCCCTGGCTAGTCTCAACCATCCTGTTACTGCCCTTGACAGTAGACCTCTGGGTTCCGGACAAGTTAGCCACCTCACCACCCCCCTCTGTCTGTGGGAGGCCAGCACCAAGAGACCATCCAGCTCCACCTCATCCACTCCTGAGTTTCCGGTGGTTCTTGGCCACCCGTGGCTGGCCTGTCACAACCCCCACATCGACTGGTCCCTCGGTGCTGTTATAGCATGGGGCCCCAGCTGTCATGCTACCTGCCTCTTCCCTGCACCCTCTTCTCAGCTCCTCCAGTCTCCAGACCCCCCCCCCCCCCGTTACGTGTGAGTTGTGGCATGGTTGCATGAGTGCGTTCTGGGCAGGGACAGTTGAAGCAGCGCGATATGTGGTCTGGGCACATCTTTCAGTCTACCATGTTGCATTTGCAATCATTCAATCAAGTTGTCAGGTTTCACATACTGCAGTGCAGAATGTCACCTGCAAAGAGAAGAGTCATCAACAAGATTAATTGTCTAGGACTTGATCCCAATTCACACTTTGTGCCAGAAACAAAGAATGAGCAAGCTAACACAGAGGAGAGGAGAAGAAGAGTGGTGTGGAGATGAGTAGAGGAAGAAACACGAGACTCGTGGAGGTAAAAAGTCAAGAAGAGGATATTACAAGTGAAGTGGGGGAAGAGGAGATGATTTTAAAAAGAGTTTAGGGAGAGTACCTTTATCCCCTAAGGCTGCACTCTGGGCGGCTTTTGTGTACTGACATTTTTTGGCAAGCTCTCTCTATTTGCTTTTCATCTTTTTTTGCAAGCGTCTTTTTCTTTATAGTTGACTGTTCTCATAGTCTTTGTGAAGGACATTGTTTTCACATTACATTTTATTCCTGTTTGGTTCAGAGTAGGGCATGACATAATTCACTTGTGACAAGTCTGTGTGTATGCTATAGCAATGAAAAACTGAAGCAAGTGAGAACATGAAAAAGGGCTTTTCTTTGGGTCTTTTACTGGTGCATGGAAGCACTCTGCTTTAAGACTCAGTTAGTTCTATATTGACTCTGCAAGTGACTGCAAGTGAATTAATCAGTATACACAAAATTTCAAACACACACACTATAACAAATACCCATATGAACACACACACACACCCATAGTATAGTACTATAGAATACTACAACAATACTACACAATCATTATCTCACCCTACCTTTATGTTCTGTATGGTATGGTTGTGATTCACTCATATAATCTTTCATTCAAGTATTTACATAAGCCTATACATATATAATCATCTTATATCATAAATTATGCAAGCAGTGAGATTAGGGTGTGTGTGCGTGTGCATGTGGGAGTGCCAGAGTAACAGAGAGATGTGAAGACAGAAACAGTACATGAGAAAGTAAAGGGGGGGACTGAGAGAGAGAGTCTGAGGTTTCATGCAGCTATGTTAATACAGGTTATATAGTCAGAGGTCTACCCTTTCTCTGCTAGTAAAAGTGACAGCATGTTCTATACAGTGCCTCTTGGCAAAAGTCTTATCAGATACGAAAAGTAAATTGCCTAAGTAAGATGACTATGTGTGTTTGAAATAATCAAATACCAGAATAAACCAGAATAAAAATGTTGAGTCAGCCCCAAAATTGTCAGTCAGCCCCAAGGAGGAGACACGAATCACTGCACATTCTCTCATTGTTCACCAGAGCCAAGATGAGTTATGCATCTGGCAAACATTACTATAATGCAAAAATAGCGGATACTTTCTCACACTTGCTAGTGTAAAAAATAAAGTGGCATGTAAAGTGTCAAGTTTTACTCAACGTAAATACTGTAGGCAGAGTATAGCCTACTGTATACTGATGTCTGTTGATATGATATCTGGTTTGCACTTGCCAATGAAAATAATTATTAAAACTGTGCTAATGGAGCATAGTCATCAATCTTCTCTTTGAGACCATTTCTTCTATAAATGTTAACCCAAAAGGTATAAAAAAAATCCCTCCCCTTTCTACGACTACTCACATTTTCACATTCCACCACTCTCTATTTCCCCCTTTGAGCCATGCCTGGCTTATCTCTTCACAGTCCCTCTCTACCAGTCTGCCACTCCTTGCAGCTACAGGCTCAGGGGACTAAGGGAGGAGCAGGTGGAGGCAGCGAGGATAGAGAAAGAGAGTGCGGGTCGGAGTGGGTGTGTCTGCTAGTTCCAGGTGAGGTCCCTCCCCCTGGGCTCTGGGAAAGTATAAAACCAGGGCAATGTCAGCAGTTAGTCACTTAGAGGGACTTGACTCTCCTTTGACGCCTCCTTGTACTCCATCCTCCTCCGCTTGCTTTCTTTCTCTATCTCACTCTTGTCAAGTAGAGTCAAGAAAACCCTGACAACCACAACCATGAGCAGGTCAGGAAGTATGGTTCGCAAGAGTTACTCCAGCCAGTCATTATCCGGACCAAGCTCCTCCATGAGGTCCTCCATGTCCGTCCGCAGTTCAGGTTCTGGTATGGGAAGTGGCATGGGTGGTGGTAGCTACACCAGCTACAGCAGCAGCGGAGGTGGCTATGGAGGTGGCCATGGAGGTAGCTATGGAGGTAGCTATGGAAGTGGCTTCGGTGGTGGCTTCGGTGGTGGCAGCGGTGGCGGTTTCGTCTCAGGCCCCATCACAGCTGTCACAGTCAACCAGAGCCTGCTGGCCCCGCTGAACCTGGAGATCGACCCCTCCATCCAGGTGGTCCGCACCCAGGAGAAGGAGCAGATCAAGACCCTCAACAACCGCTTCGCTTCCTTCATCGATAAGGTCAGTACCCATTAACCCTATGTGTGACTACATCTCACCTACACTTCAGCTCTGAGTGTTCACATCAATATCAACGGCATGCCATCTGCTATGCTAGTATATGAGAGGTTCAGGGAATGCATGTCCACATCCATTCCCATGCAAATAATTCCTTTTAAAAGAGAGTGACTTTTAAAGTAAATGTGTGTGTGAGTGCTCTAGTAGTACAAAGCATCCATGTACGTCATCAAAGCTATTCGATGTTGATTACTGAGGTAAGATAAGTGCAGAGTTACATCTCTGTATAATGACCACAGTCAATGTAAATAATGGATGAAGCAACTTCATCTTTACTTATGCTCACCTGACTGTATATTTGCATGCAAACCTATTAGCATAACATGTCCTCACTGTCAAAATACTGTAGCAGAGAAAAGCTGTTCTCCAGATGCAGGCATGTTTCATTTTTGATGACAGAGCGCCTTACTGATATGTCACAACTTTCTCTGCAACCTCAGGAATACTAAGCTGTAGCTAGGGGGAAATAAATAGTTAGGCGAGAGAGTCATGAATCTTATCTCCAGAGTGGTGAATCCATCAATGAATTCTGACTTTTGTGATTAGAAAAGCTTCGAAAACACGCTGGAGACTGTTTATGATCATGCCCCCGTCTATTTAAATGTACTCTGTGCACCTCACCCAGTTGAGTTGAGTTTGAAAAAGGTAGCCTAACCTCATCAGGCCCTGGGGCTGTGGTTGCTTCTTTGCTATCTAAACAAGGGTGGGGATCTGTCTATTGCAACCATGGGTGTGGACCAATCTACAGGGTACTCACAGAGTCCAAAGTCTGGCATTTGTACATTGTGCCTATTACATAGTTGTTATGGGAGACAGGAAAACTCAGTGCAGTGTAATAAGCCGCTTTCAAACATTGTCTATGTTCCTACCACATTCTATGGCTTTTAAAAAAAATGTTTTACCTGTCCACACCCAAAGCCTTTTTCCTTAAACAAAACACCCTTAATTGGCAGAGAATCAAGTCTCACAAGCAATCGAAAAACAAAGTAAACACCACCTTAAGCCTGAATAGTGAGTTGCTTTGTCTTCTGCGGTTTATCTGCCACACCTAGTTTTTTATGGCTAGAATGAATGTGTGGCCTTCGGAGTGCATCAGACTGTGTGATGAGTCATATCAACGAGAGATAAGTAAAACACTTAAAGCCAGACACACACAATGAGTCACTCTTTCTGGGAGAGAAAATTTGGATGTGTTTTAACAGACAGATAATCCCTCTCATACTACTATCTTGTTTTGAGAGTAAGAAATGAGAGCTACACATCTCCAGGCAGGTTATCAAGTAGATCAGGTGTCCTCATGACTCCCAGGATGCAGGTTGTTCAGACTGGGTGTGTACCCATAAATTACCATATGGCATAATCAGTTAGCACAGTGTTGGACAGGGTGTGGCTGCAACAGCATAAAGGCCCAACCTTGAGATGCTATCAGCTCAGCTAGGCAGATATAGGTGTGGCTTTTACAGCGAGTCTGCTATTAGGTCAAATTCAATTGTGTTTTTTTTGGCCACATGCCTGTACACAGACACACCATTAGAGCTCCTTCTTATCTCCTCTCTCAACAATGTACAGTATGCCTGATGCATTCTTGTCCAAAAACTCCTGATTCCATCTATCCACATCCACTAATTTCTAAGTCTTCTACATACTCACACACTTCAATGGAATTAACTATTCCCCTCTCTCCATACAGGTGCGCTTCCTGGAGCAGCAGAACAAGATGCTGGAGACCAAGTGGAGCCTCCTGCAGGACCAGACCACCACCCGCTCCAACATCGATGGCATGTTCGAGGCCTACATCTCTAACCTGCGCAGACAGCTCGATGGCCTGGGCAATGAGAAGATGAAGCTGGATGGAGAGCTGAAGAATATGCAGGGTCTGGTAGAGGACTTCAAGAACAAGTGAGTATTGACAGACTGCATTGGTTGCCACCAAGTTTGCTAACATAGCTAAGCTTAACCATGGTGAATGAAAACATGGTGGTTAAGGAACAATGACTGATGATCTTGCATTAAAGATTGCTCCTTGTCTTTCACTAGGTATGAGGATGAGATCAACAAGCGTGCAACAGTGGAGAACGAGTTTGTCCTGCTGAAGAAGGTGAGTGTGATAAAAGATATGGTTCCTCCATTCCTAATCTTGAGGTAGACATTGGGATCCATCTAAGTACCATCTATTGAATCCCCTCTGTCCCTCTTCTAGGATGTTGATGGAGCCTACATGAACAAGGTGGAGCTGGAGGCCAGGGTTGATGCTCTTCAGGATGAGATCAACTTCCTCAGGGCTGTCTACGAGGCGGTATGAATCACGCATATACTTTTCACATTTACACTTTCATAGAGCCTCATCCTCTGCATGTAATCATGAACATGTGAGATGTTGCTCTCCATAGAGTAGTCTGCAGATATGTTGATATGGGGTCAAATCTAAAGGCTATTCTCCAACTTCCACTGGTCCTTCAGGAGTTACGTGAGCTGCAGGGCCAGATCAAGGACACCTCTGTGGTGGTGGAGATGGACAACAGCCGCAACCTTGACATGGACTCCATCGTGGCTGAAGTGCGCGCCCAGTACGAGGACATTGCCAACCGCAGCAGGGCCGAGGCCGAGACCTGGTACAAGCAGAAGGTGAGCAAAGACGATTGCCAACCAGTTTTAAGGGTGCAGGATCAAACATTGCTGAATTGCCCGTTACAAGTAGCACTGAGTAAAATGAAACCTCCTCTTCACCTCCTGCTTTGTCCTCCTTATTCTCACAGTATGAGGAGATGCAGTCCTCTGCTGGACAGCACGGTGATGACCTGCGCACAACCAAGGCTGAGATTTCTGAGCTGAACCGCATGATCTCCCGTCTGCAGAACGAGATTGAGTCCGTCAAGGGACAGGTGTGTGTGCAATCTCATTTCCAAGCAGGAAATCCAATAATGCTAGCATGTTAGCATTAGCCACTTACTAATGCTAAAGAATGCTTGCTGTGCTAATTAGCAGACAAATAATAGCCCTGGCTAATACTAAACCTCATCTCTCAACCCACAGAGGGCCAACCTGGAGGCTCAGATTGCTGAGGCAGAGGAGCGTGGTGAGCTGGCGGTGAAGGACGCCAGGCTCCGTATCAAGGACCTGGAGGATGCTCTCCAGAGAGCCAAGCAGGACATGGCCCGCCAGGTGCGCGAGTACCAGGAGCTGATGAACGTCAAGCTGGCCCTGGACATTGAAATCGCCACCTACAGGAAGCTGCTGGAGGGAGAGGAGAGCAGGTGAGAGAGAGTTGGATACTTAGTGAGATAACTTGTTAGCATTGTATTATGGTAGACTCTTATTACCTACAGTCATTTGGATGCATGACTAAGCATTGCTGCAGTATTCATCAACCAAACCTGGCACCAGACTCTGCTAACACTGCACTTATTCACAGACTGTCCAGTGGCGGTGCCACAGCAACAATCCACGTGCAGCAGAGCTCTGGAGGCAGTAAGTAGCAGCTTGATTCCATTCATTTCATTCACTGCATGCATTGCACACATCATTGAAATGTTAAAAATCTATTATCTTAGCAGCAGATTAAACTGACCCCTCTCTCTCTGTGTCTCCAGACTATTCCAGCCCTAGCTCTGGAGGTGGATTTGGCTATGGTGGTGGCAGCAGCAGCGGCTATGGTGGCAGCGGCTACAGTGGCAGCAGCAGCACCTACGGTGGCAGCAGCGGCTACGGAATGGGTGGTGGTACCACCATCACAAAGTCTGTGACATCCTCTAGCAGCAGCAACAGACGCTACTAGAGAGAGAAACGAAGAGCCATCCCTCTTTTCCAACCCACAATTCCCCATGTAAATGAGACCTGTACCTATCCATGGTGCTACACAATACTCACAGCTATTCCCATCTCGAGTTAGAGTGAGAGGGGGGAACATCTAGCAATTCTGAGAATTCACATGTATTCACATATTTTTTAACCCCTCCTGACATAATAAGAGTAGGGAGGTTGTATTACACTACCATCGTAGTGATTCAGTGGAAAACAATGAATACCATTGCAATATGACTGTCTCTCCAGGATCAATAGATGCTCTCCCCTCCTTCATTCAGAAAGGATAACCCAGAATGTATGTGGACTTATAGGTACCAGGTCCCTACCAGGCCAACAGTCTTTATCTTTCTGCATTAATGTTTAAGGATTGGAAAAAGGAACAAATATTAACATCTTCAGAAAATGTTAAAACCAAACATAGAGTAAACTTACTAGGATCCTCTCTGTACTGTATATTGAGCTTGGATGGCATGTTCAGGGGTCCTCTGGCACATTGTTCTAGCATCTCATTAATAGACTGCAGTGCCATTCATTAAACTACGGCTATTTGCTTGGTTTTGGCAGGTGAATGGTGCCAAACCCTCAAGATGGTAATTTGTGTATGCTATGAAAGCGAAAAAGTTATGTGCTCACCTACATGTTCCCTGCTGATAATTCAAAAATACTATTCATTCAGCCTCACAGTCTTGTTTGTCTCTATTGGGTTTTGTTATTGTCAGTCAATGATCAGTCCCTCTCATAGCATACCGAAGTAGTCCTACAGAACTGCAACTGAGTTGTGTCCTGTAAATAGTTTTCTTCTATGTTTGGTTTTCTTTTCATTACCATCGAAAACAAAACAATATTGTAACCAGATCTATTTGTAAAAAACAAAATGTTCACACCAAATTACCTTAAATGTGTCACAATTGACTTTATAACACCAAATAAAACAATAAATACATCTGAGATCTAATGACTCAGTCTCTTACTCTTGTTTTTAAAATACTTTCCTCTTTTCTGATTTTCGTGTGCTGTCTTACATAATTAGCTCTCTGGCACCATCTAGCGACTCCCTGGACCAAATTACAGTCAACGACTGTACTAGACTTCTGCCAAGCCCTCTAGCATGAGGAAGTACTAAATCATATGAAAAGACAGTTCATGACTGCTTGTTTACACACTCTTTAAAGCCTGAGTGACAAACCCATTAACTATGTATGCTACTATGTATCACATTTTTTAAATGCAGAAGAATCTCCTCACATTTCAGTTGAATTCGTGCAGTAGGTTTAAGCTTCATCATGTAGCTGTAAAATGGACAATTGCTGATACAAAAAAATTCCAAATTTACAGTACCAACAATCTGTTCTCCATTTTTTTAACGTTAAATAATTGTGTTACGATATCAAGAATTTGGTGTCTCCCTCTTCTGGACACGACAGACACATGTACACCAATATAGCTGCTCCAGATAAGATTGTGAAGAGAGCCACAATGATGAGTCCAACATTTGGTTTGTGCCACTCTGTTGAAAAAGAGAGGCTATATTATTGACACTGTACAAGAGAGGGAGCTGCTGTGCACTTTATCTGAAAAACATAGGTACTCACTGCTCACAGATATTACCACAGATGTCCCTGTATGGTAAGACCCCCTGAAATCAATTTTACAGGTGTACTCCCCTGATGGGACTGGGGCTTGAAGAAGAGCCTTCATCTCCTCTCCAGAGGCGATTGACTTGGAGTAGATACTATACTGAGTAGAGACTCTGGTCACATCCATGGTGAGCTGTGGAGGAGAATGCAAAGAAACATACAAAGTTGCTCTTTTAGAGAGCAGTACACACTTGTGTAATAGTGTTGTGCTACAGAAGTAATATTTAATAATTTCCAAAATCTGACAAGACGAATGGCCAATAATCATTACAAGGAAAAGCTCAAATGCCATTTCTACATCATTCTACAGAATGGTATTATGTGAGATTAGCATTGTATCAGCACCACACCAATGAGTCTCTCATTCTGTACACACAAAATAGAGTAATTACCTTTTCTGGACCAAACCAGGGGGCATTGAACGTGCAGGACAATTCCAATGAGTGCTCATCACTGATGTCTAATCTAGAAACTTCCCCATACCCTATGACTGAGAGCTTAGGGGTTGGCTGAGCATCTACAGGTGATGGAAAAGAGTGTGAGGTCAGAGAAACAAAGGCAAATTTGTCAAGGATTGCAAACTAAATGCCTGAGAAAAACAAAACGGTAGAAAATGAGAAACTACAAATTTGTAACCGAGCAACCGGGCATCATTAGGTGATATACATACACATTTGGGATTGAGTAAGTGGTGAAGCCTGTTCTCCAGTCCAAGTAAATTAGTTTAATCTTGTTTAAAGTCAGTGTGCTGTTGGTAGCTTTCTATTGGAAACTATTTGTTTGAAGCCAATTGTTGTGAATTGCTGTCAATCTCCAGTGGGAGGGCCTGACACTATCCTGCAAGGCATTTAACCCCTGCTCACCTTGGACCAGGACTAATACATTTGGGATTGAGTGAGTGGTGAAACCTGTCTGGTCGTTAACTGATCATCAGGTGGGAGGGGTCCCCTGTTAGTCATCAGCAATCACATCTTCATGGTTCTATCGTGACAATCACAGCCTCTGCGACAGCCTCCTGACACGACGCAGGAGTCTGACGCAAGACGCATCCCTCAGGAGGACACATAGACGCAACACCGCCACTCGCCACTCGCAACCCATCTAATCTAGTCTATTCACCCTGCTCAACTGACCACGACCTCATTGTCGTGGGGGGACTTTGGAACTGCCAGTCAGCGGTCCGGAAAGCGAACCGAGAGAACTCTACTGTGACCTCCTCCCATACAGCGAAGAACCTTGGGGTGATCCTTGACAACCACTTATCCTGCGTGGTGAACATCACAGAGACAGCACGCTCCTGTAGATTCTTCCTCTACAACATCAGAAGGATATGTCCATTCCTCACCAGAGAAGCAGTACAACTTTTGGTCCAAACAATCTCTCGCCTTGACTACTGCAACGCACTCTTGGCTGGTCTCCCCACTTCCACCATCAGGCCTCTGCAGCTCACCCAGAATGCTGCCGCCCGTCTGGTGTTCAATCTCCCCAAATTCTCCCATGCCACTCCCCTCCTCCGCACCCTTCACTGGCTCCCGGTAGCAGTTCGCATCAGATTCAAGACCCTGGTGCTTGCCTACTGGGCGGCAAAGGGAACAGCCCCTCCCTACTTGCAAGCAATGGTCAGCCCCCAAACCCATGCCCGATTACTCCGCTCTTCCGCCTCGGCTGGCCGCCTGGCACCGCCACCTCTACGTGGATGCAGCAGTCGCACTACTCGGTCACGGCTTTTCACTGTCCTGGCGACCCGCTGGTGGAACGAGCTTCCCACTCCTGTCATGACTGCAGAGTCACTACCAATCTTCCGCCATACATTGAAGATCCATCTCTTCAGGCTACATCTTAACGGTCCCTCCTAAAGACCTCTTCATCCCCACTACCCCCCTGTACAAGTTTCTTTCCTGTTAAAAGCACTTCTAGTATTGTGACTGCCAATGGCCCCTGGTCCGAGCATTGATTTTACTTTTTCTTATGATGACTGATGGATAGATGATTCACTTACGAAAACATTTGTTTGTTGTAAGTCGCTTTGGATAAAGGCGTCTGCTAAATGCCATGAATGTAAATGTAAAATGTGGTAATGCCCTCATGGCTGTTTAAAGTTAAACTCAGTCTCAATGATTTCTGACTAACCTGAACAAGCCATTTCCAACACCTTTTGTCCACGACAGGAGGGCTGCACCTCTAAGATCTGACACTCCCTGAGCCGATCCTCACTTCCTTTGCAACGTATAGACCCCAGGGAAGAATCAGGGCTTGATTCTACTTTTGACCAGACAGCAAACGCTGTTCCACAGCCTAACTCCTTACACGCCACATGGCCAATTGTCCTGCTGGATCCATCCGACAGTAGACATACAGGGCCCCAGTGACCTCTGATCTGGACCTCAAGTTGGCCCAAGCGCTTTGAGCCTTGACACTGGTGCACTAGTCGGATAGGAGCTTCCTCTGTGGTGAGCAGGGGGATTAGGTCAGAGGTCATTCAACAAGCAAAGCATAATAGGTGTAATGTCATTTTACAGCTATTCATTATATTGGAATTACGTGTAAGCACTTGGAATCTGATTATATAGAGCCTTGATTACAGTACAGTTTACATTATTGACCATTTTAACTCTTCTGGAAACTCAGGACACACTGACCTGCTACACCTGGGACTACGCTGGAGAGAGGACACACACTGACCTGCTACACCTGGGATTATGTTGGAGAGAGGAGAGAAATACACATGCTGGTTGTAACCAACAACCAGGAAAAAC
Organism: Argentina silus; assembly: GCF_951799395.1. Classification (NCBI taxonomy): domain Eukaryota; kingdom Metazoa; phylum Chordata; class Actinopteri; order Argentiniformes; family Argentinidae; genus Argentina; species Argentina silus. Next base: position 12,016,613 of record NC_139658.1, on the reverse strand, counting down.
AATATATTAAGCCGCTTTCAAACATCTATGTCTATGTTCCTACCACATTCTATAGCTTTTTAAAATGTTTTACCTGTCCACACCCTATACCTTTTTCCTTAAACAAAATAACTCAAGAAACACCCTTAATTGGCAGAGAATCAAGTCTCACAAGCAATCGAAAAACAAAGTAAACACCACCTTAAACCTGAATAGTGAGTTGCTTTGTCTTGTGCGGTTTATCTGCCACACCTAGTTTTTATGGCTAGAATGAATGTGTGGCCAGACTGTGTGATGAGTCATATCAACGAGAAATAGGTAAAACACTTAAAGCCATACACACACAATGAGTTACTCTTTCTGGAAGAGAAAATTTGGATGTGTTTTAAGAGGCAGATAATCCCTCTCATACTACTATCTTGTTTTGAGAGTAAGAAATGAGAGCTACACATCTCCGGGCAGGTTATCAAGTAGATCAGGTGTCCTCATGACTCCCAGGATGCAGGTTGTTCAGATTGGGTGTATACCCATAAATTATCATATGGTATAATCAGTTAGCACAGTGTTGGACAGGGTGCGGTTGCTACAGCATAAGGGCCCAACCTTGAGATGCTATCAGCTCAGCTAGGCAGATATAGGTGTGGCTTTTACAGCGAGTCTGCTGTTTGGTCAAATTCAATTGTGTTGTTTTTTTTTGGCCACATGCCTGTACACAGACACACCATTAGATCCCTTTCTTATCTCCTCCCTCCTCAACAATGTACAGTACACCTGATGCATTCTTGTCCAAAAACTCTTGCATTAAAGATTGCTCCTTGTCTTTCACCAGGTATGAGGATGAGATCAACAAGCGTGCAGCAGTGGAGAACGAGTTTGTCCTGCTGAAGAAGGTGAGTGTGATAAAAGATATGGTTCCTCCATTCCTAATCTTGAGGTAGACATTGGGATCCATCTAAGTACCATCCATTGAATCCCCTCTGTCCCTCTTCTAGGATGTTGATGGAGCCTACATGAACAAGGTGGAGGCCAAGGTTGATGCTCTTCAGGATGAGATCAACTTCCTCAGGGCTGTCTACGAGGCAGTATGAATATAGTTTGCATATACTTTTCACATTTACACTTTCATAGAGCCTCATCCTCTGCATGTAATCATGAACATGTGAGATGTTGCTCTCCACAGAGTAGTCTGCAGATATGTTAAGATTTGATATGGGTCAAATCTAAAGGCTTCTCTCCAACTTCCACTGGTCCTTCAGGAGTTGCGTGAGCTGCAGGGCCAGGTCAAGGACACCTCTGTAGTGGTGGAGATGGACAACAGCCGCAACCTGGACATGGACTCCATCGTGGCTGAAGTGTGCGCCCAGTACGAGGACATTGCCAACCGCAGCAGGGCCGAGGCCGAGACCTGGTACCAGCAGAAGGTGAGCAAAGACGATTGCCAACCAGTTTTAAGGGTGCAGGATCAAACATTGCTGAATTGCCCGTTACAAGTAGCACTGAGTAAAATGAAACCTCCTCTTCACCTCCTGCTTTGTCCTCCTTATTCTCACAGTATGAGGAGATGCAGTCCTCTGCTGGACAGTACGGTGATGACCTGCGCACAAGCAAGGCTGAGATTTCTGAGCTGAACCGCATGATCTCCCGTCTGCAGAACGAGATTGAGTCCGTCAAGGGACAGGTGTGTGTGCAATCTCATTTCCAAGCAGGAAATCCAATAATGCTAGCATGTTAGCATTAGCCACTTACTAATGCTAAAGAATGCTAGCTGTGCTAATTAGCAGAGAAATAATAGCCCTGGCTAATGCTAAACCTAGTTTCTCGAGGGCCAACCTGGAGGCTCAGATTGCTGAGGCAGAGGAGCGTGGTGAGCTGGCGGTGAAGGATGCCAGGCTCCGCATCAAGGACCTGGAGGATGCTCTCTAGAAAGCCAAGCAGGACATGGCCCGCCAGGTGCACAATGTACCAGATCGCCACCTACAGGAAGCTGCTGGAGGGAGAGGAGAGCAGGTGAGAGAGAGTTGGATACTTAGTGAGATAACTTGTTAGCATTGTATTATGGTAGACTCTAATTACTTACCCCTTATCAACCCCTTGACTTGATACGGACAGTACAAGTACCAGCTCCCTACCAGGCCAACAGTCTTTATCTTTCTGCATTGATGTTTAAGGATTGGAAATAGGAACAAATATTGACATCTTCAGAAAATGTTAAAACCAAACAGAGTAAACTTACTAGGATCCTTTCTGTACTGTATATTGAGCTGGGATGGTATGTTCAAGATCAAGATTCAAGATTCAAGATTTCTTTATTTGTCACGTGCATACAAGTATACAGTGAAATGCAAAAGTGACAGTGCCACAGAGTAGTGCAACTGAATGTTGCATGTTCAGTGGTCCTCTGGCCCATTGTTCTAGCATCTCATTAATAGGCTGCAGTGCCTTTCAGTAAACTATGGGCATTTGCTGGTCTTTGCACACCAAATTACCTTAAATGTGTAAAATGTTAATGTACCATCGAAACAAAACAATATTGTAACCAGATTTATTTGTAAAAAAGAAAATGTTCACACCAAATTACCTTAAATGTGTCACAATTGACTTTATAACACCAAATAAAACAATTAACAACAGAGTGGCACAAACCAAATGAGATCTAATGACTCAGTCTCTTACTCTTGTTTTTAAAATACTTTCCTCTTTTCTGATTTCAGTGTGCTGTCTTACATAATTAGCTCTCTGGCACCATCTAGCGACTCCCTGGACCAAATTACAGTCAACGACTGTACTAGACTTCTGCCAAGCCCTCTAGCATGAGGAAGTACTAAATCACATGAAAAGACAGTTCATGACAAACCCATTAACAATGTATACTACTATGTATCACATTTTTTAAATGCTAAAGAATGTGCCATCTCCTCTACATTTCTGGTTTATAAAGCTCACATTTCAGTTGAATTATTGCAGTAGGTTTAAGCTTCATCATGTAGCCGTAAAATGCAATAAAATGGGCAATTGCAGATACAAAACATTTCCAAATTTACAGTACCAACAATCTATTCTCCACTTTTTTAACATCTAATAATTAATTGGTTTTGATTTGATTATTCATGACTCCTGTACAATATCAAGTCTTGTTACACTGAAATACATCGGCATGCTTGCAATGAAATTACATTTTTATTTCTCATTGGTCACAGAGTTGCCTTCGTCTACCGCACAGGACTTGTGTTCAGGTTTCCTGGAGAATCTCCTTGGGCACTCGTGGACATATTAGGATCTTCCATCTCTATTCCTCTTGAGCTCTCAGGGTTAACTGTGGTCCCTTCCTGAGTGGTCACAGCATTTGGTGTCTCCCTCTTCTGGACACGACAGACACACATGTACACCAATATAGCTGCTCCAGATAAGATTGTGAAGAGAGCCACAATGATGAGTCCAACATTTGGTTTGTGCCACTCTGTTGAAAAGGAGAGGCTATATTATTGACACTGTACAAGAGAGGGAGTTGCTGTGCACTTTATCTGAAAAACATAGGTACTCACTGCTCACAGATATTACCACAGATGTCCCTGTATGGTAAGACCCCCTGAATCCAATTTTACAGGTGTACTCCCCTGATGGGACTGGGGCTTGAAGAAGAGCCTTCATCTCCTCTCCAGAGGCGATTGACTTGGAGTAGATACTATACTGAGTAGAGACTCTGGTCACATCCATGGTGAGCTGTGGAGGAGAATGCAAAGAAACATACAAAGTTGCTCTTTTAGAGAGCGGTACACACTTGTGTAATAGTGTTGTGCTACAGAAGTAATATTTAATAATTTCCAAAATCTGACGAATGGCCAATAATCATTGCAAGGAAAAGCTCAAATGCCATTTCTACATCTTTCTACAGAATGGTATTATGTGAGATTAGCATTGTATCAGCACCACATCAATGAGTCTCTCATTCTGTACACACAAAATAGAGTAATTACCTTTTCTGGACCAAACCAGGGGGCATTGAACGTGCAGGACAATTCCAATGAGTGCTCATCACTGATGTCTAATCTAGAAACTTCCCCATACCCTATGACTGAGAGCTTAGGGGTTGGCTGAGCATCTACAGGTGATGGAAAAGAGTGTGTGGTCAGAGAAACAAAGGCAAATTTTACTAAACTATTGCAAACTAAATGCCTGAGAAAAACAAAACGGTAGAAATTGAGAAACTACAAATTTGTAACCCAAAACAAATTAACCAAGCAACCGGACATCATTTGGTAATGCCCTCATGGCTGTTTAAAGTTAAACTCAGTCTCAATGATTTCTGACTAACCTGAACAAGCCATTTCCAACACCTTTTGTCCACGACAGGAGGGCTGCACCTCTAAGATCTGACACTCCCTGAGCCGATCCTCACTTCCTTTGCAACGTATAGACCCCAGGGAAGAATCAGGGCTTGATTCTACTTTTGACCAGACAGCAAACGCTGTTCCACAGCCTAACTCCTTACACGCCACATGGCCAATTGTCCTGCTGGATCCAACCGACAGCAGACATACAGGGCCCCAGCTACTTCTGATCTGGACCTCAAGTTGGCCCAAGCACTTTGAGCCTTGATACTGGTGCACTAGTCGGATAGGAGCTTCCTCTGTGGTGAGCAGGGGGATTAGGTCAGAGGACATTCAACAAGCAAAGTATAATATGGAAATATACAGTATAAAATGCTCTGTGTTATGTAATTTTACAGCTATTCATTATATTGGAATTACGCATAAGCATTGGGAATCTGATTATATAGAGCCTTGATTATAGTATAGTTTACATTGTTGACTATTTTAACTCTTCTGGAAACTCAGGTCGCAGGACACACACTAACCTGCTACGCCTGGGACTATGTTGGATAGAGGAGAGAAATACACATGCTGGTTGTAGTCAACAACCTTCAGTCTACAGACAAACTCATATGCTTCTGTCTTGTCCACTTGCAATCTGTTCAAATGAATGCCATTGCTGTCGTCAGGCAGAGCCAGTTCACCCCAAAGTTGAAACAACCCTGCAACAGGCAGCTGTCGCGAGTAGAGGCCCAGGGTTCTGTTGGGGAAGCTGGCGGTAGTTTGACAGTTGATAGTGTAATTTCCTCCAATGGGTGTAAAGGCAGGCTGCACACTCAATTTTGGTTGCGGAAGAGAGGCTGGTGGAGTGGGGGGGGGAGAGAGATGGAGAAAAACAGAGAATGTCAGAGACAGAGGCTGGCTGGTCAGGCACAAGTATTCAAATCACAAAAGTGTTTTGCCCAGAAACATTGTTTCTTAGCATATATTAAAAATAATAATGTGCTGTACAGCTGTAAAAAATAATAATAAGAGAATACGGTGGAACCTGAACACACTTACAGATGGTCAGGTTAACCGGGCTACTTGGTATAGATATGTCTCCTGTGCTACTTGAGTTGTACCAGCACACATAGAGCCCCTCATTGGCTGCAACTGCCTCAATGCTAAGCCTGACATTACGGACGGATTGTGGTGCAGGAAAGGATGTACCATCCTTTGATTGGATGCCCCGGCCAATATAGACCGTTATTGGCCTTGGGGCATTTCTAGGCAGAGTGCAGAGCAGTTCCACTTTGGAGAAGAGTTGGATGTCACGTCCCCTGGTCGGAATGCTGAAGGAGAGGGAGGGAGCCTGCAGAGGGAGAGAGCCTGCAGAGGGGGAAAAAAGAGTATGAGCCAAAGACATGTCTAAAAATATGGCATTTTGCCAGATGGATGTAACAACTGGGCTCTGAAGCATGTTGTCAAAATGTAGTTTGTTAAACTCACTTCCGCACAGTTCAGTAATTTTTCCCATGGAGAATTCTTAAATACCAAATAAGCTTTGTGTCATTTATAGTCTCTGTCATTTATGTTTTCTTTTCAGATAAACTAGCATTGATATTGGTAACTGTGTCTTCATTATGTTGTCCCTATAGGGACAATTTTAATTTCATTGTGCTCCATGCCTTTAATGCACTTCCGACTACAGTATGCACAATCCAAAATTCTACATTTATTTTTATTTTGAAAAGGAGCACCAATTACAACCAGCGACATCATCATATTATCTTTCTCAATAATCAGCAAGAGCAAGAATGCCCTTACCTTGAGTCCAAACCCTTGCTGATTGCCCTAACCATAACATGGTCAGTACTGTGTGAGAAAAGAAACAGACATCATTGTTTTGTGCCACTGCTTTTAGCTTTGAAAATCTTCCAAAACATTTCTGTATAACATTCACTGTTAACTCATGATCAGGTTACACTGTAAAATATGTCAAACTCTTTTGATTAATAGCATTTGGTCAATAACAATGAGTGAAATATAACAACCATCCAGAACAATAAAACATTTAAAAAAGAAGTTAATTTAAGGCTTTGGAGGCAGTACCAATCCCATAGCTTCATCCAGTAACATATGACAATGTACAGCTATGGACAACAAACAAATAATTTAATAACATTAAAATCTTACCTGTTAGTCTGAGTGTGGCCATAGCGTATGAGAGCGTCAAGAACAATGTGTTCAATGACAAAAGCCTGGCCCTATAAAACTTTCCAGTTTGCGTAACAAGTGGAAGTTCTATGAGAAGAAGAGATTTGGCAATAAATAAATGTTTTTCATGCAATTCTAAAAAGTTACCCTTTGTTAATGTGTGCAATGCTGGCCTACCAGTTCCTCATCAGGAAAACTGTAATTTCATTATGGTCTTTTTCTTCTTCTTTCTAATCATGTCATTGAATGACTTGAATACTTGATTTCAGCTAAACATGTTTACACTGTCGATGCAGTGCTTTTTCACTGTGTAAGTATACAGTGGTATCGAAACCTAGCTGACCACAGAGTTCCTGTTCGTTCAACTGAAGGTTTAGATAGATAGGATAGGAACAGCACCTATGATGTTAGATCCGATGCGATAAGAAATGGCAAGATGGATTATTTCATTGTTCACAGGAGGGCAGTGTTGTGCCACCTTCCTCAGAGATCTGTCTCTCTCCAACATACGTAGATCTATTTGAGTTTAATAAGGCCTTGTAATACTGTTGCAACTCACAAGAGTACCTTGTACTTAGTGTACTTGCACATGAAGTAACAGGAAGTCACATTGACAAAATCATCTCCCTAGTTGCTCAATGTGATGTACAGTAGTTACCTTTGTGTGTCGTCATTTGTATGGATTAGGCTCAACCATGAAACATACATGTCCTAGTCCTAAATCAAACAAATAAATCAATTAAATGAATGAATCCAAGTTTGTTTGTTGCTGAGGTTAAAAAGGCAAACAAGTTCTGTGTTTAATTAGTGAAAATAATATTCAATGAATAGCCTCATGAGTATGCACAGATAACATGAATCTACTGTAGTATGGAGCAGGGTGATACATGATCTTATGAATAGACATACCTGTAGTCAAAGTAAGACAAAAAAGATAAATCAGCAGGTCTGATATAAAATATTGTTGCAAGTATTGCTATGTTATCACATATTAAAAGTCTTATAGCTCTAGCAACAAAGGAACTATAATGCACAGAGCTATTTGCGCATTTGCATGCAATTACAGGCACACTGCCAGGTCATCAGAGAAAACGCTTTGGCATTTCAATAATTATTCCCATAACAATGGCCTGCCTCAAAGAGCATCCATTGCCAAGGGAACTCATTGGTCAATCAACACATTGGCTCATTTCCTGTGACCAATTGATGATGATAATGATGATGCAGGTGATTGATGGTGATGACTGCTAACTATTTTGATAATGACACCCAAACTCATGAAAAAATTTATTGAAACATAAAAAATAACCACAACAACAAATGTCGAACGTGGCTAACGGTAAGCTATTTGTAATGATGGTCAATGGGGAAACTTGACTTCCATACCCCAGTAGAGGGGCGTGGCTTCAGATTTCCAGAATTTTAACGCTTCCGGTGTGAGAACCTATAGTGTACCCACTCGAAGGAGACTATGCAGGACAAAAACAAAAGCTTGCTCCCTGTGCTCATTAATAGATTGCTCAATCCTGATGAGAGGTAGCTCTCCATCAGTGAGTCTCTCAGCACAGCAGAGGAGATTGAGCTGCCTGCCCACGCCATGGCAATCAATAGAGATGGGCATGGGGTAAGAACACAGGAGGAGGGTGGATGGATATAGGTTTATCCTCTGTGTGTGTGTGTGTATTAGGGTATCTTCTTTGTTTGTAAGGTGCACTTTTCTTTGTATTATTACAACCATTAACGACCAATATCTGTTGAATATTTGATCTTATGAGCACAATTCAACAGCCAGAAAAGGCCCACCTCTTATTCTGCACTGATTTAGCTAGTTCGCCATTGCAGTAATGTAATAGTCACAGTGTGTGTCTGGATGCATATGGACCATCAGGGGGAGTGGGACTGTGGGACTGGCTTAGTGCTTAGACTAGCTCAGGAAATCATGAAATATTTACACTATCCCTTTTATCCCTTCCTCTGCTTTCTGAGGAATCGTGGAAACGAGGGAGAGAGATGGGAGGTTCTCTTTCGCATACAAAGGCATGGTGGATATTTAAGTCTCAGCAGGTTTTTCTTCATTGACAGGAATATGGGCGTTCATGAAAGGCAGTCAAATACGGTAGAAGTGGTCTTCGTTAGAAGTAGGGAAAGTCCGAAAGTGGTATGGGTAAAAGATATTGTCTGTTGTAACCTGCCCAATGTGTGGTATAGCATCCACTAGATAGTTGTTTCTCAATAATGTGAAGGTACTGTAATTATGTCAAATGGTGAATGCACTGTGGACAATCTAAGTGGCTCTCCATGGTCTCCGCATTGCTGCTTTGTGGTGTCATTTATCACTAAAGGGGCGTCCCCCTTGTGTGTGTGGCGTACGCGAGTAGCTCCCAGCTGCAGGGCCAAATTTGTAACTTGAGTGCCAATACTTTGTGCAACCGTTGGTTGGATTATTTTTTAGAAGTGTGTTGTTAAGCTTAAGAGAAGACTGTACGTATAGTGATCTACATGGCTTTACGTATAGCCTGGAGAAATATATGTCTGCCCTTGTTAGTCAGAGGGATACGAATTGGTGGTAGATCATTTTCTTATGTTTATCTTACAGTATACTAAAAAGTTTGCAAGCTTGCAATGCTAATTTTGCCTATAGCGTTTCCCTGTATATGTTAGTCTAAAGCTAACTACATGTTTCTATGTTAGCTATCTGTCTATCTAAGGGACGCTCATTAGTGGGCTTGCTATGTCGGCAAATATGTTTGATTAAGCTATGGGTTAGGGTTATATGAGTGGACATTTTATGAAATAGCCAGGGGTGTACTATTTTTTTTACTCATTTTTTTTACTCACCCAAAATACATTTTGTTATGATTACAATAAGAGCATGCCCCCTACACACTCAGTGGTGATGTTTCAGCTAAACCTGTGGCAGAATCATTCAAATTCCTACATCCGGATAGTCTTTCACATTACACAAAGAGGAGAAAATTCCATCTCAAGATATGGCTTTCAACATAAAGACTTCACCATATGTTGAGCATGAGTGAAATGCGCATTGGGCACAATGAAATATCAAACATGCTTTGATATTGTTTGGGAGGTCTGCGATCATCGCAGAGCTCGCCAAACGCACCCCATAGAACCTTTCATACAACCCAAATGTTGTCTCATGATTTGTCCCGAATTTCCTAGGAAGATCTAGCATGTGTGTCCCACCACGGTCAATCAAGTCCCTGAACACATTTATTGCAGGAGTCCAATTTTGGCCCAGGCTGCTAATCCTGGTTTCCCTGAATCAAGGGTAGGGAGAGACGTTCTAAATGTGGATATGGCTGAGACAACGGAGAAGCTGTATACATAAATATGGAGGACTTCAGAGCGCAAGGGACTACAGCATGAACACAAGAACACACATTGTTGCAAAAAATAGCCCCACCCATTTCATGCGTGTTGAGGTACACACAGAAACCATGGAGACCACTCAAGGAGAGTCATCAGCAATAATAAACCTACACTGTTGGTTGCCTCAGTTGCATGTATGTAATAATTCTCCAAAGTAAATGGCAACTTGGTAAGAGTCATAGTGCCATAAAAAGCCTATTTGTCTTATAATTGTGTTGCCAGGTTATATTCATTGACTGTAGTCATGCAACCTCAATGGAGTGCAATCCTACAGTAATGCATTTCGTTGTCTCTGTACTTGTACTCTGCACAATGACAATGAAGTTGAATCTAATCTAATCTAATCTAATCTAATCTAATGCAGTCTCAATGTGGCATTCATTACCCTTTATTTTACAGCCTGGTATTAAGCAGGTACTTACTTACAAAGTACTGGGTAAAACCATTATTAACTGATTACCTATTAATTACACTCACCGATTCATCGACACCATCACCACTATGTGCTATTTAGTACCAGGTAGTTACGAAGCAGAACATAGTGAGGTGGATACCTGAAAGTACATCTTGTTACCACATAGTTTCTTAGTGAATACTGGGTAAATACCAGCTGAAACAGAGGCTGTAAATTAAAGGTTTACCGCATATGTAGTGTTCTATGCTTTGGCATGTTTAATAGTGGAATATGACAAGGGAGGAGAGTTAAACCTGAAACATATTGAATATTTTCATGGTTAAAGGCATTTCTAGGTGCATTAAAGCACAACCACTATGCCCTTTGAATGAAATGTGTTGCAGCTATTTGAACTGAAAAGCATTTAAGGTCATAGTATACAAGAATACTATATAAGAATATGGAGTTGAGAGCAGTTTTTAGGTGATGATTTTTCTCTTCTTTAAGCGCTACAGTACATTGTCGTGGCAGCATAACACTTTTCAAGTATAGACGAACTACGTCATCCATCCAGAACATCCAGTCTGGGAAATGAAGACAAAAGACAGACGCCATGATTACCTGGTCGGTGCCCTTTGCAGTCCTTTTAATGGGCGTGCGATTTAATTAGAGATACCATTGAGTGACTTTGCTCTTGCGCCATAAAATGTGTGGTAAGGGTGCGATCTAAAGATGATAAAAAAGAAAGCAAGGGCTATGGAGTCGTTAACATTCACAGTGATGTACTCTCTCTGTGCAAATTACAGCCCCCTGTCATAGCTGCAGCATCCCTCCTGCCCTTCTTGAAGCACAATTCACTCTCTTCCTTTTAACAGGCCCCTCTGTAATGTGGCATTAAAATGCAAAGGGTTTCAGTGAGTCAACTTATTTCAGTTGCGTGTTTAATTAGATTAAATGTCAAGTAAAATGACAATGATTTAAGTTTAAAGGGGAGCAGCTCATTTTCACGGGAATATCGACAAGATTGTGTTAAATGAAAAAATAAAGTAGCTCGTTTATGAATAACATTACTTACTCGGCTGGCACAGTTCAGTATGGCAAACATATTTTGTCTTCACTACTCCCTGGTGAATTTTGTATATGTAAAAGCAACTTATTTTATAAGTAGTTTATTAAGAAAAGAAACAAGTGAGCTAATATGAGTTTCAGTTTCACATGCTGCTGTTATGTTCAATACTTTGGATATAATGTAGCAATAATTTTGGTGTTCTATTTAAGCCAAATCGACCATGATAGCAAAATAAGATAGAAAAGACTTGCTTGCACCTCTAACATGGGCACGTGGGCAATTGTGCAACTTTAAACAAAGACTCCAAAAACATTGAAATACATCCTTTTTGAAACTGCAAAGCACCTCTGACTGCAACAACATTGTATATGCAAAGTGAGTGTCGGGTAGGACACTCTATTTTCGAAAGTGCTTTTTCCGGTCTCCGGAAATGAAGTATTTCTTTCAAGGGATCTCATTCCCTGATCACTACCGATTAAACAGTCATTACAACTATTAGGAAGCTTTTAGAAAGATTTAATGTTATATACTGGGCCTTAAATAAGGGTACACTGTAAATCAAAAGTCTGCTCTCATTTTGCGATTCATTTTAATTTGCAAATACAAAATTAACAGCAGGCTACCCACCTCACACTTGTCATTCACACACTGAGGCTCTCTCATCAGTTGGCTTTTTTTTTTAATTTTATTTTTTTATTGCTGTCCACTAAAGTAGTCTTTATTAAAGGTAATCCAAAGGACACACTCATTTGCATGTGTTTTCTATCTACTGACTATCCTACAGGTATGCAGGGACATCAGCTGAATACTGAATAAAACGTGGCGACATTCATGTCCAGCCAACTCCTGGACCTGCTGTGAAGCAATGTTATTGTTGGGCTGATGTCAGGCATTTTCTACAGAGGTTGTCTCTCCTATAAGTGTTCTCTGTACCTACCCATTAGAGACAGTGTCCTGTGGCCTCACTGCTACTCGGAGGGCCACCACCAGAAATGGACTTTTTATTACAGCCATAGATCACAGGCTCAGAGTCAAGACGACAAAGGCGATTTTCCCCCTCTGCTTTCCTAAAATTGTGAAAGGAGAAAAGGAAATTGATAGGAAGATGGCTATTGCCAAAAGTGCCACTGCTGCTGCTATGACTGTCCAACCTTTGGAAGGCAATAAGGCTTGGCTAGAAAACATCCATTTCTTTTAAAAAGGTAGGTACCCTCTGTATAGATAAACAAAACACGTACAGACTGTTTTGCATTTAGATGAATTCATGGTAACAATTGTTTAATGTGACACAATTTCCAAATGAAGCACATTTCTTGATCACTTTGCAATTTGAATCAATGAAATGTAATAACTCATTTTTTTCTCTTGAGAGGATTTGCAGTTTATATGCTAGCTCCATCTTGCTACGGTGCCAGCTCAGGGGGTATAACTAGCCCAATCTTCATGTCTCATTGAGAGGTGAGTGCGAGCGTCACTGGTTAAAATAAGGCAGCAGAAATGCCATGGCAACAGAGCACTTTGTGGCCCACCATTAGTCCTTTTAAAAGTAACATATTGTAATTTTCTTTATTGTTTGTTATTTATTTATTTTCAGTAGCCTTGAACAGGAAGAGAAATAATGACTTGTTTAGCTGCCAGGGCACAGAATGTATTTCTTCTTTAAAAATGCAGGGTGCTTGTCTGAATCAAAGCAGACCTGCTCCTTCTCTTCTCTTCTGAAATAAGGCCTCTGTTGTTTGCCAGTGTGTTAAGAGCCCAGTGTTGCGGCTCAGTCGATGATATTTTTGTTTGACTCATGGTAGTTGGAAAGTAGCTAGGTCTCGCCCTCCTTCAGTTGTGAGAGCACATCATTAGGGATTGTTGCCTTTGAGGCCCCCATACCATCTGTGAGGCCATAGCTGATTGTCTTAAACTGATTGGAATATAGTAATTGTAGCTCTAGTCATATCCTACTGTAGCATTTTCAGCCACCATGCAAACCACTTTTGACATTCATTGTCCATCTATGGCAAAATGTGAGGCTCCTTGCAGTTTGGTGAGGTCTGTGTCCTTTAAAATTAAAGGAGTACTGCTTTGTATCAAAATGCATCACCATTTAACTTTTCCAGGAAGTCAATATAAGCCTGTCATTAGGATCGATGAGGCTTGTATACAAAAAGTTATTATATTTTGGGACCATATCAAAGGTGAACTGATGTATTTTTTCCTTAAGGTACTCCTTTAAATAGGCTATTAGAGTATCATCGATAATTGGTTATTTATGTATTTGAATTGAGTGTTCCAAGCCGTGTTGCTTCTCTACCCACAAGGCAAAGCTCATTTAGAGGCAACTGCTCTAACCGCAATGCAAAACGACCAGTGTTTTCATTGCTCTTACAGTAGTGTGAGGAGGAACAGCGTAATGAGGTATTGATTATAGGGGCCCTTCCACAGGACTGTGAGAAATCCTTGGGAGTGACTGAAAAGACTGACCCTTAACCCGAGCCCACCACTCCGAACAATAGACATTACACCTTCCACAAACCCTGACACCCGAATCGATAGTGGCGAATATCATTAGCCCATCTATGAACACTGGAGAGCAGTGTGTTGCATGTGCAATAGGGAGGAACCAAATCACTTAGTGTCTGTTGTAAGATGGTAATGAGGTGACTCCAGTATAGTGAAAAGGAGATGACTTGTTACATTACCAAGACTTTGAAGCAAAGGAAGAATTCAACGTGACGTTGGGCTGAATCCGATCCGTTTTTAGCAGAACCCAAGTTCAGATGCAGCCCATAAAAGTAAGTAAGTTTTCATTCAGCTTTTGAGCCACAACAATCTAATTTGACATAAAAGCCTATGTAAAGTATGAAAGTGTGATTAACGCCTGCATATACGCAACATTTACATTTTAAGTGACTATACCTTTGCCAAAAATGTATATTCTTGTTAGAAAATGTACTCAGCATTTCTGTGTTTAGAGTTGTCATTTTACCAGGTGTTTAAAGACATTGTTGCCTACATGCAACATCAAGCATTAAAGGGCTAGTAGTAGACATCCTGGCATTTTATACATACGTAAATGTTGCATACTGCTAAACATTTTAATCTTGCATACTGAAAACACCTACTATTTGTTGCAGTATGAACATTCAGACACGGCCTCTTTGTTTATGGTAGTGGTGGTATTCTAAATACAACTTGTTACAGGTGGCTGTGCGGACTAAATAGTTCATATATTGTTTTGGTCCGTAAAAAGCACTTTCTAAAATGGATTGTCCTACCCGACAATCTGGCTGGCCGGATGTACAAGACACTTGCTGCAGATATACTTCATTACTGCATTCTAAGATCCACCAGACCAAATCCCTGTATACATTTTTTGTTAATTGTAATAAAAATCTCTCTATATTTGTATAATCCTGTGTTACATGTTTTTCATGACCAGTACCCAGTTTTAGTCCATGTGACAAGAGAAATGCAATCAATAATTATTTGTGAATAAACACAAATAAGATAAGCTAACCTATATTTCTGTGTTTGTTGGGTAACATGTACATTTTTCCAATTGTTTATTACCTTGACCATGGACAGTGAACTGGCTGATTATGATATTAAGCATAGTTAATTTAATAAGACACTCATGGGAGTTCTTAATTACTTTCTGTATGGTAATGTCGCCAACTCACCATTATTGTCATACAGTCTCCATTCACCCCTATATTTATATGTATTTGTGTTTTGGGGATAATAAACTAATGTCAAATATAAGCAGGTTATTGCCTCATGGTACTTTAGAAAAAATAAAGGATTCCTGCAATTTCTCCAATACATGTTTGGCTGATAGGGTGTTAACCAACAGCAAATAGTGAGTCTATCTACAGTAATACAGGGGAATACATTTTTTTATTACGTAACAATAGTCGCAAAAACAAATAGTGTATCACAAAGGCTTATTGACTGCTCTTATGCAATGAAACCAAAGAAATGACATTATTTACAAGTGCTGTAACTGCCTTTATCCATTAAGCATTAATGCATGACAGGGTGTGAATTAACAGCAGATATCTGCACACTTCCGCCAGTTAATGCACAACCTGGAGTGCATTAATGCCTTTATAAAACGGGTATTTTAGCTGTTAAAACTTGACTCCTCAAAAGACCTGAAGAGTGCAGAATCCTTGTTAATGAACTCCAATGTTCTAAACACCCTATGACACCTTGAAATCCTGCAGTGTTAATATGTATTAAGTAATTATAGTTTCCTCAAAATTCTCCCTCACATAGGCTGTAACTTTGTGACAGGCATATTCAGCTATTACCACTTGTTGCAAACTTTCCCATGGGCAATGTCTCTAGCAGCCAGGTAGTCCAGATATTTCCCCAGGAATTCACAACATTGCTGCTTGAATCCCTATGGTAAACCCAGTTCAAGTGTAAAGCGTCTAGTCTAGAATTAAAATTCCAAGTTTAATATGCCAACATAGGAATGCTGTTATTATTTATAATTTAGCCAACTAGTTAGCCAGCTGCATTCTCTTGTAAAGAAGTAATCTTTCGTGGGAAAGAAAAGTAGCTATACTCAGCACTGGTGGTCTACATGGCTTGTAGAGTAGCTAGCGAACAAGTGTGTAAGCTTACTAGCATTTCTTTGATGCTAGCTATCATCTTAACTAGAAAATTACTAGTTACTAGTTAGCTAGTACAACATCCATCGGGGTAGTGTTAGAACAATGTTGGCATGTAAGATATATGTATTTTAGGTTTGAGATATTAACATTGTAGTTTTGTGGTAACCAGAGTAACATAATTCAAGGTGAGAGAGATGTCAGCCATGTTTTTTGTTTTGAAAAGCCATCAGGTTGGCGCATATACAGTATATATTAGCCCTTAACCGCCCGGCACCCATTTCTCAGCTGTGATTGTCAGAGATTAATGCATGGCTTGGAATGCAGTTTTAGCCAATGAGATCACATATTTCTCCCAACCTCCAAACATGTCATTTTAATCCAGTATACAACCAACCCAGATCCTCAGCCATAGCTAAATAATAGCCTGACATGCCTTTTGTACTCTTGCTCTCGGCCCTGCAGCTGTGGTGTAGTAGCTCTTGTCCACCACTCAGATACTCTGACCCTTAAAACTGAGTGATTTATGGAGATGCCTGAGCTGCTCCTCCTTTCCCTGAACTACAATGTGATACAGTCACGGGGAGTAAGCAATAAAACATCTCTAATTTTAGGACTTTCCTTCTGTAAGATTGATTTAAACAAGACAGAATAATACATGCCAAGGCCAATATACTGCACTGCTCCTCAGATACTTCTTGCTCATACACTGCTTAACCTTTTAAGGGAAAGGAGTGGTATTCCATGTCAATGTACTTCATGATTGTTTCCTCATACTAGATGCGTCATGATGGGGAATTGTTGGGACACATTCAGTCAATACAGCGTGAGTACCACGTCTGTCCTACCCTTATCTTTAACTCTGCACTGTGAGGAACCCCCACAAAGAAGAATCCCCCCTTCAACCACTCTTTAAAGTAGAGAAGAAAAAACACAATGAGAGACAAAAAAAAACATGCTCAAATCACATGCAGTGACTCTTCACTAGTGTTTTTTATTGTTGTCGTTGTTGATTTTCTCAATTTCTCCACTGAGCGAGTGTGGATGTAACTCCCGGAGTGTTTAGCTGGCATGTCCCGCGGCAATATTTCTCCCCTGCGGGCACTCTCTCTGTCCCCAGTGACAGGGCCGTGTGCTTGACTGATGGCGCATTGAGGCGGGACAGACGGACGCGCGGTGACAGATTGCCTCTGCCAGGGCCCGACACAAACCCATTCAGCCGGCAGGAAATGATAGATGCTGAGGCTAATTTTAAACACCATGAACTAAATTCCCGCCGTCAGAGGCACCATTCGGTAACTGGGGCACAGCTGGTGGGTTTAGATAAGGCCTGCGGTCACCTGTGCACCCCCCCCCCCCCCCCCCCTCCTCAAAAACTGTTACTTACAATGATGAGGTATTTAATGATTAATCGTATGGAGGGGACGGAGGATTAGAGACAGTTTTTTTTTTTGTGTGTGACAAGCATTTATGATGTGTCAGGTCGAGTATTGTTAGTGTTGACAAAGATGCTGCCTTGTTGGACCACTACCCTCCAGCCTCTCGTGTTGGCTGACAAGTTCAAACTGGAATGGTGCATGGATGACAAAGGCAAAAAACACCTGACAGAAAGCATTCAGTACCTATGCGTTCACAGGTATTGTTCACAGTGGTTGTATTGGGGCGTCGAGGTGCTCCCCTCTTTTACTACACAAGTGAAAGAAAGAGTCTAGTTTGCCCCCTTGTGGTTTCTGCATGAGTGAACACTTGGTTGTAGCATTGAAAAACTTGACTAGCTAATCTATGGTACACAGCCGTTAGCCTGCTCTGCCCACTTTAGTGCTATTAGCCTGGCTCGCTAGCTTCACCACACAACATGAAACTACGCTAGCTTTACCCACACAAGGTTACTAAAAATCTCTACCTGGCTACTTTCTCTGGTTCTACTTGGGTTTGTATCAGATAATGGGGCAACACATTATGTTGACACATTATTAAGGATTACTACTGGCTCGTTTGCATTAATTCTGAGCTAGCTAACATACACAATACATTGTTGACAGTACATTCCTTCCCCTGGTGCTGGATAGGCAGACTTTGCCACTTTGTGCGACTGCCTTGGGCCTCAGTTTGAGGGACCTCAGAGAGGAAATGCCATGCAGTGAGGCGCAGGGGAGTGTCGGCAACAGGACGGCCCCCAGTGGATGGACATCGAGGGGTGTGGTGCTCTTCCAGCAGCTCTCTCATCACGTTTTCCTGGTATTTTTGGTAGGTGATCCCTTCACCTATGAGCAAGATGGAGTGGAGAGGATGCGGGAGTGGGTTGACAAGTAATTGTATAGAACTGTTGATTTGTATGTGAACCGTATGTGTGTAATATACAATTGTGGTCAGAAGTTTACATACACTTGTAAAGAACATGTCATGGCAGTCTTGAGTTTCCGATCATTTCTACAACTTTTTCTGTGATGGATTGATTGGAGCACATACTTCTTTGCCACAAAAAACATTCATGAAGTTTGGTTCTTTTATGAATTTATTATGGGTCTTCTGAAAATGTGACAAAATCTACTGGGTCAAAAATATACATACAGCACCTTGAATTATCAATTTTGGTGATGTAGAAAGTTGTGTCAATCAAATTTGCTTTGTGGCATGACCTCTTAACTTCTTATGAGTGATTATGATTGACTACAGCTGGTGACTTATTTCATCCTATTTAAATAGGGCACGTTTGATACACTCATTACACTCAGCCAAAAACGCTACAATGGGAAAGTCTAAGGAGCTCAGCACGGATCTGAAAAAGTGCATCATTGACTTGAACAAGTCAGGAAAGTCACTTGGAGCCATTTCAAAGCAGCTACAGGTCCCAAGATCAACTGTGCAAACAATTGTTTGTAAGTATAAAATGCATGGCACAGTTGTGTCACTGCCACGATCAGGAAGAAAATGCAAGCTATCACCTGCTGCTGAGAGAAAATTGGTCAGGATGGTCAAGAGTCAACCAAGAACCACCAAAAAGCAGGTCTGCCATGAATTAGAAGCTGCTGGAACACAGGTGTCAGTGTCCACAGTCAAGCGTGTTTTACATCGCCATGGGCTGAGAGGCTGCCGTGCAAGAAGGAAGCCGTTGCTCCAGAAGCGGCACCTTAAGGCTCGACTGAAGTTTGCTGCTGATCACATGGACAAAGAAAAGGCCTTCTTGAGGAAAGTTATGTGGTCAGATGAAACAAAAATTTAGCTATTTGGCCACAATGACCAGAAATATGTTTGGAGGAGAGAAGGTGAGGCCTTTCACCCCAAGAACACCATACCTACCGTCAAGCATGGTGGTGGTAGTATTATGCTCTGGGCCTGTTTGCTGCCAGTGGAACTGGTGCTTTACAGAAAGTAAATGGAATAATGAAGAAGGAGGATTACCTCCAAATTCTTCAGGAAAACCTAAAATTATCAGCCAGAAGGTTGGGTCTTGGACGTAGTTGGGTGTTCCAACAGGACAATGACCCCAAACACACATCAAACGTGGTAAATGAATGGCTAAATTAGGCTAGAATTAAGGTCTTAGAATGGCCTTCACAAAGTCCTGACTTAAACCCCATCAAGAACATGTGGAGTGTGCTGAAGAAACAAGTCTGTGTCAGAAAGCCAACGAATTTAGTTGAACTGCACTGATTCTGTCAAGAGGAGTGGTCAAAGATTCAACCAGAAGCTTGCCAGAAGCTTGTGGATGGCTACCAAAAGCGTCTAATTGAGATGAAAATGGCCAAGGGACATTTAACCAAATATTAGCATTGCTGTATGTATATTTTTGACCCAGCAGATTTTGTCACATTTTCAGAAGACCCATAATAAATTCATAAAAGAACCAAACTTCATGAATGTTTTTTGTGACAAAGAAGTATGTGCTCCAATCAATCCATCACAGAAAAATAAGAATTGTAGAAATGATTGGAAACTCAACACTGCCATGACATTCATGTTCTTTACAAGTGTATGTAAACTTCTGACCACAACTGTATATTATTTTTTTCAGTAATCATGCTACCTGTTAGTTGGTGGTGAACGATGTGGCCATTGAGGAGGGCAATGTCAACCAGATGGAAAAATATATTTTTATACCACTTGGTGGTTTTCCTTGCACAATCTACAAAGCTCTCTCAGTCAGGTTGTCCACTTTCCGTGTGGCCGACATGGATGCTGTATGCACAGTGGAGAGGACATGGACGTCTCTCTTATTGTGCCATTTCACTGCCATCTGTTGACAATTCTCCTTGAACTCCACCTCCCCCCTCTGCATCTTCCTGCTGTTGAATGTCAGCATCCCCTTCCTGTTCGACCGGACTGTGGCACGGGCCCTTGTGCTGTTGGAGAGCAGATGCTGGAAAAGTGTGGGGCTGCTCTACCAATTGTGGCCCTTACTGAAATGAGGAGCCAGCATGGTCATCACCATGGACCCGGACATCCTAAGCTCCTCATAGTGTGTCATGTCAGTGGGTGCCCCTGTGTACACTGTGATGTCCTCAACAAGTCCTGTCTTCACATTGCAAAAAACAAGGAACTTGACCCCAAAACTGTGCCTTTTGGAGGGAATATATTGACAGAACGCCAGCCTACCCTTCCATAACATCAGGGACTCGTCAATGCATAGGTCCTTGTATAGTACAAAGATCCATCCAAATGCCAATGTCAGGCTGGTAAGGACATTTCTTACTTTGTGTAATGGGTTATTGAGGTTGGCAGTGGCATTATTGACAAAATGTAGGCATCACAAGTGTTCTAGGGAAAATAGAGTGGTGAAGAAAGGAGTTGCAAACATGGGATCCATGCTCCAGTAATCCAGTAATAAAGTGCTTCCTCACTATTCTCATGATGAGGATTGTCACCAGGAAGGTGTACATCTCTCCGATGGTGGTTCCCACCCATTTAGCAAGCTTTCCCTTCACTCTGGGTGCTGTCTTGTCCTGGCATAACTCCAAAGCACTTTGGTTGGTCTCCTCCACTATATCTCCAACCAGCTCCTCTGTCAGGAATAGCTTAAAGCACTCAGAGGGAGATGGCAGGGGTATTTGCACTCCAGACTGGGACTCATCAAAAACAACAGCAGGGCCAAGGGGGGTGAAATGGCTGGCAGCCATCCAGCTACTACTGCAGACCACCTCAACTTCACCTAGCGGGACCTGGGTCTTCATTGGTGGGAATGGGCCACTTGAGCAGGTTTTGTTTTTTATGTTGTGTTATTATGAGGCAACAAGAATGGTATTCTTGTGTAGAGTGCCCCATTATTCAGTGGTCCGTTCTATTATTTTTGTGCAACTTACTGTGCTGTTGTGTGCGGTGACAAACGGGTGCCCTCATGGTGGGCCAAGGTTGTGTGGAATCCCCCCAGACAAGATAACCCTGGTGGTGGGATGCAGAGATCAGAAGATACAATGAGGTGAGGTTATAGTTATGAGTTCTGGTTATATTCTGTGTGGGGCTAATTAGTTGAGTATGTGCACATGCATGGGTCGATTAGTTGAGCAGATATGCAGGGGCGTCGCCTGATTCACGTTCAAATTCTCTCTACAGATGCCTATACGTGGGTGTATTTGAGTATGTCTGATATGTGCTTTGGCTTGGATGCTACTATGGGAGGACCAGCCTCATCTCTGGCCAGAGGACGTGAGTGGCCCTCCCTTTGGTAGACTCAGTCCTCGACCTCTAGTCAAGACTCTCCCATCTGGTGCGGCTAGCCCTTGGCATTGACCGAGGTTGTGTGTAATCCCCCCAAAAGCCATCCAGCCAATTGACGGCAAGCTTGGGCGAATTCATCTCTGGCTCTAGTTGAGCAGGTGCAGGTGTGCAGGGTTGATTAGATGAGCAAATGCATGGGGGCATCATCTCATTGTTCGAAACTCTCCTCTCCTACTGTAGACTATAGACTTCATTAAGAGAAATAAGTTAGTTCGTTTTTCAGAATACAAAGAAATAAATAGTTAAAATGTCCATGACAGTTAATATATTACTTTTAGACTACCTTTGATTTCCCTAATTTAAGTTAGTTTTTCGAAAACTTTCTAAGTGTGTGTGGGTTATTGATGCTCTCGCTGCCTTGGGACCCTCTGGAAAGCACTTATCCAGCCTCATTATCCCACAAATCAATGAGCTCTCTGATGTTGATTAGTGTCTGTGGCTTTGTAATCCATCCCATGAAAATCTTCATTGATGGCGGTTGCAATAGAGGTTACCCCCTTGCATTTGAATCTAGGGCAAGTGCAAACTATCTTTTAATTTTAATAGGATTTTATGTTGCTGATGCTTTAAAAGTAAAGGCCCACTCCTTATCTTACTTACTGTTACTGTGGGCAGAAACAGAGCTTAAACAGTGTACTTGTATAGAGGCTAACGATTTGTTATGGTAATTCAAGACCATGTACTGTAGTGATAGAGATAAACATCTGCAGGATATACTGTTTGAAGGAGCATGTGTTATTACATACAGGACTAACTACATGCAACCTTGTGATAAGGTCAAGTCAATTTTCTGCAGCTGTTATGGATGTTGTTCATTTAGTTTCTGTGATAAAGGGACAACCCCAGTGCTCTGTAGGCAGCTGACAGAGGGGGTGGGTCGCATGACAAATGGCTGACACAAAACAGCTGCCACCTCAACAATAATAATAATCAGCCTCTGTCACTGACCTACACAAAATAGCACATAATGTCAAAATACAAATATTTGTTTAGATTTTTTTTTACAAATTCATTAAAAATTAAAAGCTGAAAAGTCTTGAGCCAATAAGTATTCACCTTTGCTATGGCACTCTTAAAAAGTAGTTCAAATGCACACATTTCTTTAACAAGTCACTCAATAAGTATAGTAATAGTTAATGTGATTTCTGAATGAATATCTTTGTTTTTATAGGGTCTCTGATTTGCATAGGAATCAATTACACACAGTGTGGAACAGGTTGTAATTACAAACTGGGCAAATGAAGAGGAACTACCTGCTCAGCAATGCTACCCTGAGGCCTGAGGAGACCTACAAAAATCTACAAAGTTGAATTGCTAAGAGAAAAAAACACAGTTGATGGGACAACATAATGTTATGGTCAGAGCGCAAGACACAGAGACAGGAGCAAGGCGAGAAAATGGGCAGCTTTGGAGAAGCGATCAATGATGGTGAGAATGGTAGTCTTCCCATCAGACGGAGGGAGACCGGTGACGAAGTTCAGGGCGATATGAGACCAGGGACGGCTGGGGACTGGCAGAGGATGGAGAAGGCTGGAGCTGGGTTTGAAGGACGTCTTGTTCTGAGCACAGGCGGTGCAGGCAGCGATGAATGACCGGGCATCCGCATCCATGGAGGGCCACCAAAACCGGCGGAGGAAGGCGAGTGTCTGGTTGATTCCAGGATGATAGGTGAAGCCAGTTATTGGGGCGGTGAGGCGGCAGAGACAAGGCGTGATGCTTGGTAAACACAGAAGCGAGGTCGTAGTAATTCTGAGACCGAGAATAGATCGATAGACTCCTGCAGGAGCAATGGGTCAGAGACAGCGGGTGCAAGGGCCGAGAGCAGACAGTGAGAATGACAAAAATTGCTCCAGGAACTAACCTTACCTTGGCGGAGGGGAAAGAGACGCTGGGCTGCGTCATTGCCTTGGACGGGATGGTTGAAAATGTTTCGCATGTCCCGAGTGAAATCGGCATAGGAGGAACAGACTGTCTCTCCCAAACAGCGGAGGCCCAGGCTAGCGCGGCTCCTTTAAGGGACCCGAGCAGGTAGGCAATACATGAACGGTCGGAGGAATAGGTGAGGGACTGCTGCTCAAAAACCAAAGAGCACTGAACTAAAAAAGCCAGACAGGAATCCAAATCACCACCATAACGCTCGGGTGCGGGGATAAAAGGTTCACGAATAGGGCTAGTGAGTGTTGTCCAAGAATGCCTTGATTGGTAAGGGCTTGTGTCCGCTGGGTTCGTCTTCATGGCAGGACACAGAGACAGGATGTATATAAAAGAACCGGGTTATAATGAAGGAACAGAGGGGAACGGGAAGGCAGGGTAAAATGATAAGCAGGGCTGGGTGGCAGGGCAGACCGGGCAGATAGGCAGGGCAGGTAGACAGGCAGGGTGGGCAGGCAGGCTGGCCACATAATCAGGCTGGGACACATAATCCCAGTCACTCTACAAAATGGGTCTATAACTGAGTGGCCAAAAATAACCCCTTAATGGAAAAAAATCTATTTCACATCCATTATTGAGTTTGCAACAATGAATTCAAGTAATACAGCAAAGAAAGTGGCTGGAAATGTGTTTGTTTGGTTTCACTACAAAGCATTAAGTTTAGTGCAAATCCAGCACATGCAATGCAGTTTCTGCACCATCCCTCATGTGAAGAATAGTGGGAGCTGCATCATGTTATGGGTAGGCTTGTCATGGGCAGGGACTGGGGAGTTTGTCAGGATCAAGAAAAAGTTATGAACTTTTCTGATTTGATCGTGACAGCCGAATCAGCACAGTGTGTCATTGATTCCTTTGCAAATCACAGACCCTATACAAACAGATATTCATTGCGAAATCACATGAACTATTATCCTTGCACTCAGATGGATGCAATTTAACTTATTGAGTAACTTGTTGAAGACATTTTTGCATTTGAGCTAATTGTAGGAGTGTCATAGCAAAGGGAGTAAATACTTATTGACTCAAGACATTTCAGCTTTTCATTTTTAATTAATTAGTAAAGAAATGTAATAAAATGTATCATTATGGGGTATTTTGTGTAGATCAGTGACAAAAAAAATCTAAATTAATTATATATAATATAATGGAATGTTGACATGAACATTTCCATTCCAGGGATTAGTCATGTCCATATCAACAAACTCAAGAAACTTTTGTCTATGTATTAAAAAACAAGCAATGGAAATATATTGATGCTTCAGCAGGAGACTGCATCAAAGGTAGGGTTCATGGAAATTGATAGCTAGCAATCATCATCAATGGTTGATCTAAGGAGAGAAGCATGATTTTCTTTGTGTGCAGCTGCTATCTAGCCACCTAAAGTTAGTTGTGTGTAAAGCTAGAAAGTTTTTTCATCTAGAGGTAATACTTACTTTGTTTTGTGTGGTTAATATGGAGAAGTCTAGCAGTAGTTGTTTCTGCCGTAGCCTATCGTGTGTTGGGTAAGGTTACATTCATGCTGAATATTCATTCAGTGAATGCATGAATCATATTACCACGACCAGCCAGTCGGCATGCTCTGTTTTCCGGATAAATGTAGGCATAAGATAAAGCAGTTTTGTTATGCATTGTGATGATTTTGACAATAAATAATATCACATAGCAGTTTGTTACCTCGGGATGGTGTGCAGCTGAAATCAGAGCAATTGAGTTGGCTGGACTGCCCCTTTAAATGGCCCAGGAAATATATAATGTTATAATTTCAAGTTGAATAGATTAAAGTAGGGCAGTAACATACACAACAGTACAGTAACACCTACATGATTACATTATTGTATTCCATTCCATGTAAACAAGCTTTTGGACACGACTTTGAGGGAGGTCACAGAACAATAACACTGAGGAAATCAATAGCTCCATTGACACAGTATCATTTTACTATTGTAAATCAACAATGCTGTCTCGATTTATAGTGGGTGGGTGGGCGGTGAAGGAGCTTTCATTTTCTCCA
This sequence comes from Argentina silus, assembly GCF_951799395.1. Lineage (NCBI taxonomy): Eukaryota > Metazoa > Chordata > Actinopteri > Argentiniformes > Argentinidae > Argentina > Argentina silus. The sequence continues at coordinate 11,991,004 of NC_139658.1, read as the reverse complement.
AAACCAATAAATATTCTTCTGCAAAACAGCACCTTAGCTATACATGGGTTTAAATGTAACCCATGGGAGTCACTTATTACTATTTGTGTAGCCACACTGACCTGCACAAAATACAAAGGGATTTGTTTGGTAGACAGTAAACAAACTGTCTCCATTTAAGCGTACCTAACATGTACAGTACATCTAGTGCTGGTTTCACAGACACAGATTAAGCCTAGTCTTGGATAAAATAATAATAAACATTAAATAGTAATGCGTGCAAATCAGGTTTTACTTTTAAAGAACTGTATACCATGACAGAGGTAGATAATGAATTATTAACAATCTGTACCTAAATGCTAACTTCTCAAAGATAGCTGGTACAGTACCTAATGTTATTTTCAAGAACTTAGCTATATTGAGCAGCACTCTCTATGCGCTTAATGCTTATATCCCGGTATTAAAGCACTGCAGTTAACACGCCCAAATAACAAATCACTTAATTTGGCAATGTCAAATGTTTGGATATGTCTCTACTAGCTTTGCACACCTAGATTGGAGAATATTTGCCCATTCTTCCTTGCAGAATTGTTCGAGTTCAGTCAAATTCTGTGGTGAGCGGCGATGGACTGTCAGGGCTCTGACTTGGCCACTCAAGGACATTCACCTTTCTATCCTTAAGCCACTGCATTGTTCTTTTGGTGGTATGTTTAGGATCGTTGTTGTGTTGGAAGGTGAATGACCTGCCCATCTTCAGCTGTCTAGCAGAGAGACGCAGGTTGTCCTCAAGAATTTGGGTGTACTTGGCAGCATCCATTTTCCCTTCAATCCTGACCAATTGCCCAGTCCCCGCTGAAGAGAAACATCCCCACAACATAATGTTGCCACCACCATGCTTCACAGTAGGTATGGTGTGTTTTGGGTGGTGTGCTGTGTTTGGTTTTCGCCAAACATAGCGCTTGGAGTTCAGTCCAAAAAGTTCAATCTTAGTTTCGTCTGACCATAAAACCTTTTTCCACATGGCAACAGAATTTTCCAGGTGTGTTTTTGCATAGCACAAACGAGACTGACTGTGGCACTTTTTCAGAAAAGGCTTATTTCTTGCTACCCTGCCATACAGGTCAGCTTTGTGTAAAGCTTGTGAGATTGTTGTCACATGCACAGACAGCCTAGTCCCAGCCATAAAGACTTGTCAGTCCTTCAAAGTTGCCTTTGGCCTCTTGGTAGCTTCTCTGATCAATGTCCTCCTGGCTCGGTCATCCAATTTGGACGGACGGCCTGATCTAGGCAAGGTGGTGCCATACGGCTTCCACTTCTTAATGCTGCTCTGAACGGTACTCAGAGGGATAGCTAAAGCCTTCGAAATCTTTTTGTAGCCTTCACCTAACTTGTTCCTTCCTACAACTTTATCCCGGAGGCCTTTTGAAAGTGCTTTTCCAACCATGGTGAATTCTTTGCAGAACCATGCACTTCTAGTAGTGGAATCCTCAAGAAACAGCTGGTTTTATTCTGAAGTAATCAAAACCACTACAATTGATGTCAGGTGGGGGGCAATTAGCCTGGTGTTTGATCTGGAAGTTGATTGGTTGCACCTGAGCAAGTTTATAATGGTATACTCTAAGGGGCTGATCACTTAACCAAACCAGGTATTTCACAAATTAATTTTTAATTAATTGTCCAGAATTTTTTAAATTGTTATTTTCACTTTGATGATGAGGGTTATAATGTGTACATACAGCTCAAAAAAGTTAGATTTGATTTATTTTAATTTCCAGGGTGTAATGTGACAAAGGTAAAGATTTCACAGGGTATGATGACTTTCTATAGGCACTGTATATCCATCCACTACTTACTCCCTTTCTGTGTTCACTGATGTGTGGTTAATGCTCTTAACAGGTTTGGGTTAATCAATGAGTAGACCACATTGATAATAAGTCACGTGAGTACTCTTCTCTAACCACTTATTAACCTCTAACCACTTATTAATGAGTTAATGAGAATAAACTGATGAACACTGTTAACCATTTATTAATGAGTTACCAACATTAATTGATTTTATTCATTTATTTTATTAAACATTTGTAACTGATAATGTCACCTTAATGTAAAGTGTAACATTGTTTACTATTTATTAATGAGTTACTAGCATTGATTAATGAGTTACATTTCTAACTGAGCATAATAATGTGTACCTACAGTATAAAATAAGGCACCCAAGTAAAGTATCCTCACCTTTCATAAGCACTTATGAACAGTAATGCATGTTCATAGGGGACGTCAAGTGAAGTGATCCAACATTGCATCATTCATAATAAGTCGTCATAAACAAATAATTCACATCAATTGTTTATTCATGCTGTTTATATTATACTAATGACGGAGATGGCGTTCACTTTTACCAAAACATAACCCAATAACAAACTGCAACAAGGCTGATGTTTTTTGTCCGAGTTATTTTTTTCTTTAAAATAAGAGTACTCCTCTATAAACTGTTTAAATGCAAGTCACGCTGAACTATAACTAGATAACCTATGCACATAACTGTTATTGTCTTTCTGTCTATGTTGCTGACAGCCATTACGGTTGCTGACAGCCATAAACTATTTGTCTAGCCAAACTGCATGGGAAAACCACAACAATTACCTCAATTCACTAAGAACACATTTTTGCAGTAAACCTGTAACTGGAAGGTACTAGGAAGACCAGATCTGCTGTAAATCAAGCCACAGATCCTGTCGTCCATGCTGTCATGGTGATGGAGCATTCTAACAGAGTGCGTTGATAAAAACAGTCCCTGGTTCAGGACCCTGGTGAACCTCATCTGCCAGGTTCCTCTCTGTGTCTGATCATTGCCCAACCTCCCAGGACATACTCTGACAACTGACGGGCCATTTAAGGGAGACGAATGAACGGCAAGCTTATCAGGTAATAGATATCCGGTGGAGGAAGTGTGGATAATTGCGCTGGGTTTTCATTTCACCCCCTCTTTTCCCAGTAGAGCTTTTAAGGCGATGCTAAAAAAAAAAGCCCTGTGGTCATCACTTCAGCCCTGTCCGTACAATGGGTGAAATCCCAGTACTTAACATTGGACCCCTTCCCTTACCCATGCCCTGAAGTTTTCAAAAATGAACACATGGTGCAACACAGTTCTACAGTTTGTTCTCCACTGCTATATTATTTTTCTTTTCAAAGTGTCCAGAGAGATTATATTGCTCTTGTTCACTCTGTACCTACATAAGAATGTTATACTAATGCTTTTTGTGTAACTGCAGAGCCCAGCTAGGCATTGCTCGGTCCAATTTCACATTAATCAGAGCAAAGAACAATTAATATAAAATCATCATCTCTATCAAGACGAAGAATGGTGACTGCTCTGTATTTAGACTGTTTATTTAGACAGGCTCAGTCAGGTGGTCGTTCCACCCAATTTACATTCCTTTCTTGCTCAGAGAGTTGACCTTTCATTCAATGAATAGCTATGATTAGCATCTAGCCTCCAAAGCGCTACCTCCGTAATAAGATGTGCCTGCCTTTCACTCACACAAGTCAAAAGATAATGAAATTAACCTTTAAAGTGATACTAATTATATTCAAAGGGTAACTGAGATAGGGTGAATTAGAGGCAGGCAAAAACATATTTTCTGTGCCAGTATCAACTGCACCATTGACTTTGCATGCAAAGGCAGTAATTATAACATAATTGTAGCATATTCAGCTAACTGTTCATAGATTCTTAGTCCTAATTAGCAACTGCTGCTACCACGCTCTATTTAAGTTAACTTGATAATTGCTAATTAATTATGTATTTTTTTATGTTGCACTATGCATTTACTGTTTATAGACACATTTATTTATGTTACTGTTTATTTCCACATGTCCTTTTTTCTTGCAGTGTCTCGGCTATTGAACATTAATGGATTGGGATTAATGGATATTGACTAAGCTGTTTTACTCCCCTTTCAAAGCAACATATCACGATTGTGGGTGATAGAAGTTGTTTTCTTCCTAGCCTCTATGGATACATTGTGCTTTTGCACCTTTATATTGGGGTTTTTAACTGTTCATTTGAGGGCCTCGGAAACACTGCCAGGCCAGCTCTGCACTGAATCAAAGTTATTTGTTCTGCAAATGGCCCACTTTCAGTAGAAGTTACTAAATGAAAATCACATGAAAGAACAGCAGGTCAGCCACTATTCTCTCAGCCACCTTTTTCAATTATATCACCTCAATGAAGGGAAGGTGTGATCACATTTGTGTAAGGTCATATAAGTGTGTGTGTGTGTGTGTGTGTGTGTGTGCGTGCGTGCGTGCGTGTGCAGCTGCTGCTTATTTATTGCAGAAGGATCCATTACTGGATATTTGTACAGTTCCATCTGTTATTTAGATTCAGCAGTTCACAGCTTTAAATACAAACACAGCAAGAGTGAGGCACTCTCAGAAAATAACTTTATCCCTTGATGAATGAGACATTCAACAAAACACAAATAATGACTTTCTACCTAGTCTCATAAAAACAACTTCTTATATTCATATGTATATGTACATACAGTCATTTCGAAAAGAATATTTTTCAATACCACCACCTCATCTTCAATTGTGTAGATGCTGTCAAATTAGCAGTTCTATTATTATTTTCCAAAAGAGGTTATCAAAAGCCTAACAGTAATTGAGACATTAATCATGTAGGCCTATTTCATTTAACATCTATGACATTTTATTTGCTTTGTTTCATTGCAACTGCTATATCCCCAGACTCAATTTGCATTGGTGAAATATTCCTTGCAATGGTTGGAGAGAAACCTAACAAGGAAAACAAAATGGCTGATAAAAACCTGTGACATTATAGAGGGCACCATAACTAAGGTCACTCCTCTGAAATCAACATTGCAGGTGTGACATCCACCTGACCCTAGATCAGATTGAAAACCATTACGGCCGATAAGACGCCACACTGTCCGTGACTTCACAGCTGTCCTGAGATTTACTTTCCAGTGCGCAAAAAAAAAGAACACACACCAGTTTTTACAATCTAAATTGAAAACTGTTGGAGGGGAAAATAATGGTGTGGTGCCAAGCAGGGAGGTGTTGATGGCGCGTGCGGGGGGGGGGGGGGGGTGTTGTGGCGACACCCATCAGGGAGAAATTATTACCTCTATTTAATGAAAACATTGAGGAGAGGGGAGGTTAACACCCCTCTGACATACACACACACACCACAAACACTCATGCATGTGTATTTCGTAGCTGACAAAAAAACACCCAGACAACTTCTGTAAATATGGAATTCAATTTAGTAGGATGCTGAAAAACCATTGAACACAGTGCACATACCTAAATCAATTTCCATGAACACTAAAAACATATCTCTTGTTCATCACATAAGCATATGAATAGATTTTCACACCCCTCGCTGATGAAGATACTATAAACAGAATTCTAAGTACGCAGTCTTGGGTTGATTCATATTTCTGGCCCCATCCCTTGAAGTAACACATTTTACATGGAATAAATTAATCTGATGGCAAAATCCAATATTGGATATATGCAGTCTTTAGTATTCACATAGCATCAATACATTGGGAGGAGAAATGTATTAGAAATGTACTAGTGAAGCAAAGGCAAATATCATCAGAATGCTATTAGGGCTACTGCAGCATATCCCTAGGACACACTATGATTAATGTAATTTATTATTTTTATGCTGCTCATATCCAGCAGTTATGGTCTACAGAGTAATTAGCTGTGTATTTCAAGGTCAGTGCTGCAGATTGCATTAAGCGCCACTGTTTCACACTATTTAGGTTGTCCATCGAGGACTCTCAAGTACATACCGTTTTTTATGATTTTTCTTTTCTATTTGGGGTATAGAACTGACCTCTGATTTGTATGGCAAACATATAACCCTTTATACAGCCCGGAATTAAGCAGGTTAATACTGGATAATATGCTATTATTATTACCTAATAATTGCATATTAATTACGCTTGCTGTTTCTTTCTGATTCACTGACTCAAGCACCACTATGTGCCATTTAGCAGGTAGTTACCAATATCGCTGAATTATGTTGAGAGTTTGTATAGCTTCTTTTGTATTTTGCATATAGAGACTTATGCCACAATTCTGTCACGAAAGTACATTAAGTCAGCCATGAGTGAGCATTAACACTTTACATTAAGGTCACATTTGTAAAGGTTTATAAATGGTTTATAATTAGTTAATAAATCACTTATAACCTTATTATTCAATTATAAACCATTTACAAACAGTTATAACTCATTAGTTTAGATTGATCGATTTTCACTTGCTGCTTGCCAAATAGGGAGCTTGCAATCAGGAGCCAGTTATTAATGATTTAGAAATACACTTATAAATGCCTTAAAAACTAATCCTGATGGGAAATCATGCAAAATTATTGTTGATAAAGTTATTTCCTGAATTATGGGGATGATTCGGCTGGCATAAACCAATTCAACACATCTTTACATACAGTACAATGTGAAGATCTCCCACAGTACAGTACAGCTGTCACCATGTTTTTTGATCCATGGCCCTTGAAATCCTGATGTCCTTGTCAACACGTTCCTCATTTAAACATGCCCACTGTGCAGGTTTAAAGATTATATTTGTTGATATATCTATCCACTACTTACCCCTTTTCTGTGTTCACCAATGTGTGTTTAGTGCTCTGAGCTGGTTTTGGTATATCAATGAGTAGACTGCATTGATAGTTAAGTCACGTGAGTACTCTTCTACTCTGTGTATTTATGGAGAAAAGCTCATGTATAACTGATTAAATGTCACACCATTAACCATTTAAGCATGAATGCACCTACAGTATAGCATCTAAGATAAGTGAAGTAGCCTCACCTTTCATAAGCAATTATGAACAGTAATAAATGTCTATAGGGGACATCAAGTAAAGTGATCCAACACTGCATTATTAATAATAAGTAGTCATAAACAAATAATTCACTTCAATTGTTTATTCATGCTGTTTATACTATACTAATGACAAAGATGGCGTTCACTTTTAACAAAACAAAACCCAATAACAAACTGCAGCAAGGCTACTGGCCTGCTGTGGAATGAAAATAGATAAGTTAATAAACAGTTTGAAAGGTACGTTTCACATTCGCATCAATTTACAGGCTACAGGTGATACTGGCTAACTAGCTACTTCATAGCCTCATTTGGCATTGATTTTAGCTAGCTAGTAAGCAACAGTGCGCATATAGTAATCTGTGTACTGTCAGTGTTTACGTTTTTTCAAGCTTACGACAAAGCCACACAGGTGTGGAGCTAGCTAGGTAGCTCTACGTTAGCCAGTCATGACAGTATTAAAATGAGCATATAGCTATCTTGTGTAGTTAAGGATCTGGGAGCCCATGCCAAATTTCCTCAGCTGCCTGAGGAAAAACAAGCGCTCACGTGCTGTCCTGATCACTGTATGGGTGTGGTGTGACCATGTTAAGTACTGATGTTGGGGGAGAGATTATTGTTCTGGCACCAGTCCGCCAGACTCTTCCCTCTTCCCAGTAGGCTGTCTCATCATTGTTAGTGATCTGAACAAGGGAATGTCTGAACAGTGACAGTGGGGAAAACGTCATCGATACATTTCCCGATGAAGCCAGTGACAGTGTTGAAGCCAGAGTGGTGTATTCATTGATATTGTTGTCTGTGGAACATGTCCCAATCAGTTCAGTCAAAACAATCCTGGAGCATAGAATCGCTCCAGCGATGAACGACTCACGCCACTGGTGACGTTTGTTTCAGTCTCTGTCCATAGGTCGGTAGTAACAGTATAGAGGCATGACCAGGGGCCGGGGAAGACTTTTGTATCCCTGTCGAAATTAGTGTTGGTAGCACGCGAGTAGAAATCGCTTCAGGTTTGCCTTTGGTTGAAGTCTCCAGCCACAATGAAAGTGGTCGTGCTGTTTTCTGTTTATTAACTATCCCAGCAGGTGGGCAGGTGGCCTAGAGGTTAGAGAGGCTGGCCAGAAATCGGGAGGTTGCTTGTTTGATCCCCACCCTAGGAGGGAGCCTGGTAACTGGAAGGTTACTGATATCATATCTAAGGCTCCTACCACTACCCTTGTGCCCTTGAGCAAGGCACTTAACCCCTAACTGCTCCAGTGGCACCAAATATGGGCTGCCCTGTGCCCAGAGCTCTGTTCTCCCTTGGGGGTGGGGTGTGGTGTGTGTGTGTTGTCTCGGGAGGGGTGTGCACGTGTCAAATTCCTACAATTGATGAGAATTGATTGCATGGCCAAATAAAGAGTCTTCTTCTACATACATAGTTCTTTCAGTGCAATGGTAATGTTGGCTTGGGGTGGGAGCAGTGATAACAGACGAGAATTCCGGTAGTAGATAGAAGGGTCTGCATTCTAACTCCGATGAAGGTAGTCATGGATAGTTATAGATAGATAGAGTACATTAATTAAAAGTTACACCCTTAATTACACAAATCCAGTTAAAACATTAGCAAATACAATTTGTTACGCATGGGGGCACACTTCCCAGTGCTTCCCTCCGGCCGCCCACTGTACCGCATCACTCACTCACCCACTCACTCAATCATGAACTTATCACCTGCACCTGTGTTTAATTGTCACTGATGCTTCATGTATCCTCACTTCCCTTCACTCCCCGCTCAGTCTTCACAGTGTGTGCACCGTGTGTTCGTCACTTGAGATACGAAAGACATTGAATCTATACAGATACTGTTTTGGAGAATTTGTTCTCTCCCTTTTGTTTCAAGTAAAGTCCGTAGCCTTTGAATATATACAAGTACTGTTTTGGAGACTTTGTTTTCTCCCATTTGTTTTCGAATCAAGTCCGTGTTTGTATCCTGTTTTGCCAACTCTACTTTCAAGTAAAAATCCTTTTGTTTGGTATCGCTGCCTACTCGTCTGCCTCCTTTATATGCACCGCACCTGGGTCTGCTCATCATACCAAAATGTTATAACAATTTCCCAACCACTATGCAACAATTGCAAATAATGTTGCATTATTTTACACCAGGATTATTTTTCGAAACATTTATAAGTGCATTTATAAAGCATAAATAACTGGTTCCTGATAGCAAGCCCCCTATTTGGCAAGCACCAAGTAAATATCGATCAATCTAAACTAATGACTTTTTAAAAAAACATTTATAAACCCTTTACAAATGTGACTTTAATGTAAAGTGTTACAGAGTAAGCTATTATACAAAGGTCCACAGTGCTAGAAGGCCTACGTAAATGCTGTCTCTTGATAATTGGCATGGTAATAGGTAAACCTCTCTCTCTCCATCCCTCCCTCCCTCCATGCAGTGTAGAACTAATAAAACACAGCAGGAGAAGATGAAACCATCTACCTGAGGGTCAGATGAATGAGCCGGTTCTCCATCAATGCCATAAAGTCCCTCTGTGGGTTAGGGTTAGGGCTAGTCTTAGGCACAACATGCCTATAGCCACAAGCTTGCTTTCCCCATTGTCTTGTATCTGGGAGACTGAGAGCAGTGCTGTTGGGGTCTGCTACAAATATAGAAAGTTCATTTGTTCTTCTTCAACCAAAGAGCATCAGTCATACAGGCAGTCCACCAGGAGAGTTCTAGCCTCTGGTCCAACTCTCCGGGAGGTCTCCTCTGTGGTGTAAACATAATTGCACTTCCCTCACTATGTGTGTGTGTGTGCGTGTTTGTGCATGTGGGCGTGCATGTGTGCATGGCGTGTGTAGCTGGGGTCCGTCTGACCATAAATTGCATTAGGAAACAGAGATTGATCTTCAAGTACAAGTAATAAACTCAGCAGAGAGCTGTGAGTAGTTTTTTCCCCTCAAGATACAGTACACTACTAACCCGGGTCCTGCTCCACGACCAGGTGGTTGTTCTTCAATCATCGGTTTCTTGTTTTTCAGCTTCAAATCATACCTGACTGGAATTGTGTCGAGCTAAATTTCATGTTATCCCTCTTTCATAATGTCTTCAGAAGTAAATGAGACAACATCAACTTCTACAGATGTTTTTCACAAACATGCACCACGAAGCACAAACTGGTGTATCTTGAATCTATTGGCTTTGCAGAGGAGATAATTCCCTCTTAGATTTCTCCACTGTCTCCACATCCTCCACCCTCTCCAAAACCCTAATATATGCATCCAGCAGACTAGTGAAGGACACATCCATTTCACAGGTCAATTCATTTTAATTACCTAGCAGCATCTCGGTATCATCAGGGAGAAAAGTTGCACCACTGACAGTAAGGGAGAAACCTAATTAACCTTAAAGTTACCCGACACCCACTCAGGCCATGAAACGGACATTTTAAATGAGGCTTGACAAGACATCAAAATCACTGGAGGTTTGAGCAGGCACACCAAAGTGGCAATAGTATAGGTCTGAATCTGTAGATGTGCCAAGACTTGCAGTTATACCTGTAACTTTAGCTGCATGGCTGTACCTCCTCATGCTCTTCCATCTACATACTGTATGAAGCAATAGCTTTAGAAGCATCTTCATCCTTAGATGCCAATTAATTTAAGTTGGGGTTTTGGTAGGTTTTCTTAATACAGATATATTCAATTCACACAGCTAAGATGGTTGAGATGTACCTTTAGCGTCATTGCTTGTCACTACCTGTGCCTCTGTATGAAGCTGTAGGTTACTGTATCTGTGCATCTGGCCCTTTAATCTTTGGTATACAATGATTGATTGCTCAATTAACGCCAATACCTTTATTGTTTTCATAGCAAACATACATTTTGTTGTTACACTATACTACTATTATACTGTACGTCTATCCGCATTGTCATGTAAATGGTGGTTATCAAAAGACATGTCATCATCATACAGAAGACACAAGATAAATATCATTTTGGGACGAACCACAGCTGAGAACTCCAAATGTTCAAAGATCACGTTTGCACAAAGGTTTCCTTAGGAGGTGGGCTAGTAAGTAAAAAACATTCCGGTCAAAAGTCCAGCACAGTTAGTCTACGTTCTGCGCGAACACACCGTGCGTTCCAGATTGCCGTACCCCGCTTAACCTCATTATCCCTGTTTGCCACACTAATGGTAATTTGGCACCAACTGATTTAGATTAATACCAAGCTCCGAACACAACAGCTGCAGCCAGCCAACCACTGTTTTAGCAGCCCGGCTCTCCTCTACCTTGCATGTCAATGAGGGCTGCGGTACTCACTCAACATTCACTGTGCGACACTGTGATTGTTACGGCTGATGGGGGCTCATCTCATACACTTATTAGTAGGGGCAACAGCGAACGCCCAAAGCATACCGCGAGATGAATGGATTTTAATTGAGAAGAGCAATGTTTTAATTACTACTCACTGGTTGAATGGTTGTCCTCACAGCGTGGGTCATTTTTGAAGTTGCTTTATATAATTTTGGGCTGGGATGATAGCTTGGTTTGGAGGGCCACGAAGACAATCTTTACCCATAACGAGTGACAGATTGAGAGACACAAACAAACTGATCGTATATCATACTGAGCTATGATGACAACTGCAAAACCATACACTGATAGTGACAGTCGCAGTGAAGTGATATCAACAACTGAAATGTGAAATCCATCAAAGGCAAACTGGTGGGAAGATAATTGTTTGCCTGCAAGCATCGCTCTCAGCTTTCCTCGATAATCAAGGGAGGGAGAAGTAGAATACATCATGTAGAACATGAATAACATTGCCACATTCATTGACTGCATCCCAATCCATTACCAACAGAATTGAATGTCTGAATACACCTCACAAATGTTCTTCTAAGACCAGCCCTCTCTGAAATGTCGTGCCGTAGAGATTTTCATTCTCAGCGTACCCCCTCTTTCCTATCCTCCCTAGACACCTGATTTCAATGATTTTTGACTGTACCATTCCAATACGCATGATCCCCTTTTCCATTGGTAATGACCATGTCTGTCAGCGGCCTGGCCTCCATTAGTGACACTGATTAACCCTGCAGTGTCTGGCCGCCTCCCCGACTGATGGAGCTGGACAAGGGATGGTCTGGAAACAGGGCAGGCCAGGGAGAGAGGAAATGGAAGTGGGGCTGGTTGAAAATGTATGAGTTTTACTACATCTCATTGAGGCCACTTAATTTGCTGATCGAAAAGGAGCCCTACAAGAGTGCTGCTGGATGAGATTTGGTATTCCATTTTCACTGAGGTGTTGACTGGGCTGCCAATTAGGTACAATTTCCGAAAATGGGGCTGCTCAAATCATCGCCTTCTTCGTTTCACACAACCCCTCTCCTTGATATTCGAGAAGCAGAGATTATGTTTTTCGCTTTTACACTGGTGGCAAAAGTAAAGTGTTTTCACTGAATGTTTTCAACAGATGAAAGATGTCACTTATTTAACGTGTATCATCCTCAAGTTTCTAAAAAAAATAGCTTTTAGGCTGTACAGTAGGTATTTGTGGATATTTGTAAAGTTGAAGATACAACCATCATGAAGGAATGTCACCAAAAAGTGTGAATTCAGAAAAGTTTGGGTTAGTACTGCTTCCTTGGAATTGAACTTCAGCACGAGTCGCTACACAATCTACATCCCTAAAGAGGATGAAACCAAGAGGAGGGCTTTTAGCGTTTTAGGATAACACTGCTAACGGATAATATTGGAATGCATTGTTGTATATGAGGTGACTAGGTTCTAAATAGAGGCCAAGGTAAGTAAATGACAAATGCACAGCAAATGGTCCTCCAAGGGTCAAGAAACAGGTCGACAATGACCACATTTTCTTCATGATATCATACAATAAATGTGTTTTCTAACTAATGTGATACATATCAAGTTGTTTCAACATGTGTTGAGGAGAAAAGTGAGTTTGAATTCATGGAGCGCACATGTCTACCAGTAGACAGTGAAGCAGCACCTACGGAATGGTCAAGGAATGTGATAAGAGGGTTGCTAGTCAATAGCAACTTCCGCTAACAGTTGCCGTTACACAATGCTCTATGGAAAATGCTAACAGTGTCCTCTCTTTCCTACTTACTCTTTTTGACATCCCTCATGAAGCATTCCCTTGCACTTTCTTATCTCAAATTCATCATGTGACTCAAATGGCCTCATGGCATCCAACTGCTGACACCAATGTACTTACACCAAACTAAGGGGTTGTCCCTAACTGCAATCGAATATGTGATTGAAAGCAGTAAAGATTAACCCAACCCAAACTCTTGCAATCCATTGCTGCAAGCGTTTGTAAAATGTTAAATTGGTGGCACTCGATCAAACAATATATCAAGTACCTATTAATGCAAGAAAACAACTAATCACTTGCAAAGGGGCTGCATTCACCAACAGACCCACTGACATTCTACTACCTGGACTCAGTGGGGTGGTGAGGCAAAACTGACCTTTAAGCACTACCCCTCACACAAGAGCGACGAGAGATTGTGAAGGTTTTCATTTCATTTTCTGAGATGGAGTAGGGTGATGGAATTTCCTGTGCTATTCAATCAGAAGATGGAACACTGTAGAGTCCTTGGGACAAAGTAGTGCCTGTAATTGAGTTGGCTCCATTGGAGAGAGTGGCAGTTTGGGGAGGAGGTTTATTCACTCTCTCTCTATCTCTCCTCCCTCTCTCTCTCTTTATGTCTGGACACCACTACATTCTCCTTTAAAACTCACATCTAGACCTTATCCAAGTGGGGAGCAATAACACATTTCTGATACAGTAATTTATTTTGTTATAAGATGTTACATTAATGGCAGTGTGGTGTGAATGCGAGACACAATATAAATTGTTTTATTGAGTGTGCAGTGACTGAGAGAATGATGTACAGTAGTCTAATGAATCATGCTATACAAAATCCATCTATCATTTTTTCATGGTTATCAATCCTTAATACAGCTACTGTTTAGCCGAAAATGGCAACATTAAGAATGGTGATTTAGCTTCCCCATCTCTGAAATTCAGTATCCCTCTCTCCCATGCCCTGTCTATCCCTCTCTCCCTCTGTTCTCTCAAAGTTTCCCCCCTCGGCTTGAGTTTCTCATTCGCCCTCCGATCTCTATGTTTTCTCCTCTCTCTACGTCTCAAACTTTCTGCAAGGTTGAGTGCTCCACCAATCATTACGTTTGCATGTTGCTGTGTTGTGGCCTCCTGTGCTGTTTTGTGACTGATCGACAGTGACAACCACAGCGGGCACTACCAGCCAGTGCTCATAAACTTTAAATGACACACTTGAAACAGGAATTTTCTGCCTGTCTGACCAGCCTTGTTGGTAAAGATTCCGGAAAAGAGAGAGCTTTGTTATCATGTTCCTTTGACATACTGAGATAAGACAGTTCAGAAAGGGAAACTAAATTCAATTCAACCCCCCAAAAAGAGGTCGCTTTAAAGTGTAAAATATAAGGGGAGCAACCAGGGACATGCAAAGTTATTAAAGGGCAGGTCCTTTTTTCCCAAAAAGGGCACATCGATTTGAAAAAAAAAAAAACATCCAGGCGGACAATTTGTGAGTGGTAGGGAAAATGGGCAGGATTTTTACCCAAAACATCAAAGAAATAGGCCTGGCAAATTGCAGCATAGACATTTATATGTCATACAGTTCACACTCTTACTGTACTTTTATTAAAGGATAAAGGGTGAGAGTAAAGATTAAATATTTTAGACTTTTCAGTTTTCATGGCATTTTCTGTAAGGCCACCTTTTCAACACATCACCCACAGTAATAACTACAATTAGTATGTTTCATGTTCTTTGAATTCCCTACTTGTAGACGTATTCTTGTCCACGATATATTAGCAGAGATAGCTAACATTCAGCAAGATCATTCACTCACCAGCCTTTTTGTCATACAGTCGTCATGTTGCCGTGCTTGCATGTTTTACTAGTAGAACTAGTGTTAAATGGTATAGACTAAGTTGACACTTGGTCAAGAGAAAATAATGATTCAATATTCATTATTCAAACTAACTTATAGGAAAAGTCCAATTTGTATTATTATGCATTGTGAGACTCATCATATATTCATCATGCACATCATCATTATGCAAGAATAATGGTTTAATCATGGTTTTCCAGTTTAGTGACACATTATCTTCTCTAACAGAGAATAGGAGGAGAAATTATTTTCAAAACTGAACAAAATTTCATTAATAATATTTACTAAACAACAATGGCCAAAAAGCTATCTCTGTCCCACAGCCTTCAGGTTGGAGGAAATCTTGAAATCAAAACTCATGATTGCATTGTTTTTGAAAAAAAACAACAGAAAATTGGATGTAAAATTGCTTTAAAATGAGCTGGAAGACTAATGACTTTGTGCAATTGAGTAAAATCAGGGTTGGCTGTATGCTTGGTTGCATGCAAAGTTGTGAGCAGTGATGATGTGAGTGAGTAAACTTTGAGAGAACACAGAGAGGGGGGGGGAGAGAAGGAGAGAATCTGAGGGAGTATATTTATCAGTTTGCTACAGTATAAAATGAATTACATGTTTTCTTGAAATGGTCTGCAATATTCACGTTTCTTTGAGATGTTTGCTCCACTTTAGTGGGCATGGTAGGGTGTGGCACTCTTGCGAAACATGTTGCAGTAGCACACTGCATTTAACGAAAACAGCTGTCATGAAAATGATTTTCAAAGATGTTGCAACACAGGTCTGTCAAAGGATCTGCATTACATTTTATTTCATAAATGATACATTAAACCAAACATTCTGTCTATAATATTGATCATATGAGTCTTACTGTACATGCTTACAGGCGTGAATAGACTGTTATGTTTTCTCCTCCCTTAAGCCATTCCTACACTAGTTGAAGTCTACACTCTTAGAACTAACAGTTCTATATGGAAACAAAAAAGCTTCCATGCTTTGATACATGTAAGGCACCCCTAAATGTGCTACTCTACATAGAATCATCTTCCATGGTCCTTATGAAAGAACCATATGGAGTTCTCTTAGGGCACTTTAACACCAAGAGTTTGTTTGCTTAAATCTGAATCAGGGTTGAAATGATTACTTTGTTGCATTTTTCTTTGGGTTTGGTTAGATTTCACACTGGCAATTCTCCAGCACAGGTTGTACATTTATTGGACAGTTATCTGCTGGGTTGTTCCAAAATAAATCAATTTAAGACAATCATTGAGCTTTGCATACAAGTTGTGATCTTGTTCTTTCCAACAATGCTTTGGTATTCTTATCGATAATACAAGCCTTTGTAGAAACAGCTCAATATGAGTGCCTGTCCAGGCTGCATGCGGTAAATAATCTGCTGCTTTACAGCATTCATTGCAAACGAGTTGCCAACAGATATATTATATGTTCATCTGCCCACAGCCTATCGAGGAGACACTCCACCCCCTCATGGCTCCATGTATTTCCCAGACTTGTTGATTTTTTCTCAAAATCTGTCTGCAGCAACCCATAATACATACATGTAGCTTGTGTTATCTTCTGGAAAAAGTAGGATTGGAAGAGGACCCACCTTTTCAGCGGTCCACATGTGATTGTTTGGTGTGCACGACAGTTCAAATGGAGTGTTCTCACTTATCTAAATGAACAGAACTATCTCACTAACCTGTGATGTTGGTTCTTGCTTGACTCTAACTGTATTACTTCTGTTCTCATGTTAATGGAACATCCCGACTTCAAACTGGGGCATTATGTGAAATTTTTTTCCAAAAAGCACCACCTTGATGAAATGGTTCTATAAATAACCTTGTTGCACCTCAATGGTGCCATAAATAACCCCTAAGAACATATTTTTTTAAATCCAAATGCATTCATTTTTCAGGCTAGGATTAAAGCCCTGTCAAAACTGGCTATGATTTATGGATACGCTGATTATTTCATATTCCATCTCAAAAGTGCTGAATTATTCAAGGGCACCTAAAAAGGGCAGCAGGCGTTATGTTCATTTGTGGTTCCTTTAATATAGTTGGCACATGGCTGCTGTATTTCTGTGAGATGGTTCTAACTGAAATTACATGGTGAGGATTGAGAGGTGGGGAGGGGTAGTTGTGCTTGCTAATGCCCTGGAGAACTGGCTGGACTTCTTTTATCTCAAATGAGCAGATCAGAGTACTGCTGTTGGATTGTTGAGTACAGTGCCCTGTGTACAGTAAGTAATGGGACAGTGAAGCGCTTTTTCTCCTTTTGGCTCTACATTGTGTACATATTGGTTTCATCATTCAGAAATGCTAACACTTTTTATGCCTAGTCCCCCTATTTCAGGGTAACAAAAGTGATGGGACAATTGGCTTGACAGGTGTTTCTGGTTCGTCAAGTGTGTTCCGTCACATCATTTGTGCAGTCATAAGAGAGCTCTCAATGACAAGTATTGATTCTAGTGATAGTAACAGTAAAGTGTGGAGAAAAAAGGAATATCCATAGCACCTCATCTGTGAAATATGGTAGAGTGGGTGTTATGGCTTGGGCGTGTATGGCTGCCACTGGAACTGGCTCATTTGTCTTCATTGACGATGTAACTGCTGATGGCAGCAGCAGAATGAATTCTGAATTGTACAGAAACATCTTGTCAGCCCAAGTACAAGCAAATGCCTCCAAACTCATTGGATGGCGCTTCATCATACAGCAGGACAATGACCCCAAACATACTGCCAGAGCAACTAGGGAGTTTTTCAGGGCCAAAAGTGAAAAGTTGTTGACTGGTCAAGTCAATCTCCAGATTTAAATCCAATTGAACATGCATTTAATTTGCTGAAGAGGAGACTTAAGGCAAAATGTCCTCAAAGCAAACAACAACTGAAGATGGCTGCAGTACAGGTCTGGCAGAGCATCACCAGAGAAGATACCCTGCGCCTGGTGGGGTCAATAGGTCTCAGACTTCAGTCAATAGGTCACAGACTACAAAATAATATAAAATAAAAACGGGAGATTCTCTACTTTAACCTCATAGTAATTGTTTGATTTCGAGACGTTTGGAGTATAGAGCCAAAAGAAAAATGCTTCACTGTCCCATTACTTACGCAGGACACTGTATTTCGGCACGGCTGGATGTAAGTGATGTTGTAAATTCTTGGTGGCATACAAATAGCCCGTTTGGCTTATTTTTGCAAGGTGTGTGTGAGTGAGAGAGAGGTAGAGAAAGATTGTGGCAAGAAAAGTATTAAAATTGTGTGTGTGTGTGTGTGTGTGAGAGACAGAGCGAGTTTATCCTGTGCATATTTGCCCATGCTGAATTTCGCATCAGCTTGTTGCACTTGCACACCTCCTGATAACTTAAGGGTTGGAACACAAGCTTTGTTCCATGATAACAAACCCTCACAATCTGCATGGCTTACACCCGTTTCACCTTTTGATGTTTGCCGTAGCTACCCAGCAATTACCTCAGATAACTCAGTGATTGAGACCTCCAAAAGGAAACAGTTCAAGCAAGTCCTACAGTGCAGCAATAGTACATCAGTATGCAGGCAGAGCCACAGTATTCCAATTGAGGCATCACACTGTGATCCCACGTCCTTAATCCATGTTGTTCATGGTCACGGCTGCACAGAAAATGTGCTCCTCATAGCAGATAAGTGATTAAGGCGCTACATCTCAGAATTGTATTCCCTGTCACACCATTGCAAACTCTCCATTTTAATTACACAGAGACACTTCCCTATACTTCCAGTTGTCAAAGGCAGGTTATCTAATCATTTGGTTGACACGGCTAGCATGATTGTTGCTACTGTACGTCTCTATTCCATTCAGAGGCTTATCTTTCCATTTGTTTTCTTGTAAGTCTGTCTGCAGGCTATTGCTCCTTTGAGGGCAACTGTGCTTTGTATATATACATTTTCTAAAGGGATTACAAAGAGATGCTCTACTTCACAACAGAGAGCACAACCAGAATCACATGTTTACAGACTGAAAAGTCTTGACAGATCTGTTTCTTCCTAACCTGTGACAACCTCTAGTCTACACAAACCCTTTCTGATTTAGTGAGCATGCAACACTCTTTTTTATTTATTTTTTTTGCAAATGAGCATAAGATATAATTGGTTAATGTTGAAACATGGGAGGGATGAGTCTTCTATATTCTTTGCATACTTACACTGATTAATATTGAAAGCTCATGTTGTTGTGTGGCATAGTGACTGTGACAGCACAGAGGCAGGGGTCCTGAAGTACTTTATTGCCACTGCTCTAGAAAATTATGAAATCTCCTTCTTGAGAGGGTCTGATTGCATTTCTCCTCTCTCCCTCTCTCTGATTGATACATCAATGGTCCCAGACAGCTTTGTAATGTTAATGCATGCACAGCCAAACGTATACAGTAGCTCTTCCAACTCCTCTAACATCAAACAGTGCTTTCCATTTATCTATCTGTCTATCTCTCCCAATGTTTCTATAATACAAATTTCCCTTTCAAGGCGGCCGTAAAGCGTCACAAACAATTCAAATCCCCTTTGTGCGGTGCTGTTTGCATACACCAGACACACTTTTATAGTGTTTGTGCTGTGAGCTCTGATAGGGAGCCACAGAGGGAATGAGTTATGCAATCCGGCTGGAAATTTAGAGCCCCTGCTGCAGTTTTATAAGCGAGCCTTTGAAAAGTATCGCCAGCTGAAGGCTCGGCGGAGCTCAACCCTGCCTGACCTTTCTATGATGTCACCCCAGAGGATTTATGAAACTTTACTTTGTTTAATAGGCCCCGGCTGGCCCTTTGCTTTACCCCATATATTCTTTGACCTTGCTGGGATGACACAGAAGGGAGGACGCACAGTGTGAGTAGAGAAAAGATGTGCAAATGGAGAAGAATCAGAGGGGGGCATGTCCCTCCTTTTTAAAGTAATATTTTATGTTATACACCCCCTGTCATTTACTTAAGATGCAATCCTTAATTAGTTTTTCAGCCAAATGGGTGGCCCGCCACTTGTTTTGGTAGAAAGCTGGTGCTGGGGCTGGTGAAATGTGACCACTCTGAAATGTATAGACAAAGCTCCACATGTAAGGACTAACATGATAATTAAATCATCATTTTAAACATACACTCACTGGCCACTTTATTAGATACACCTTGCTAGTACCGGGTTGGACCCCCTTTTGCCTTCAGAACTGCCTTAATTCTTTGTGGCATAGGTTCAACAAGGTGCTGGAAACATTCCTCAGAGATTTTGGTCCATATTGACATGATAGCATCACGCAGTTGCTGGAGATTTGTCAGCTGCACATCCATGATTTCGAATCTCCCGTTCCACCATATCCCAAAGGTGCTCTATTGGATTGAGATCTGGTGACTGTGGAGTCACCAGATCTCAATCCAATCCAATGATCTGGTGACCATTGGAGTACAGTGAACTCATTGTCATGTTCAAGAAACCAGTTTGAGATGATGTGAGCTTTGTGACATGGTGTGTTAAGCTGCTGGAAGTAGCCATCAGAAGATGGGTACACTGTGGTCATAAAGGGATGGACATGGTCAGCAACAATACTCAGGTAGGCTGTGGCGTTTAAACGATGCTCAATTGGTACTAAGGGGCCAAAGTGTGCCAAGAAAATATCCCCCACACCATTACACCACCACCAACAACCTTTGAGTTATTGTTGCCTTTCTATCATATCGAACCAGTCTGACCATT
This sequence comes from Argentina silus, assembly GCF_951799395.1. NCBI lineage: Eukaryota > Metazoa > Chordata > Actinopteri > Argentiniformes > Argentinidae > Argentina > Argentina silus. The sequence continues at coordinate 11,970,490 of NC_139658.1, read as the reverse complement.
CTCCTATGACCTCTGGCATCAACAAGGCATTTTCACCCAGAGAACTGCCGCTCACTGGATATTTTCTCCTTTTCAGACCATTCTCTGTAAACTCTAGAGATGGTTGTGCTTGAAAATCCCAGTAGATCAGCAGTTTTTGAAATACTCAGACCAGTCCGCCTGGCACCAACAACCATGCCACGTTCAAAGTCACTTAAATCACCTTTCTTCTCCATTCTGATGCTCGGTTTGAACTTCAGCAGGTCGTCTTGACCATGTCTACATGCCTAAATGCATTGAGTTGCTGCCATGTGATTAGCTGATTAGATATTTGTGTTAACAAGCAGTTGAACAGGTGTACCTAATAAAGTAGCCGGTGAGTGTATTTCAAAGTTAGAAATGGTTTGTCTACATGAAGTAAAACTACCTTATATTTTGGATTCTGACAGCGGCAGACAAGAGGTTCCGGGATAGAGTACATGTGAGGTTACGTGTAACATGCAGGTCGTAAATAATAACTTGAAGTCGGACTGAAATTACTTTTTGTTATAAACTCACGTTTCAATGTTATTTCAAAGTAAAGTTAATTAAATGAGCTTTCATTAATTTATAGATATTCCTCAGCTCAGAAGCCTGACTAGGCGTGTATTCTTGGTGGTTGACTGACAGCCCATCTAGCCAATCAATGTCACAGCTGGTTGCTAGCTACAGTAGCTGCCTGTTCCCATTTCACAGATCATTTACACATCTAGCAGCAGGGAGATTAAGTTTATGCTAATGTGGTGAATTGTACTGTCTACATTGGTAAGATAACAGTTTACCAGTTTACTACTGGGGCACGTTGCTTCGTTTACAGTCGAGGTGGGCACACTTCACCAGTGCCTTGTCATGATTGGAGAAAAATAAAAAAATAAAAGTCGAATACCAAGACAGCTTTACTCTGGCAGGTTAAATTACATTGCCCCATGAGCATTTTAGAAAGACCTACATTGTATTAACAAAGTAAAAAATAACATTTAATTAATGGAACATGAATGCCTTACTTAACATTGACATAAGCTACACATGTACCTTCTCCATGCACTACAATTGAATAAACACTGGTCTTTATGACACTGTTTGGGATTCTAACCCACAACCTTTTGGTTTGTAGTGCATTGGTCTGTCCACAATGCCACTAGTCCACTGCTGCAACCCAACAGTAATAATTGCGAAATGAAAAAAATGGGACTTATTGTACAGTAATATGTGTTTATTATTAAAAGGTAAAATATAAAAAAAAAAATATATATATATATATATATATATATATATATATATATATATATATATATATATATATATATATATATATATATATAAGCTTAAATAATACATACTCATACATTTTTATTACACATTAAGGGTTAAGAAATCCTCAGTATGTAATAGATCAGAAGTATATTCCATCAACAGGGATGGACAACTACAGTATGTAAACACTGAAGCTGTTGAAATATATCTTTAGAAGTTAATTAAATCAATGGTTAGGGCACTGAAACACTACATCACAGTGCTCAGGCCAATTTATAGTGAAGTGCAGATGTGTGGTCTTCCCAAAATGTTGTCATGAAAGGTAATGCAGTGTATTACAAGAGGTTATAAGTTCGAATCCCAAGTGACTACACATCAAAAAGTGACTACGTACAATGAATTCAAATGTAAAATGTAATCCTGATTGTAAAAGATGCCATTCTATCAATGACACAATTGCTCAGATAAGTGAAATACAGGGGGGAACTAGAACAGATCAAGCTTCTTTTTTTTTGTGTAATGTTGTATTATAGACTTGTAATGTTGTATTTACGTAAATAGGCAACAACTATTATTAGTTGTTTATTATTATTTTGGTCTGATGCCTCTTTTGGAGGTCTGGAGAATTTTAGATTAGCTGTTCTGGCTTGGATTGAACTGGACAAAGCGATGGGAGATTGTGCTTGTAATTTCATTGGATGTGACATCCCATGAACAACTCCCTCCACATGCCTGTAGAATGCACGTTATCTTTTCCGACCGGGTAGGATTATTTTGCAGAGAGTTGTTGCCTATGCTAGTTTGCAACATTGAAGCAAATGGAATACCTCAAAATCACTAATTTCAAACAGGTTTCCACCCTTTTGTAGCTATTTTTTGCAAAGTATTTCCCCAGGCTTTCTGAACTGGTCTCAACAAGGTTAGTCTGATACTGACCGCCAACTGCCAATGTTAAGAAAACATTAATTTTCAACCCATGTGCAATCATGCAACAACGTTAGATGAAAACAATACTCTCACAACCATTGTACAACATCATTTTGGTTAGTTTTTGACTGTTGCACAACTGTGACAATATAAAATGCCCTTCTTTTTTTCAGCAGGAGTGGTTTTGCAGCTTGAAAAACTCTATACAAGAATTTGCAACTAGTCCAGATGAGTTGGCTGTGTTGAAGGCTGAGGCTTGCAGTTCCCCTCACACAAATTATGGAAAGCACTTTCAGGCCTGTTCAGTTGAAGGCAGACAAACCAAGGGTGAGTATAAAACAGAATGTAGGGAGAAGTACTTTCTCATTCATCCTGACTGTTGTTCTGGGTGATCTGTGAGTATATTCATAGGTCATCGGGGGCATACGACCTAATCAGTGTCTCTCTCTCGCTCTCTCTCATTTACCATGAGGGTAGGATGTAACATTTCTTTATGATGTGTTTGCCTTGTAATAGATCATTTTAATTATTCTCACTTGACCTAGTCAACCACACAAACTCAACAATTATTTGCACAGTGTTAATTAAGTGAAATGGAGACAGATTATTCATCTTCAAATATGCTTTCTTATTAACCATACAGAGCCAAACTTCCCTGTCAGTCCTTCTTATTGTAACTGCCTACCTTTACAGGTCTACACAGTCTTTGCATGTATAAAATACAGGCTTCTCCTTGTGGACTACTAATAGACAGGACTGCATTGACATTCTGTTAGCATCCCACTGTATGCGAGTTCTTCTCCATCACACCTACACCATTCAAACAAACAGGGCTGCCTCAGTTGGTATGCATCCCCCATTGAGCCCCAAAGCTCAACCGATTTTCTCTCCATTTCTTGTGTTTGTCAATATTTACGCTCCCAATACCATTCGTTAGCATCGTCTCTCCATCTGCTTGTCTCCTTCACCTTTTTCTTTCTGTCTTCTCTACTCTCCATCAATTTCTAATCTCCAGCTCTATTTTTTTCTCTCTTGCGGTAACCCCCCTATATCCCCCCCCCTCCTTCTCTTTTCTCCACAGCTCTCTGGAGTTCTCTTGGGAAACTGGTTAGATTGATGTTTTATTGCAGCATCATCTATGAGCAACCTTACTCTTTGCTCATGCTCATTTTTGGAGTTTACCTTTTTCTTCACAACCTACATACAGAGTGGAAAATTCTCTTAGAATAAATCTGACATTTTTTTCCCTTCCACAATTTTTATACTACATTTTTATACTGAAATTGTGCTTAACCAATTTTTTATTTTGATGTAAATTATGCAATACAAACTATTATTGCAGTGATGGGATATTTTACAGGGATACATGGTTGGATTAGTAACACAATGCAGGGTTATTAAAAGACAATGTCAATGGGCAACAAATAAAAAGTGATTACACTACATATTTCAAGGACAGCTGGGTCAGAATTGTGTAATTTATGACTAACTATCATTTCAAATGTACCAAGGCGAACTGTGTGGTTTCTCGCTTGAGTGCTCATTTTCACAGCCATCTGTGTGGGATAGACCAAGTAACATTAACAGCAAAAAGCTTGATAATTTCTGAGGATGAGAATGAGAGACAAGGACAGACAGAGTGACTGAGAGACTGACTCATGACCATGTCCTCTCCAAGGTTGATTTTGGTTGGAGATAATGCAAACCAAAAATACACTTTAAAGCCTCTTCACATCTCTTTGTAACTACCCCTTCGCAACCGCCCCACATCAGATCAATGCTAACCATGCTACAGCTATAGTATGCTACCCACAACAAACCATGGCATTTGAAAGGACATTTTGAAACATATAGCATTTGAAAGATAAGATAAGTAAAGCTAGCTTTCATCAATTGGTTGTCACTCTTTCACCGTGGAAGTGACAAAATATTGTTAGCACAAATGAGATACAGAGCAGTTAACTGTCATTGTTTGAACACAAATATCCCCTGAACGATGATAATGATAATGATAGCCTACCTCTAATAAAACATAAAGCATTCAGACTGATTTTCTTATCGTATATTAGGGTATGTCATATTCAATAATAAAATACAATATGCATACAAATGCGTCTCTTACAGATAATGTAAACCAATTGCCTATACAGTGTGTTCATAATATGTCATCAATATTCACAGTATGTCAAGCAATTCTCCAGACAATGTCCCCCAATACATGCTAAGTACATGAATAGCAGCAAATGTTCCCTCTTTATTATGAGGAGCCTGCAGGGCTTAACTTTGTGCTGAAAGCCACAGTATTGTAATATTTCTGTAATTCTACATTGAGTAATGCCTATAACACTACTATATGTTCCCATAGTTGAGATTCCCCTTGTTTAAATGTGTAGGCATTTTGTCTAACCTACCTTATAGATAGATTTATTTGCAAGCCTTTTTCCATTTTTACTTTAGACAGATTAGGCCTATGTTGACTAACAGATGGGGGAGGGAACAACACTGAAAATCAGAGACCCAACATACTGTAAACACATAATTGGGAACTCATGGGAACAGTTGACACATAAAGTAGCATCCCATTTTGAAAACAACTACTGTATGCCAGAATTGTCCAATGGAAAACTACAGAAAAGAAAGGGATTGCAAAACCATCCACAAAACCACAGAAACCCCCCTAACTACAGCTGTGACATCAAGGATCAACTGCTAGTTACCAACAAATAGTAATCAAACAGTCTTTGAAAAAGAGACTATCCTCAAGGGAGTGTTGATACGTGCAACCATCTATATAGAGGGAGTCTATGTGTGCACATATAATTGCATCTGACCTTGGGTTCACAAGGTATGTTTGTAAACACAAAACCACCTGGTCCTTAAACATTCAATCTGAATTTACAGGGGGTCACAACCTTAAAACCCAAACACAGGTGTGTTTAACCCAAACACAGTTCAACCCTAGGCCAGTGTCTCTTGCTGACATTGCTCCCCTGCAAAGATTCTATCAGCGCCAGGGAGATTGCTGATATGCTGTGAAATGGTTTAGCGCCCATGGCAGGTCATTATAGCTGTGCCGCGGCTATGGCTAATCAGGCTGTCGGCAGGGCAGTGGGTCCTTGGAATGAATCGCCTGCGTGTTTTACCTCCCAACACTCATCTGTACTAATGGTGTTGTCACAGCGCTGGCATTTTTACAGCCACCCGTGCATATTTTCAATGCAAACACTGCAAGGGGGCGTCCATAATTCAAGTTTTTTTTTCAAAATCGAGTTTTACGGCTCTTGCATAAAAAAGGCATCATTTAGTTACATGGGGACAGGACCAACTAGTACTGATCTTAAAAAAAGAAAAGAAGCTGATTTCGTTTTCACAGAAGGCAGAAAACCTGCCAGAGAGCCATATTATATCATGACTCATATTTTAGTAATTTAGCAGACTCTCTTCTTACAATAACTAATCAACTGAAGTAGATGAGACAACCAGATACCACAATCATCGTAAGTAAGACAAAAACATAAGTGCCTCCCTCTGCATGCACTGCGAAAGACATTACATAAACATTGAACTTGCTGCTTTGATATTATCATTATGTGTTTTGTAGTCTTGCGTAGCCATACCTCCAAATTGCGTTGTTCTCACGTCTTTTTTGGAGATCTGGAGAATTTTAGATTAGCCGATCTGGCTTGTATTGAACCTGGAGGGAGCGATGGGAGAATGTGGTTGCAATTTCATTGGATGTTACATTCCAAGAACCCTCCCCCACATGCCATAGATGATTGCTTGTTGTTATGTGCAGATGTTGCAGAGAGTCGTTGCTAGATGCTAGCATGCAACATTGAAGAAAATGGAAGAAAACCTGAAAGAAAAACTGAATTCTGTTTTGCCAGCAGTGTGCTCTGTACGCAAAATCTAGTCAATGAAGGCATTAGATATTTGATTGGTTTGACGTGTAGGATTTCACCAGGCTTTCCAAACAAGGAGAGCCTGGTCTCAACAAGGTTAGGTGTTATGGTACAGTACTCTGTTGCAGCTAGTTTTAATGCTGATGACGATGTTAATACACACTGATACACTTAAGAACTATGTCATATGTTACATCTGTGGGGGTTTAATGAAAAGCTGTTTACAATGCAGTACAACTGATATCATATGTATTCATCCATCCTCTAATTCATCCTAATCTCTTCCAGACCTCTGGCTCTTGTTTATCTGAGCCCTCATGCAGTGGGAAATAGCTTTATTTAATTACCGAGTAAATACTGAGACATTCTATCTCTGTCTTTCGCCTGGCGGGAGCTCCTGCTAGGGGTCCTTTGTGCTAACCGGCTTCAAGGCATAATTACCCGTGTGGCCCAGTTGTTCAGACCTCTATTAGGCCCGTCTCTGTGTACTCAAGGGTTAGCTCAGTGTGTGCTCAAGGATTGGACCGTCTCTGTGGAAACCAGGGATGAAAGGCCCATATGCCATCTTTCATCCTTTCTCATCTCCCACAGCTTAATGAAGAAACTACAATATCAAACAATTACTGGAAGAACTATGTATCATTATTAGAGGGCCAATTGCAACCAAATGATCTGACTTGCCGAGTGCTTACATCTGGTTAGTTAATACAGGGAGGCAAGGGGAGAGTACAACGGGTGATGACCATCAGATTCATGCAAAATTGTATTCACTTGCAACCAAAAGGCTACGCAAATTTACCTGAGGAACAGCTAGTATGTTAGATATTCAATTGTAAGTTCACTTTCGTAGCAGACAGCGGGAAACACTGTGTCTGTGGTTCTCTACCCCAGCACATCTGAATTGAAAAATATGCTTTGATTGTCACAATCTGTAAACTGTCACAGTGGTTCTCAACCTTTTTGGCTCGCGAACCCCCAAAAATGTACGTCAAGACGTGACCCCCATTCGTACTTCCTCATTGCTCCCTGGCATCTGACCATTGCATCTGACAACTGTGCACAAGCAACTTAATTATCCATAATGTAAAGTGTATGAATAAACAATAGACCGGTAGGCTAACACATCTTCCTAATATACTTAACACCGAAACAAACCACCATGGATGAAGCGAGCATCTGAAATGGAGACACCCACGAAAATGCTTGACAGCCTAAACGCATGCAGAGCCTTCTGAGGGACGCGGCTGATTAGGACACAAAACTGATTATAGTGGTTGAAATCTGTTTTTCACCTCGACACTTTTACACAATTAGGATGCGGTGTAACCGTCAAATAGGCAGATAATAACGCTTCTCAATTCCCCCATTCCCCCCGTGCTCTCAGCAGCTGAGGCTGAAGTATACTGTATGATGCAAAGTGGTTTTGTCAGAAATCAGATTTAATTCACAAATTGACAGCTACATGATATAATATAATATTGCCCTGCAATGCTATAAATGCGGACAATTCACCGCAATGAAGAGGGCCTATTGTTAATATAAAATGTGCAAAAGTCGGAAATGTTGTTTTTATTTTCAATGACTGAGAAAATAAAGATGGAGGTAAATGATTATCATAATAATCTTGAATTGTAATTTGTGTTAATTGAAATACTTGGACAGATGATTTTCTCCAACTATAATGAAAGGCACGCTTAGTCTGGTCGAAAAGCAGGTTAAACGATTATGCCTGTTAGAGTGTTGGCTGGAGGGGGCATGTCACTTGCAAATGTTTGGTAGCAGTTGGATTAAGGAGATGAGCCCCAGGTGTATACAAATGTATGTTCTAGTCGCAGCGGGAATTTTAACTGCAATCATCTCTTTCACACCTGTATCTGATTTAACAAGAGACCAGCTTATGGTCATCCCATTCAGAACGTTGGTTGCAATTAACCCAGAATGTTCCGAATGGTCAGAGAATCATTGATATACTGCACTGTAGGTAAAACAATCACACTAAATAAACCAACATTGAAATCCTGAATTGATACAGCCCTTGTTTGAAAATAAATCCACTGTAGCATTTTCTAGTCCATGAATCACAATCAGTTCACTTATTGACTTGTCCTAAGGAATTGAGTCTAACCCAGTCAATCGTAATCAACGGACAGTGGTAATGTAGGTTACTCTCTCGACTACAGACTCAGAGCGCTCTACACGCTACACACGCTCCACACTCTAAAGTCTGTCAAACATAGCTTGTTCAATGGTTACTGAGCAGTCCGCCATGGTTGGGCTGTTGGTGTTGAAATTACTGAAATGACTGACAGGTGGTAGCACCAATCAGATATCACCAGCGAGCACACCCAAGCTTTTGCTGTTTAGACTGTTGGACATCTCCATTGCTAACTTCTAACTAACTAGCTAGCCTCCATAAACAACTGTAGGATGAGCATGAAGAACAACAGTGTGGGGGTAAGGGAATTTTTAATGGAATTTTGTGTCACATTGAGTCTTTTATTTGGGTCTCCACCTCAGAATGCCAATATAAGGATAACAGTCGTTGTGTCAGAGATACATCGCCTGTGAAAAGAGACTAATGTAGGTCTGTATTACTTTCAGAGAACCCTCCACTCAAATTTTTTTATTGTTGATTGATTGACAAGGAGGTAAGGGCCTGATCCATACCTCTGAATTGTCCTCCTTGTGTGACCATCTCTTAACATGCCACTCATGTTTGTGGACTTTTTTCACATCTCAGCTCTCAGCTAAATCCCAAACCTCCTCCCCTCAGCACTTTTGCTGTATTACCTTCAAATCTCACCCTTTCCTTTTTGTCGATTTCTCTGCTTCATTCTTTTTCTTCATTTTTTTACCATGGAAATGCCTCAGTCTCACAAGTAGACAGATGTGACAGGGTGTGTAAACATAGAATGCCAAGCACAGGAAAACCGCTGATAAAAGGAGTCACTGAATCCCAGTTGAGAAAAAAGCTACTGGCAAGCATCTGAGTTTTCTTCGTATGGACGTGATTGTCAACACAGATTCAGCTCCTGGGATCTGCATTGAACACCACATGAGGAAAAAAAAGAAGCATATCACAGACTTCTGGATTAAGAGAAAGTGTTTGAAAGTACTTTCATCTGAACTAAATTGGAATCATTAATTTGTTTTTGGGATTCAAATACATTCCAAGTCCTTGTACAAGTCCTTGCAAATGAAATGTGATTATAAGGCCAATGTCATCCTCGATGGCTTTCTGTCTGACAAACTTTTCTTTTCAGTTTAAGTTGTTGTTCTGCCCCTTTGTGCTACTATAACTTCCCTTTTAGTTAGATGTGTTTACTCAACCCTCTTTTAGTTAGATGTGTTTACTCAACCCTCTTTTAGTTAGATGTGTTTACTCAACCCTCTTTAAAGCTAATAAGTGCTCAGTATTTTCTTTTTGTCTGCTCCCAGTGGTTCTACTTAGCCCAAACTGTGCAATCATTTGTATCTATTAAACTAGTCCAATACAGTGGTTAATGGCAGCAGCATCTTAATGTTGTCTTTGTTTGTTTGACCGGTTTTACTCTCTCCTCCTTTACCAAACTATCCGTAATTCCTCAGGATTTGTTGGAAGAATGTCCTAACCTGGGGATCAATCGGCCGTCTGGCTGCACACCGCAAAACCTGAGTCAACTCAAAACTAAAGTTTCTCACATTACCCACAGTAACCTATACTTTTATGATTAGGTTACGTCGAGAATAAAATCAGATGTAGTAAGCTAGATGGATTGACATACAGTAAAGTTGATGATGAAATAACATGAAATATCATGGGCTTAATGAAACTAATTGCTTTCTATATTTTCAACATCTAGGCAGATTAGGAGTTTGTCATGAATAATAATAAAAAAGGATTTGCACAGAATCACACACAATAAATGGCACTACAGCAATCGAATAGGGCAATGATTACGTCAGAACGAAATACATATGAACAAATGACGATGTAGGCTACCCATTAAGGTTACTTCAATTCATCTATATGTGCTTTAGCCTTGGTTAAAGAAAAGCCGACATCTATAGTGGGTCTTCTTTTATCAGCTGAATAATGTGCTGTGTCTGTCTCTGTTGCTGGCATTGATGGTTGCTGGCTGGGGGCTGAGGTGCGTTCTTCTGTGCTTCTCCTCAGTGTACCTGTGTGCATGCACGATTGGCAGAGACCTGCCCGGGCTGCCTTTGGCTCACGCGTTCTCATGTTCTACATGAGAGCTAATACTGAGTACGTTCTGTGAGCGGACAGAGCAAAATAGTGGCGAAGAAATACGGATTTCATGGCGTATTAGTGACACAAGCTACTGTGATTGAAATGAATAGGGTGACATCAGAATTCAATGTGTCCATTTTTTGACATCAGAATTCAATGTGTCCATTTTTTGAGAGTTGGTTCTAACCAATATATAGTTGATGAACGTTGACTATAACTACAGCTACACCAGATAAGCCTCTTAGACCATGTTTACCCCTGTCACTTGCTATCTTGTCATCTTTGCCCCTGTTAGGTAAAAAGAAATAGCGGGTACCAGCATTTCAGGAGTGAAACATTCACAGGGCTGCGCTTGGTGCACACCAACCCCAAGAGTTAACAATCGTGGAATTGAAAAGCAAATCAGAGCGATATTTAGAAAGCTATACGTCTGTCATAGGCTCTGGATGCACGTTGCTCTGTGGTACGGGTGTGGAGGACTGATGGCAGTGACGGTAGAGCTGAGTGATGTCAAACTAAGTCTGCGCCATCTTTAATCGTCTGCCATTAATGCTATTAATATAAATAACATACAGATTAAATAAGAAATGCAGACATCTCCAGTCGCACGGATATGCTCATTCATTAAACATTATGCTCCATGCTCAATAATTGGATATGATGTAGCTAATGATATTAATTTCACAAGAGGGATTTATTTATGGATTGTTTTCCCTAATATTTAACCTGCCACCCGACCCAAACGGCGTCTGCGGATTATGCGTAAACCTGCATATGTACCCATACAGTACATGGATCTTGCTGCCATTGCTTGGGCATCTACACAAATCAGAGATCGGAATACAATGCGTGCCCGTCCACCTCCGTAGTGGGATATACAGATCCGATAACATTCTATCACAATGCCATTTTCGCAAGTCTGTTAAAAACATGCAACCTGGGTGGAATGTAGCTACAATGCCCATACAGGCTGGATTCAGGTGCCAGGTGTGAAAAGGGGCAAAGGCAAACGTTACTCTTGGTCACAGGGAGGTTGGTGTCACTGCATAAGGCTATGATAGCTACAAGGTAGATGACTGTCTAATCCAACAAAATCAATAAACGTTGTATTACCTCATACCCACGAACGATACAATGCATACATACAGTACAAACATGGGCACACAAACTGTTGGTCTAACATATCAAAAAGCATATTTAATATTTCGTGGAGGCTTATGTATTCTTTCATAGGTATGGTTCCCTGTTAGAATATTAATCTCATACTTTTAGAAATCTTGCTGCTTTCATCCTGAGGAAGAGAGTCATTTCCCACAGTACCTCTGGAAGAGCAATTACAGGGCCTCAGAAATGCCAACTGTCATGTTCCTGTCAAGGATGGTAGTCAAATGTGGACAAACTGTCCCGTGTGGCGCTACCGCTGCCAACACTATAACAGAGAGAAGCTGCTTGGTATCGTGCACCAGCCAAGAGAGAATGGAGAGGGACAGCAACACAGTAGAGATTCCTAGCTTTAATTCAATGTTTTCTTTTTTCAGATTGGGTTCCCTATTTAGAAAGTTTTTTGTTTTTTTTAAACATACGGTCCCTGTTACGGTCCCTCTCCCTGACTGGCCCTATGGCACCACCTTGAGGCCCCGGCGATCATCGCTGGAGCGTCCACCTCCCAGCCGACAGCGCACCTGTTCCTTGTCTCCATTCAGCACACCTGCGAACCATCAGCAATCACTGCCCTATAAGAACCCTGCCTGAACTCCACTCCAGTGCCAGATCGTACCGTGTCCCACGGTAACTCTTCGAGTATCACATACGCTTCCAGCCTTTGCATATCCTCCAGTGTTTGTTTTGTGTTTCACCGCGTTCTCCTGTGATCCCCTAGAACCCTCGTCTTCCTCGGATTCCCCCTCGTCTACCTTCCATGGACCTAGCCCATTCCTGTTTTGACTACCCGCCTGCCTGCCTGACCCCTGCCTGTCTGACTACCCGCCTGCCTGCCCGACCCATGCCTGTCTGACTACCCGCCTGCCTGCCCGACCCATGCCTGTCTGACTACCCGCCTGCCTGCCTGACCCCTGCCTGTCTGACTACCCGCCTGCCTGCCCGACCCATGCCTGTCTGACTACCTGCCTGCCTGCTGAACCCTGGACCGACCCTGGACTACTCTCAATTGGATTATCCTTCTCTCTCCTACCTCTTTTCCCCTGTTATAATTAAATACGCCTTCGGGCTAAACCCCACCACCTTCTCTGTGTGCCGTCAATCTGGTTCTTCAGACGTTCACGGGTAACAACTCCCCCCCTATTTCAGGCTTCCAAAAGTATTGGAAAACATAATATTATGTCCAAATAAAGTACTCATGTTTAGTATTCATCTGTCATTCCTTTGCATGCAATAACTGCATGATGTCTGCGACCCACTGACCCCACCAGACACTGGGTATCTTCTCTGGTGATGCTCTGCCTGGCCTGTACTGCAGCCATCTTCAATTGTTGTTGTTTGTTTTGAGGTCTTTTTGCCTAAAATCTTATCGACAGGAAATTAAATGCATGTTCAATTGGATTATTGTGGACAGATAAGATGACTTATCATGGAGCAGAGTGATTGTTGTGAATGTTTATACAGTAGAGAGATGACAGACAGAAAGACATGGTTTAAAAGCGATGGTCGAGAGATTTTACTGGTAGACTTGACAGGCATTTGTTTGTAAGAATAACAAGGTATACAAATAGTTTTATGTTGTAGGCTATGTAATCGTCTGTAGCACATGAAAGACGCTAAACTGATTATTTGCTCTGGTTTCCCCCAACCAGTATGAGAGACTACACTCCGGCTGACCCTCCCTCACCTTTCCCCTAGGCATTTTGTCACCAGTTTATCCCCTGGCCTTTCTATTGCCTATAACTTTATTCCAAGGAAAATCCCCTCGTATACCCTCACGAGCAACAACCAAAATGTCGAGCCTGGGAAAATTGAACAATTTTCCACCATACAGGGCGTCTTTGACCTGCTCAATTACATCAGTCAATAACGTGTTGAAAAGAAGCATATTGAAAAGAAGCAGTTCGCATCAAGGGTCAGTTTAATTAGTTACTGGAAGGCATGAACATAATGGAATGTTGACATGGAATGTTTCCACTCCAGAGACTAGTCAGGCCCACATCAACAATTGGAAACTAACACACACACACACACTGTACATGCATGCACATATGTTGCTGTCCAGGTGCTGAAATAACACTGCCTCCTCTCTTGTACTGTACAGTGTGTAGATGTCTATCTGAGTAATTATGACACTAGGAATAGGGTTTGGAGTGGGTGGACAGCAAAGGCTCTTCCCAGTAATAAGTCTCATGTCTCTGTACAGCCTGTTCCTCTCCTGCCCTGGGCCATGGTTGTGTTCATTAGGTCTTCCCACATACTGTACAACGGACAACTGACCCTATGGGAAATTATTCTACCACAGCTATATATTAGCTTCATTGAATGCTTCGTGCTGTTACGAATCAGAGCTAATGAACCCAAATGCAGAACACAGAGTATTTAATGAAGGAATAGGGGAAAGGGGAAGGCAGGGGTAGACTGGGCACGCAGGTAGGCAGAGCAGGCAGGTAATCAGACAGGCAGGGGTCGGGCAGGCAGACGGGTAGTCAGACAGGCAGGGGTTGATACACGGGTAGAAAGTTCTAGGGGAGGCAGATAATCCGACAGGGGTTAGGCAGAAGCACAGTCCAGAAAAACACTCGTAGATCCGAAACCAGGAATCAACAGACTAGAAATGCTGGGACGTATAGGTAGGAAGTACTATGACGAACTGGCAGGGAATGAATGAAAAACCGGAGTATAAATCACAGAAGGCTGATGAGGAGACAAGCCGCAAGTGTGTAGATGATGACGTAACTATTGGTAGCCACGCCCACACCAAAGAGGGAGAGAGACTGACACTGGCTAGGTGGAAGTGGACACGTGCATAAAGGAATTAAATTAATAAAGATTATATTACAACTACAAAGTTTATATTACAATTATATATAATGACATGGTCAAATAGAACGAATTCAGCTTAATGGATTCAATAGCTAAAATCCTTAGCAAGAAATAAAATATGAAATAACCCAAAAAGGATTGCACCCCTAAAAAAGGCATTTCTAAAAGGGTGTAATACATGTAACATTAGCATTTCATTATAGTCCACCTTGAATATTAATCACTGAAGTTTGGCCTGAAGAAAGAACCCCCTGTTCCAGACTTTGTCCTCTGCAACTAGTGTCTATTCAATTTTTTTTTACTTTTAGAAGGTTGGACAATACCAACTGGTACTCTTCTCCTGTCCTGTGATGATTTTTTACAGCTTGGCACATCGCACCAGAGCCCTTGTTTTTCAAAAGACACATGAATCCACCAGGGGTTTGGCTCGGGGGTTGGAGTCGATGCCAGTTCATTCGGCGAGCCTGGCACGGCTGAACATGAAACAGTGTAATAAAAACCCATCTGTTGGAAGACTGAGGTTGAGCCAACGGAACAGAGCCGGCGCGCTTGAGGTATTGGCTGACAGCAGAATAAAGACTCTCCTCTTCTCCTTTTTCAGTCCTTTCTTACATCCAAAAGTGGTAACTCTCGATTCTAATATCTTCAGATATGAGGAGAATGTTATTTTTAGTCTGTTTGTCAGTTAAGCATAATGCATAAATGCAGTTCACTGTAGAACACTCATTTATCAAATTGTAAAGTAAAACAAATGTGTTTAAAGGTTAAAAGGCAATGTATGGCAGTGTTGTCATGTCAGCCATAAGGTATACTGGTTGGAATAGAGGCTGCTACCATAAAGTAAGTAAATGCAAATTGATTGCAGAACCAATCATATTGCCATAACAGTGTTTGATGTCCCATCCGGAATGCTGAAGAGCTGTGCTTCTAGCAACAAATGTATGAATCTACACTATTGTAATATAATCTTATTATATCTCAGTAAGGACAACTCAGGTGGCCATGGGAACAAGGATTCTACCTTCTCCTCATTTTCGACTCATTATTTTACACTACACCTCTTTTGAGGAGGTGCTGGTTGACGAGTTATTTGAATAACTTCAATCCCTCAAATTACAATTTGCATACTTGTGAAGGTATCGTAGAGTGTTACCGCTACCTGCGCTGATTTCACTTTGCATTCTTGGAGTGAAACCTGTGAAACCTCTTCAAAGAGAAGAGGCGGAATGAAAACAGGAGGCGTTTGAAAGAATATGCTGCAGTACATTCGCTTGGAATGAACCAGACGGTTGTGAGGTAAGGAGTGAACTGCATAGAGATGCTTGAAAGAGATTGGGGCTGTAATTCATATGGCAATGAAAGGCAAGTCAAAAACCTGACCTGGTATATTGGGTACATGAGGCATCAAGGAGTTGTCTTCACAGGCCAGTCGTGAAATCCTTTCCGGTGTTATGTTCTCTGCTTTGCTACCCCCAGCATAGGCTAACAGTTAGCAGCTCTCCAAAAGGCAGGATTCCAAGGTACAGAAATTAGCATTAAAAGAAAAAGAGAGGCTTTGCTCAGATTCAAATTATGTATTGGACCAATGTTTCGGCAGCAAGCTGCCTTAATCAGGGTTTCAAATTGACGCTACAATAATTACAATGAAAGCAAGACAGCTCTCTTTCTTTATTTTTCACCTGCCAGCCTCCTCAGCAAACTTTTTTTTTGCGAGTTTTTGTGTAATGTTTTTTTTTTCTTTTTTTACAGAAATAAGCATGGTCTGAATTAGTTTCTCTGAATCTTGTCAGAGAAACTTTCCATAAGTATTGGATAGAGGAAACATTTTGTCTTCTTTTAGCTCCATACTCCAATACTTTGAAATCAAACAATTACTATTGAGTCAAGTAGAGATTCTCAGCTTTAATTCAATGGGGGGTTTTTTAGATTGGGTTTACCATTTAGAAAGTACATACTCCCCCTATTTCAGGGCTCCAAAATCATGTCGAAATGAAGTACTAAAGTTTAGTATTTCCTCGACAATCCTTTGCATGCAATAACTGCCTGAAGTCTTTGACCCATTAACCCCACCAGATGCTGGGTATATTCTCTGGTGATGCTCTGCCAGGCCTGTACTGCAGCCATCTTCAGTTGTTGTTTGTTTTGGGGTCTTTTTGCCTAAAATCTTTTCATCAGGAAATGAAATGCATGTTCAACTGGATTTCAATCTGAAGATTGACTTGGCCAGTCAAGAACTTCGCTTTGTGCCTGAAAAACTCCCTAGTTGCTATGGCAGTATGTTTTATGTCTTACTGTATGGTGAAGCGCCATCCAATGAATTTGGAGGCATTTGTTTGTACTCGAGCAGACAACGTTTGTTTCTGTACACTTTAGAATACATTCTGTATACATTGGGCACATTCATTTTTCTCCAAACCTTCTTCTTGCAATAACTCTGGTACATGATAATGTTCGTCTTATCGGACCACAAGACCATTTTCCAGACCTCTGCAGGCTTTTTAAGGTACTTTTTAGCTAACTGTAACCTGACCATCCTTTTTGAGGATAACTAGTGGGTTGCACCTTGCAGTGAAGCATCTGTAGTTTGGTTGTTGATGTATTCTGCGGATGGTAGTGTCTGACACATTCACGGTACCTCCTGGAGAGTGTTCCTGATCTGTGAGACAGTTGTTTTGGGGTTTTTCTTAATTATGGTGAGCAATCTTTGGTCATCCACTATAGAAGTCTTCCATGACCTACTGGCCCGTTTGCGATTGCTGAACTCACCAGTGCTTTCTTTCTTTTTCCATGATGTTGCAAACATGTACATTTTTGGTAAGTCGATGGT
The DNA here is from genome assembly GCF_951799395.1 of Argentina silus. Taxonomy (NCBI): domain Eukaryota; kingdom Metazoa; phylum Chordata; class Actinopteri; order Argentiniformes; family Argentinidae; genus Argentina; species Argentina silus. The sequence continues at coordinate 11,953,347 of NC_139658.1, read as the reverse complement.
TTTGGCTGTGTTTCTGATAGATTTTTCTGATATTTCAGCCTCATTTCTGATATTTCAGCCTCATAATGGCTTCCTTGACTTTCATTGACGCCTCTTTGGTCCTCATGTTGACATTGTTTGTAATGTTTGTATATTGTTTACAATGAAGTATGAAGCTACCTGGCTGTGAATTTACAAAGCGAACATTTGTTCCAGTTCTGAGCAGATCGATTATAGAGACTGTAATTTTTTCAGGGTAAGGCCATAAAAACATGATCAGAAAAGTCGGTGTTTTGGTTATGGAAAGCTGAGGCAGTTGTAATGACCTCATTATGCTATTTAAGTAATATTTATCTAAATCCAGTGGTAGGCCTACACAAAATACATTATTTGAAGTTACTGGGACAATGGCAAACTGTGGCTTCAATATAAATGCTGCTATGTAAACATACTGTATACTACCGTATAAAGCATATTCAATTGTAGTCTAATGATAAAATAACTTGCACTTCTGTCTTTCTTAAAATACAACACTGCCCCTTTAAGACCTCAGTCAGACCTCAGCCAGCCAGTGTGTCTATGCTGTGTTGAACAGCACTAACACGGCTGTGAGCTTGTTGAGCTACAAAATATGAAATGTCTTGGTTTTTTTTTCGTTTTGTTAATCAGGTCTTGCCTTACAGTACAAATTTAAACTACCTCTGAGATTCCAAACTTTCAATTATCTCCCTTGCTCTGGTGTCGGCTGGAGAAAATAATTACATCGAAAATCAGTTTTAAAATAAATAATTTCATTAGGGGGCCATATGCGATCACCTATCACCATGCTTTGAACCTACCCGATCAGAAAACTATGCATTAACCATATTAAAAGTCATATTTTTTCTTCTATTTCTTTTTGGAAAAAAAGTGAAGTGGTCATCAATTAATATCAAGTTTGTATGGCCTAAGATAATATTTCACCTAAATATTCACAGGTTATGAGTAATGTGGCAAGAATCACATACATTACATTGTGTATCAGCAACGTAACTGGCATTGATGGTGTGGAGTGGTGGGTTATGAAAAGTAGAGAGTAATCTCTGATATGAAAACACTATCATTATCTCTGATCTTAGATCTCTTGATTCCAGTATGACTACTGAGAAATGATTGCCAACCCAATGCATGGACAGAATTGTTCCAGGATATATCTGTAGGCTTGCACTCCAACAAGACAGTCAAACACCAAAGCCTGTAGAACTGTCTCAGTGTGGTGCCTGGTCTCGGAGTCACCAAGGGCCACTTCAATATTTCCCTGCGCTCCAAGCAGCTGACCAGTGGGAGGTTGAGGAAGAAAGAGGCACAAAGGAGAAGAGAGGAGGACATGAAGCTGATTAAAATTGGGCGAAGATTAAAAAGCAGTTGGCTGCAATCAGCGCCCACTGTGCTGAAATGCCACAGGCTGCTGGAAATGGGGACATTAAAGATTGCTTCACCTCCTGTGCAAAATGCTTCCTCTAATGATGTCATGTTAACAATGCATGTGTTAATAGTGTGAAAAGACCTATAAGTGCTGGTCCAGTTCCCCATAGCCAACACATCCACAGAGAAGGGATCTGACAGAGCTGCTTACGAAGCTTCATCGATCGTTGAGTCATTACATGTATATTAGGTACAGTAATCAAGCTGGGCAGTTGGAACAACTTCTCTCCCTGTGGTGTGCATTGGAGTTTTATAAATAATGACCACAATTGTCATTCCACTATGTCATTCCACTATGTCATTCCACTATGTCATTCCACTATGTCATTCCAGTATCAGTTCTATGGAGCCAAAAGGATCAACCAACATTAAGTTATAATTATTATTAAATATAAATATTATATACAATTTCTGCATCACTCTCTTGCCTTCAACCCTTCTTATTTGAATTGAACATTTCATAAGATTTAATGTCTGTTGACGCCTATGAAACTGTCCAACAGGAATGATCAAGTGTCAAGTGCTTCAATGGGGCATAATTCTTTATGACTATTTGTATTTGGACAAACAATATCTATGGTGGCCTGATGGAATGCCAATAATGATACATAATGCTCCTGAATAATCAGTGCCATTATGCCCATGCGTGTGATGATGTGATGTGTTCGTCATAACGGCATCCGTTGCTATATCCATATTCATTACATATGTCTGTCAAGCCACATTAGCCCCTGTAGAAGGAAGGAAGCATGGAAACGATGGAGCGGGGTAATGTGCCGAACCCCCAGCTGCTGGGTTGCTAGTTGACATCTTCGCTTTTCCGAGGCAGCAGGTTGAAATTGCTCTGGAAATGAATGACGGAGAGCTACCGGAGCAGAGAACCGTAGCCAGTGAACCAGGAAATGGTGGCGAGGTTTTACCATCATATAATTTTTCCTGAACGGTCAACGAGATGACAGGTGGAGATAGAAGAGAGAGGGGCTGGCCAGAAAGCTGCCTGACAGGAAATTGATGGGGCTGTTGGGGTGTGAAAACATGTATTCCTTCTGTTAAGAACTTGTGTAACAATATAACGTTATTTAGGGGTCATGTGGTAGCAAATGGATCACTGTAGTCACTTTGTTGTGCAGCAGTTGACAGCCTGTGGTCTGGTAGCTGGATGGCCTTAAAAGAATGCATTGATTTGTATCCATACCATACCAAGGATTTAGGAATACATTGTATCAAGTCAAACCTTTACTGCAGTGAGTATGAAACTTTTCCTGAGGTTTACTGTCCTACTTTGGAGGCAGAGATACTTTTGTTTGGATGACAGCTGCAGTGGTGCAGGGGAATGTACAGTTTTACAGCTGCCATCAAAACAAATGTACCAATGCTGGTCTTGTGTTGCAGGCCTACTTCTGGTGCACCTCTCTGAGATAATCCCAGTTGTTCAACAAGGGAGAACTCCAGGCCAGGCCTCCATCAATGTACCCATACACATTATTCACAGCTGTTCATAAATTAATGGTAGTCAATGAACAATAGCCACCATGTGAATAACACCAATTGTTTATTTTCCATCACTCTGTCTGCTCACATAGTCTTTCTTCTCCTTTCTCTTTCTCCTCTCCTCCATCTTCAAAGTGTAAGCTCTGCACGTCTTTACCTGCGCAAAACCTATGTTTTCCACTCCCTACATTAGACTCACAAAATAGCCTCGCTTTTGGAGGTGATACCTACGTCATTTACATGCTAAATAGCTCAGCCATAAAAGAGAGAGCAGTCTTGGGACTTAAACGCCTCCGGAGCTAAATCCCTGCGGATCGTGTAAAGGATAGCGACTTCCAAAACAGCCTGAGAACACTCAGAATGACTGAGCATGCAAACAGCTTTGCCCACATTTTAAGCCCTCACCTCGTGCAGTAAAGCTCTGGTTATTTGGTTTTTCCGAAGCTCGGAGCAGGTTTTAATATTCATGAGGCAGTGCACAGCCCAAGATCTCTGTGCGCACAGGAGCCAAAAGATATTTTGTTCTCTCTGCATTAAAATGGTAGATGAGGTAAACAGAGTGCTGAAAAAGTAACTACACTGGAGAGAAGCCATTTTCAAGACAAACTGCCGCTTCCATTGCCTTTTTAGAATATCAACAGATGTATTATGACTTCATAGCCCTCAACTAAGCCTCTCTGGGCACATATGTTAGGGGGAAAACTGCAGTAACATGCATCTACAGTAGACACTTTTTTACATCCACATGTTCATAATCTGTCTTTGAGAAGGCTGCACTCTTGACTGATTAGAGGTTCATTCAGAAATCAAGGTGTTAATCACAGTTTTTCTATATGGGCCAGAAAGCTATTATGGTCTATAACCTTGATTGTAGATAAGCAATGTTTTCATCAAGTGGCCTTGATTGTAATTTTAGAGGAGCATTTAATGTATTTAATTCGTAAAATTGCTGCTGATAAAAACTTGCCAAGCTAGTCAACTGTAATTTGTGTATGCAATGCAGTAGGTAAAAAAATGATGACATGTCAAAGTAACCATAATATATTATATATGTTATGAAGCCTCTGTGGAAGCTGTCGGCTTTAGAAATTATTTTCCAGGTTGCGCTACTCCCCCAGTTCTCTACTTTCATTTTACATTTAACGGAACCTGAGCTATACAATCATCACACGCGTCCACATTCGCATGCACACACACACACACACACACACACACACACACACACACACACACACACACACGCACAAACATACTTCATTTCTGGATAGGGCTGTCTCATGCACTTAGCGCCAGGAGGTGTGGAGCTCAGAGCTGCCAGGCAGGTGCTGAGTTCTTCCTAGGGCCTCACGTCTGCACACATCAGCTTCAATTTCACCCACCACTCCCCCGGCTGGGGTCTGGAGCTTACACCTCAAGGCAGAGAGTAGTGGAGCTCCTGTTGAGAAAAGAGACAGGGAATATGAGCCGCTTTTGAACTTGACACAAAGTCAAAATGGGAGAGTTTCTGACAGACCTTAAAGGTTAACTGGTTCTCCAGCCTGGAACAGATTTTTAAACGCACTTCAAAGGGATGTTAAAATCTGCTTCATGCACTGTATTATAGAAAAATGAAGTCTGTATGTTCTCATATTTGATAAGATTTCAATCTTTTTACCAGTTGACCTAATCAAAAGCAACAGATCATCAGTGAACTTATATCATTAACTCAAACATTTATAATATAACTAAAGACACCTTCTTTTATTAAGTTGATACAGCAGAATTTCAACATCTAATTTTAAATTGGATGGATTAAGCCATAAAAATCTTCAATCCACAAAAAGATCATATAGCCGACAGCTATAGCTATCCAGCTATATTTTTTGGATCCTCAGCAACAACATATTAAACTTGCTCCACATGTACAACACTCACCCAGATGGAGCTTTTTTCAACAGGAGAAATAGTTATCTTGCTGCTAATGGTAATTAATTACACTCTCAAGCAAAACAAATGAGTGTGAGGGCTGCATATTAAGTGTGGTTGGATTGCACTCTTGAAAGACTGGAATTACAGATGGCTATTAGTCTCATTATTTGTTAACATTTAACTTAATCTTGCCTATTTATTGGGAAAGTGTGTGTGTGTGTGGGTGGGGGGGGGGGGGGGGTAGTCTTTAAAAGTCCAGTACATTTGAAGCTAAACCTTGTGAGTGTGACTGTAACCAGAGTGTCATAAGGTCAGAACAGATTACACATTGTATCGCTGCACATAGCTTGTTGTTGGTCAAACCTTAACTACAGTAGATGGCTTGGAGGGGAGTCCTGTTCTCCTGAGTTGTCCTGTCAGCCATTGCTTAAAACCTAAAACCTTGGCTCACCTGAGCAGGAGGTTCTCTGCAAAACCTTGACTTTTCTTTAACAACAAACCTTGAATTGCTGCTATGACTGGGTGGAACCCTGATTCACAAAGCATAGCCAGGCTGGCTCATTCAGTATGATGAACAGCGCTGGTGAGGTGTTTTATTAATGCCCTGTGTGGGTGTTCAACCACACTGTGAATAGTAGCCAGCCAGCTCCACCATTAAAATTCAAGGGCATCATTTCCATCCTGATGTCCATTAAGAGCCTGTGAGCTCTCTGCATGCCAATATGTGCCCCATATGAGGCAATGCATGCCTAGGCTAACAGCTGTAGCATCTGATCCTGGGTTAATAATGCTGTAATTCCCTGTGTTAATTATGATGACAGCAGGTTAGTGGATGTGTTCCTCCAGCGGTTTGGTAAGAGTCTCACATAAGCATGTCTATGGTATTGATTAGTTTGGTGTCGGCTGAAATTAATTTCTTAGTATATATATATATATATATATATATATATATATATATATATATATATATATATATATATATATTTAAAGTAGACCTGCATACACAATATTATTTTCTTAATAATTATATGCAATGCTTTTCTTTCTCTCTGGGAATGAGAGGGTGCTCTATCACATTTGGATGAATACGTTTCTAGATGCAATATGATTAACGGCAAGAAACCCCATTTACAATTCCTGTGAGGAGGTACAATATGATACAGAACAGGCTGTATGGCTATCGGAAACGTGTTTTGTTGGTTTTCATTTGAACACCAGATACCAAAATGTGACTGGCCATAAAAGTTAATAACACAATCTAGATCACTCCGCCTAATTTACTTTCTCTGAAAGCCGCTGCACTCCACGCTTTTGTCCGTCCGCCTCAGTTGGAGATTCCTGTGTGCTTGCCAAAGCATAGGGAAGCGGCAGTGCTTGTAACATCGAGCAGGCAACTGCACCTTGCGCGTCAAAGCGCACTTTCTGTCCAGGGCTATTTTGTGTTTCGGAGGCGACAGTCATCCAGGACGGGTTTGGATATTGGTCAACGTCCTCCGCCTAATGTGAGATTTTCGTAGACCCATTGAAACACAAACCTAAGCAATGGGAGCATTTGGAGTGATAATAGGGATTTTACATTATACGGGACTCTATATTCAACTTAACGCCGCTTCCAAACCGCCTGGACACGGCGAGGTGGACAATCATTTATCTGGAAATGGTATGTTATCTGTTGTCAATAATTAATAATGTACACTCACTGAGCACTTTATTGGGAACACTATACTAATACTGGGTAGGGCCTCCCTTAGCTCTCAAAACAGCTTCAATTATTCGTGGCATTGATTCCAAAAGATGTTGGAAACATTCCTTTGAGATTCTGGTCCATGATGACATGATTGCATCACGCAATTCCTGCAAATTTTTCAGGTGCACTTTCAAACTGTGAATCTCCCGTTCTACCACATCCCAAAGGTGTTCTATTGGATTCAGATCCGGTGACTGGGAAGGCTACTGAAGAACACTGTGAACTCATTGTCATATTCATGAAACCAGTTTGAAACGACTTTTGCTTTGTGACATGATGCATTATCATGCTGGAAGTAGCCATTAGAATATGGGTAAATTGTGGCCATGAAGGGTTGCACATGGTCAGCAACAATACTCAAATAGGCTGTGGCATTCAAGCGATGATTGATTGGTATTAACGGGCCGAAAGTGTGCCAAGAAAACATTCCCCACACCATTAGACCACCTCCACCATGAGAAGGTGTACAGATGTTCCTAATAAAGTGCTCCGTGAGTGTATATTGCATACACCAAATAATACAGTGACATGCACACGCGAAATGAGTGACTGGGTGGGGTTGATTGATGTCTAGATGGTGATACCTGCGATTATTGTTTCAATATAAAGTTAGGGCACATATAATAGATCTTTACCACAGGAGACAATTTTGTCAGAATAGGCCTATTTCAAGTAATATATCTTACGTAACTGTGAGGTTAGGTGGACTCAGTGATGTCATTGTTTTGGGTTTTGTTTCTCTATTTTTGTGAAGCAGTGCATAATGGAACCGTTCAAATTCACCGTTCAAAGTAACATGCATTATGCCAACTTAGATATGAAATACTTATTGCATAGATGCACAGTGACACAACACCACAATTTGAATAACAAATAATTATAATATTTGCATTTCTTAACACCAGTTGTAGTCAGGCTACTGTAAACATACTTCTTTTACACCTAAAAAATACAATTTCAACAGCCTTACTAATTATGAAGTGGACAAAAAAGTAGGAAGACCATTTATACACACAGCTACACTATAAGTAACCTAATGGATAATTGGTTATGGATCAAATTCATATTCATCAATATCTACTCATTTTTGATTATATCAGCTGTTAACATGTGCCTACCTTCTTTGATTGAAATACAATACTTATGAACATTATTTTGTAAATTGAACTGTAAATGCACGTCGTGTTAATTAGTAATCAGATACGATTATTCATTGTACATTGAGTGTTACCATCTTCTTGAAGGGGGGTCAACATCAACCTGGAAGGACTGCCTCTAATATGTATCCAACAGTGCAAGAACATGTTATGTAGCCTTTTGATAATTTGAAGGACAGTGGCACCTGATGACAATATGCAGTTTTTTCCTCTACAGTCTAAGCAATTGCTGCTGTTTCTTTGGTATTAGGCTACTGTAAGAGTAATAGTGCATCTTTGGCTCACAAAATAATGCACATGATTCGAGGAAAATCAATGTTCATGTCCCAGAGCTATAGATCTTTGCCATTTCAAATCAGGTGGAGGAGATATACCCTCACAGTTTAGAGACAATGCAGACAATTTGTGCTTCGTCTGACTATACTGTTTCCATCTGGGTTCTTATTCTTCAACAACAGTGTTCATAAAATCAAGTTGTATCGGTAGGAAACAAAATAATTCTAATTATGATCTGTGGACTTTTCAAATCTGTTGACGCAACCTTTTATCAGCAGTATCTTACTACTGTGTATACACATCCAGTGCCCTGATACAATGGTGCTCTCTATAAGCTTACTGTACTAATGAGTGTTTGTGGCAGAGGTTTTTGCCATGCACAGGACACTGTCACAACAACTTTCTGCAGTCCGTATGCTGACTATTGTTGCATGCTGCTATGATTTTATTGGATTGGGTTAGTGATAAACAGTTTGTCATTGTCCCTCCAGCCAGTCCCAAGAGCTTTCTGTCCTTAGCATGTTAGCTTTAGCCAGATCAATATAAATGAGTGTGGCAGTGGATGGCTTGACTATCTTGGAAAGGGTAGAAAATCAATTAGTACGCATTACTCCCGGAGGGAGTTAATTAAAACAGGGCTTAACTGCTATGTTCTCTCCCCAGTCCATGTCTCACTACCCACAAAGGAAAAACCGCTTAGGGTGGTGAAATCCAAAAAATAAAACTATTTTTGAAACAGGTTACTATAATGTTTTAATTCAGATCCTATAGACAATCTTCATTGGGCGCTCTCTGTTTCGCAGCCTTTTCTTTTGTTCTTGACAGAGACCAGCTCTCTCCACAGAAATGAGAGCTGCATCCTTTGAGGTTAAGTAATCCCCATGGGAGGTTTTTTATCAGGCCAGACACTGGTGGGTTGATAAATTGCCCACTAGCTGGGGAGCTGTGCCTTCATGTAGAACACAGAGCCGATGCGGTGTTCCAGAGAGTGCTTGTTAGATCCAGCCCAGGCTTGTTTGTATCCAACACTTCAGATAAATGCATCCGTCGGGCGGTTTCGTGGCCCCTGCATGGTCCTCTGCTCAGCCAATGGGTAGGTCTTACACCTGTGCAGCTAGGCGGAACATTGTATAGCAAGTAAGGCAAGGTGGGGAGAGCAGGTCTAACAACACCTGCCCCCTCTGACACATGTGTGTCTGGGTCTGCCTCTAACCTGTCAATCTAACAGGTCAATGTCTCAGAAGGTTGCACAGAGACAACATATGGGAGGACGAAAAAAGTGTGTGTAACATACACAAGACAGTGTGTGCAAAACATGCAAGACATTGTCCCTCAACAGATACAGACATACTGTACTAAAACAACTGAAGATCAATACAAATAAAAACCAAAACATTTAATCAGCCAAAATATTTGTAATCAGTAAATGTTGTCCCCCAAAAATCAATATCGAAGCCAAAGATCCAGTATCTGTTGGGATCTACTGTTGTACACTGAATTTAAAGTCTGGGGCGTATCCATTCATTAGGCACCAAAAAAAGTAGCTCAAAATGCTCTGCCACTCCTCTCTGCTTGGTGCCCCTTTAATGAGGCTTGCCAGCCCAGGCAGTTTGCATTGGCTTTTAATTTAATGTAGCTCTCACTGTGAGAGAGAAACAAGCAGATTGGATGCTGACACTGTCACAGTAGAGGGTCATGGCACAGTGCTGGTGGTGGAGAAGAGTGGAGGACTGTTGAAGTGATGCACAGCGGTGCACTTTGGATGGAGAGGAGGACCTTGTGGAAACAAGAGCTGAGCTTTTCAGTGAAGACATTGCGTGTTGTTGAAGGGTCAGTTTGCAATTTTTCGACACATAAATAGCCCCATGATATCTAGGATCTGTCTGTTGTGGTCTAGGAATTAATTTCTGTGAGAGAAAACCACAGTTTAGAAGCTGTGAAAAAGTTTACTCTCAAAAGTGTTGGTCTGTGGTTTACAAGATGTGATCAAGGTCTCATAGCAAAGGTGTAAACAATGGAAAGATATCTCACATCGGTGTGAAGATGAGATGGGAATATCTATGGAGATAGATTAGTGCCTTTGTTATATGTAATATATAGAGTACAACTCACGTGTACTGTACCATGATCTGTGAACAAAATACAATGCACAAATATAATTATTTTAATGAATGATGAATGATTTGTAAATGTGGATAAAGATTTGTGAGTAAATTCTCTCACATTTGCAAACAAATATCACAATGTGTGAATAAAAACAAAAGCAGTGACAAACATCTTCTCAAAGTTATAAAGAAAAGCATTGCATTGTATAGGTACCCAATCATTTCAATACAACACTTTCTTGTTAGAACTGTTGAGTCTGCATTTGCGGATCAAATTACATCTGTGGATTTGTTTTAATTTGTTTACAGAATTCTGGCACTAACACTCCGTGTGTTCATGGACAATGAATGACAAATGATCCCCAGCTGCTGTGCGGAGGGACACAGTAATGTGTACTTTGACAAAAAATGAAGTTCCATCACAAAGTAATGGATTGAACGTTAATTTGACTTCAAAGTGATACAAATCGGTATTACAAATCGAGTTAGCTGTGAAGGACTGCCACCGGTTTATTTAGTTGTGTTATGCGGAGTTTAGTTGGGTGCTTTTGGACAGAGAGTTTTTACAGAAACGACAACGGCCAAAATTCATGTCAGCAATGGAAGAGGCTACAAATCAAGAGGTGTTTGTGGATAGTAAATTATATTTGTGCATTGTGTTTTTTGTTTACGGATCATGGTACATATTTGTGAGGTGTATATATTTACAATAATAAAGGCACTAATCTGTCTCCATAAATATCCCTCAAACAAACTACTCCACATAATCAAATGAATTTCTGAATTACTTTACAGTCCTTAGAAAAGTATTACATTTCCGTCTATGGATTCATCCAAGAGTCAGGTAGAACAAGTACATGGATTCTGAAAGAGCCAAATACTTTCCTGCCATGTTACCATTGAATGTGGCATCACAAGGCTGGCTGCTGAGGAGATTGGCGCTATAAATGGCACTGGGATGCTGGTGAGGAAATCAAATGAAGTGCATCACGGCTTTGATCACTGCAGAGAGGAGTCAAGATCACAGGCAGCGTAAAATATTGAGGAACAGGTCCACAGAACGTGACACTTAGCGGTGAGCCTGAGGGATTTAGCGTTGTGTGGGCCTTATCTCTTCCTTTACAGTACACACCGTGGTCATAGAGAGCCTCACCGGGATAACCTCCTTGCGAGACGGTCTGTTTTCTTCAACTAGGTTTCAGATGTGCGAAAGTGGTGAATTAATCATCACCCAAAAAGTCACATCACAATTTAAAGGTTCTATAATCTGTACCTGTTCTACTGTACCTCCTTTCATCAGTGATGAAATAACTAGATAAATAACTAGTCTAATAAACTTCCTTGATTCAAACATAGCAAGTTTGTATTATTTGCATATGAGACTTGTAAATATAGCTATTTTGCAATTATTTTGGAGTGTGATAACATATTTTTATTTGATATTTCAGACATGTGTATTGGTATAAGTAATGTGGATAATGTGACCACTAGCTGAAAATAAATTTTTGAAAGTAAATCTTCTTGCACAGTTGTTCACATGGTCTCCGTTTCTGGGATGATGGGTTAAGTGAAATAATGAACACTAGTGGTCCTCTGTGGCTCAGTTGGTAGAGCATGGCGCTAACAACACTTAGGTTGTTGGTTTGATTCCTGCTGGGACCATATATACTGAAATGTATGCACTCACTGCAATGTAAGTTGCTTAGGATAAAAGTGTGAGCTAAATGGCATATATACATATATACAGTACCAGTCAAAAGTTTGAACACACCTTCTCATTCAATGGTTTTTCTTTATTTTTAGTATTTTATTATGTAGTAAACAAAAAAGTGTTAAACAAACCAGAATATGTTTTATATTTTAGATTCTTCAAAGTAGCCACCTTTTGCTTTGATGACAGCTTTGCACACTCTTGGCAAGTTTGTGTCCAAACTTTTCACTGGTACTGTATATATACATATATATCACTAGTCAATTTTATTACGGGGGGATGAAGTTTGACAGCTAAATATTACCATTTTCATGTCAGCTTTGCAGCGCTGAATATTTGTTTGGTGACGTCCAGTGACGTTCCACTTTACCAGCGTATATCATTTTGGGTTCCATGTTGAACCCTTTCCACAGGGTTCATTTTGGGTTCTTAATGGTTCTTAATGGAACCTGTGGAAGAAACGTCAGTCTTCAGTCAGGTTCCAGTGTGATCAAGTAAAAACTTCTTTATGTAATCGTATTGCAATAAGGAGAGACAAATCATCAACGCAGTGAACCCGTCTGCAGAACGCTGCCGGTCTCACTCCGACACATCAATTTATAGACACAAACAACCATGCTCAAAGATAAGGAAGTAACTGTCCAAGGACGACTGGATGAGTTATAGTCATCTCCATATTCCAAGAGGGGCGCACTAAATGAAAAGCCCTGTTGTTCAGTTAGTGAGATCATTACAGTGAATAAGGTATACAATTAAAACTTGAGGTAAGTCATTGTGAGGTAGCATATAATGATTAATACTAGCAGCATTGCCATGGAAATAAAATACAAGTGATTATAAATCAATAAAAGAAATTATTATTTCTTTAAAAATTACTTCTACAAACCTAAAAGGGTCTACGTGGAACCCAAAACGGTTCTACTGTAAATGGAAGGGCGCCCCGACAGGGGCAAATGAAGAACCCGTGTGTACCTATGCTATGTTACTCACACTTCATAGTGTATACACAGGGCTGTATTCAAGTTATATATCATTTCTGAACAGCAAACCCAAATTGAGCTAAAACATGACATGGCAATGGAAACCTGTGGAGACATTACTTCGATGCTGTGTCTATTACTAAAAGCAGAATCTGCACTCTAACCATCCCAACTCCTGATGGAGGAAGGCTGACACGTCTTGGCACTGGCTCCCAGCCATTCTATGTCAACACAGACTGCTACATCTGAGTGCGACACACACACTGCAAGGAAGAAGGAAATAGCCTGTGAGCCACCTGTCCCTAGGGCTATGAAAATTTTACTCCGGAGGCGAGAGTATCGGCTACAACAGGCAGACATCTGCTCGGTTGATTACCGGCCCATTCTTATTTCATTATTTTACTTTCCACCTTGAATGGAGGCTGAAGGTCTTTCAACAAGCGATTATTTCCCCAAGGAGACTCTGCCAGCTCGGCTCGACTGTGACTCTAAGCTTCCTTGGCTGTTATTGACTTCTCGGTGAATTCCCTGTCTGTATTTTTGTTTATCAGTATTATGATGTTTTTTTTTCATATTTGGTTAGGAGTTGCTGACGGTAACTGTAGTCCACATAAATCCCATGACACTTTAAAGGGAGGATAGTAGAGCTGGGTGATATGGACAAAAACACACAAAAACATCACAATAATTTAACCTATTTCCCTCAATGATAAATCAAATCAAGTCATGATCAACTTTTGGAACACAACTGTATTGACAACATTCAACATGTGCAAAAAGGTGAATCCAAACAGCGGCTGGGGCTTGACATGAACCTTTTAGGCACTTGTCTTCGGACAAGTAGGACAGATTTTATACTTGTCCATAAACTGAACTGGTCCAAAAATGAAAACTGGTTTGTAAACAACAGGGGCCAAAAAGGTGACTGAAAATTGTGACAACCCCCCTTTTTCCTACTGTAGTGTTTTGGGCACAAGAAAGCACTTTATCAAATACAATTCATATCAATATTAATACCATACAAAGAATCAGACAAAACATGTATGCAGGCTACCATTATGCTTATTTGCTTTCAAGCCTGTCTCAAAATACAACACTGTTCCATTAAGAAAAAGCTCTTTATAACTTGTTTTTCACAGTGAGCTAGAATAAGGCCCATTAGCTTTCAAAAGTACTTTTCAAAATATGATGATATGGTGGTTTTACGTTGCTTAAGTACAGGGGTGAATGTTTATTTTTTATTTTTTTTGCTGTACCTCCATATGTACATGCACGTGCTTGAGAGTGATTGCGTCGTTTCATCTAATCCTAGGATATGGCAGAATCATTGGCACAAACATTCCTAATCGTAATTTGGGTGGAGGGTCTGGCAGTCGTCTCCCAGGAAAATGTGGTCTTCTGTAAGCGCATTTGATGCAATTCTACATAGTTTTCAGCAACAGTTTTAAGCAGAAGTTCACTTGCTACGAGCCACAACTCTGCGTACATTTAGTGCCATGTATCAAGGATGCACGCATATTTTACTTTAAGACAGTGGCCCGTGTCGCGCGCACAGTATTCACATCCAGCCAGTGTTGAATTGTGCCTCATTGAGCAAGCATATAGGCACTGATGTGCACATGACATTAGCCTAACATTGTCAATGTTATATTGGATTAAATTATTTTCCAGAGGTAGCCGATCTTTTGATCATTTAACTTAGGCCACAGGGACCCATGAATTGCACCAGTGAAGGCTGCATAGGCTCTTCCATGCAAGGAAATATATATATAAAATAATCATGGGCTACAAAACCTATATAAACGGGACAAAACGATGTGCCTGTAATACCCAAACTACAGTACAGTAACCACAACACACCGACACTCATGTCATGGACTTGGAAGTAAGCATTAATACATGATAGGGTGTGTATTAACAGCCGATATCCGCACCATGTAATTATAGTTCCCTTAAAATGCTCCCGCACATACAGTAGGGGTCTATTCTGATGTCCTTCCGCTCTGTGCCTTTTATGCACTCCTGGCTTTGCACTTTTCAATATTTGGTATTCCCATTTTGAATGGTATTCCCATTTTGAATGTACATCTCGCCAAAGAGGCATTCCAGACTACGCTCTAGGGAAATCACACCCTCTGCCTCAAAATCCCACTTCTCTGGTGGCCAAGAGAAATCATCAATGAGTTCAATTCAAGATAGATTGGTCTGAGGAATTCATGCCCTACGGCGATTAAAACCAGTCCTTCTGGATAGTAGGGTTAGGGTTCTCATCATTATCATGAGGCTTTAAATAACAACTAAATACCCTGTCTTTGCCATAGTCCACCTGCTTTTGAGTGGAATTGAATTGTGGAAAATAATGCCACATGAAACGTCTAATGTGCTTGAGGGGAATCTTCAAAGCAGTGCAACATGTTTGTGTCCTCTCTATTATTTAAGTAAAGCATAGGATCGCATCGGTTTCAATGAAATTCTACCCTAACTACAGGCACAGACAGATGTATGTGCTTGCAAAATAATGTCTCGTCCATTGCGCTACCAATCAATCATGCATGATCACTGTCCATGGTTAAATTGCGTTGCGAAATCAGTAGGGGAAACATTGCCAATCAGTAGGGCAAACACAGCCTTCAACTGGGATTGTCATGGAGCACTCAAGTGTTTGCAAAGATTGTAACATTTGTTCCTAAAAGTATCTTTGGTAAAACAGTCATCGAACATGTTACCAATTGACTTAAATCATCTGCGCCTATATGACCACAACACAGCATTTCCAATATCTACAATATAGCACACCCTCTTGTGTGTTATTGCGAAGAGGAAGGCTTGCAAGTAAGAATTTAACTGTCATAAACTCTCCTTTATCCCAGTACATACAGAAATATGAAAATACAACTTTGAACTGTATTCATATATGTTATTCTTGGACCGGATTCCCTCCATCAGCAAGACCATTGTTTCTAATAGGTAAGCAATAATGAGTTTTTGGAATGATACACATTTAGACGATTTAATAGCAACTAGCCCTAGGTAGGCTAAATGACCGACACCACTAACACGTGAAACGTACTACCACAGATTTGGGGTTGCAGTGCTATTTGCTATTTCAAAGTTGCTACTGTACATACTGTAGTCTCTGACACATTCATGCCTACCCTCCTAGAGAGTGTTCGTGATCTGTGGGACAGTTGTTTTGAGGTTTTTCTTAATTATGGTGAGCAATCTTCGGTTATTCACTATGGAAGTCTTCCTTGGCCTGCCAGCCCGTTTGCAATTGCGGAGCTCACCAGTGCTTTTTTTCTTTTTCTTTTTAATAATGTTCCAAACTGTTGATTTTGGTTTTGGCTACATTTCTTTTTTTTCAGATTTTTCTTGCATGGACATTTCTTTGGTCCTCATATTGACAGACACTAATAACAGATTCCAAATGCAAATGCAAAGCCTAGAATCAATACTAGACATTGACAGCTCTCTTATGCCTGCGCAAATGATGTGACGGAACACACCTGACTTACCAGAAACACCTGTCCAGCCAATTGCATTTTTTTTTTTTTTTTTTCTAAATGGTGACACCAGTATGTACACAAATATCATAAAATAAAAGCTGAGAATCTCTCCTTTAAGTCCATATTAATTGTCTGATTTAACTTCCAAACTTTTGCAGTGTAGAGTCGAAAGAAGAAAAAAATAAGAATAAGGAATAATAATCTCAGCATTATTGTTACTCCTTTATGACATAAATTTTGTACATTTCAATGATACATCATTTCATGACATGTAAATAAGACGACAAATGTTTGGGTGGGCTAGGAGGTTCTGTTGGGCAGGCCTGGCCCCCTGAGGCCCATCCACAGTGCCAAGCCTGACAGTAGACATCATTTTCATGTATTTTGTTGTCTAAGCACTACAGTTAGCCACTTTGAGATTAAGATACATTAGATAGATCTCTCCATATAAGAAGCTACTTATTGTTTCAGACGCTATTCCCCTGGGCCTACACTGATTATTGGACTCATTCATCAATTTAATGCAATATCTATTCCTCAAGGGGACGCGAGGGTTATTTGCATTCACCTTGGTGGGGGTTCATACAGCATTTCTCTGTATATTTTTTCTGCCTCTCACCCTCTGGACGTGACTCAAATGGAAGCGATGAGTCAATGACCCTTTGATTTTGCAACCTGTCACCTCAGGGTGGCATGTTTCATTTGAAAAATGTTTGTACTTAAATGACAGATAGATTTCCCTGCTGCTCCCAGCCACGGCTGCTGCCTGTGCCTTTTTGAGTTGTATACTTGGAAACTGCAGAGTCAAGAAAATGTAACCTCTGTCGACTGAATAACAACATTCAAGTCAACCGAGCTGAGCAAGCATGGATTAGTTGTCAATAGTCTCCTCAAGTCCCCTTTTGGTCAATAGATAGTTAAAAATGGACACTCAAATGTATTTCTTTCTGTGCTTGTTTTAAGTTGTGAATGAAGCCAACCCAGGCATCTGTATTTGTTGATTTAGCATCCGACCAAGGTTAGCTGATTGATTTCCAACCGCACTAATTAGATTTATGTCACAAACCCGTTGGATGTTTGCTGAGCAGGCCTGTCAGGACCAGACATTGGCACAAAGCACTCTGGGATATGCCCTGTTTGTCAACAAGTCATGTTTCATGGGCAGGTGGGAAGAGGGCTCCTGCATACTGGGCTGAAAGGCAATTTGACAACTGTCAGATCGATACGGCAGAGGGAGAGAGAGAGAAAGAAAGAGAGTGGGATGGATGTGTGGACGCCTGAGTATGTGCTTGCTTGGCATGAATGATTGTGTTTGTAAGTGGGGTTGAGGTAACAGTACAATATGTGGGTGTGTGCATATACTGTGTGTATTTGAAGATGAAAGAGATGCTTCCACATCAGAATCCACAGGTCTTTAGTGCATGCTGTGGTTCTGTGTGGCTCAGTTGGTAGAGCATGGCACCAGCAATGCTTTAGTTGTGGGTTTGATTCTTATATATATATATATAACATGTACAGTATGTACTCAAATACTGTACATTTCTTTGGAAAAATTGACTGCTAAATGATAGAATATTGTCTTTATGTTATTAATGCCATGCAAACTGCTGTACACTGGCAGTCAAGTCAGTAAACCTTATCCCTCACCAACATGCATCACATCAACTCATCACCCAATTAACAAGTGAGGATAAAGGAGTTAGACATAATTGCAGCTACTATCTCCATTCTCTAAGGAATATTTACAACAAGAGCAACTTCAATGATGCATATCAAGCTGCGGTTTCAGAAACAACAACTCCCATTCGACTGTCCCATTCGACTAGTTAATTAAACATTTCGTCAAGCAGTGTTTTGACAGCGCCAATGCCATGTCAAGTTTGTGTGTGTGTGTGTGTGTGTGTGCGCGCGCCGTTTCTGTTTCTATCAAACAAACAATGAAGTCCTAAAGAGTATGTGCCTATTTCAAGGGATAAAGGTATAATATCCTAATTTCCTCAGCTCCTACCCTACAGAGTAATCGGCATACAGGAAAGTGTGACCTCACTCCCATTAGAATGGAAGAGTGATGTAGCAAGGTAATTCATCCCGGAACAACATTCACCCCACTGTGATTGTCAGTGGTAAACCTTAATGGCAAAGCTGTTCCAAATATCTGATCTCTGATCAGCTGAAGACAGCACTAATTACTTCTTCTGGTGTTAAAGAGAGAGTTCAGCCCCAAAACGAGTATCTCTTTAAAGAGAGAATATGCAGCCTGGTACTTTTAACTTCTAATAACCCATTTGCTCATAAAGAACAGTATATTTTATTTACAAACAAATAAATACCACCTTAAAAGACGGTTAGATATATAGTAATTACATCATATCTTCAAGGGACTGTTAATGAAAGAAAAAAATAATGCATTGGCATGCAGTCAACACATAGTCGTCATAGTAGTCATCTCTCTTCTATGTTCATTCTCCCTGTGCCTTCAGTCCTTCTCTCTCCACGTCTAGAGGATAGAATTCTGATTCTTTCTTTTGATCTTTGAAATGGCTATGATTCCCTGTGCTTCTATAAATCTGGCTGCCAACCTTCTTTTTCTGAATCGTATGTGACTAGGTTGTATGTGTGGAACTGGAGGTGGTCTGGAGACAGCATGTTCTCGGATTAGTGAGGGTACAGTCAGTAGGGATGGAAGGAGAGGGGGCTGAGACGGGAGGACTGGGAATAAATTGGTTGGGCCAAGAAGGCTGCTGAATGTTGTGGTATGGCATTCCTACTCACCCCTGTGTGCGCCCCCCCCCCCCCCCCCGCTCACACAATTATAAACACACACACACACTCACACACACACACACACACACACACACACACACACACACAAACAGGCGGCCTTAGGGCTTTGAACACCTGCCAGAGCCCGTAGGAACACCTCCAGGAGCTCTAGTATGCCACTGGGAGTGTGAGAGCATCGCTGTGCCAGACAGGAGAGGAGGAACAGGGACTGCTCAGCTAGAGAGAGAGAGAAAGGGAGAGAGAGAGGGAGAGAGGGAGGGAGAGAGGGAGAGGAGCCAATGAGGGAGGTAGTGACAGGGAGGAGAAGGTGCGAGTGAGAATAAGAGGAACGAATAATGAGAGGGTGCGAAAGAATGGAGGACATGTTGATAGAGAACGGAAGAAAATAAGGTGGTAATAGAGAATGAGAGAGAGGGGGAGAGAGCAGCTTATGAAGTGACAGAGACCGAGAAAGAGAGTGAATCTCGAAAGATAGTTTGAGTGGAAGAGAGAAGAGAGCAAGTAGGTGTGAGTGAGAGTGAAACTGCAGGGTAGAGGGAAAGAGAGAGAGGAGAATTAAAAAGGTTACACAGTATGAGAGAGGGAGAGATTGCAAGAGAGAGAAAGAGAGGGAATATCGGAGAAAGAGCTTGAGTTTGCAGAATGTGAGTCTCATTGGCCGGCCGGGGAATTGAAAAGCACAAGATTTACCTCAAAGCTGTAAGACCAACCTAGTCTTACTGTAGTTTGGAATCCAAAATATAAGCCTGATAGGACTCCCTGCTCAGCTCTGCCCTTCAGTTGACATTGCTTTGCTTTAGGGTCGACTGTGTTTTGGCTTCAAAAACAGAGGCAGGTTGGTCTTTATAAATTCACTGCTGCCTCTACCTCCCTGGTCTTACCAAACTATCAGACCTAGTCAACATACGGTTTCAAATGTTTGAAAAACATGAGATGTGCTTGATTTAACTTGTCAGACACGATGGAAGTAATGGAATAGTCTCAGAAATGCAAACGCTGCATGCAAGGCAGTTGCCACCCACTGCCTTTTTCGGGCTCAAACCGAAGCCATCATATAACTGTTTTTCATAATGTTTTATCTTTTTCATAACTTCTTTATTATCTTTCCATTGATTCTCGCTTTTTGTCTATGACCATTCTTCATCTCTTTGTTTTTGTGGATAATGTTTATCCATGTTTGTCTGTATGCTGACAGATGCTGTTGTCAGTAGACTACCACAAGCACCGGTGCTATCTTGGAGACACACACAACTACATTTCCAAATGTTCCAAAAACAACTTTTAAAAAGGAGGGAGTCTGCACACACTGTTCATGCTTAAAACAAATTAAAGGCATTTGTTGATGTGAATGTCACTTTCTGCGTCACAAATGAATTTTGTGGACAATAAAGTTTTTGTTTTCTAATCATGCATTTGGGGGCTTTTCCAGTGTGTACTGAACATAATGTACAGCTTCTGTGGTGCCACAACATCTCTTCAACCAACTCTCCTCATCTTTGTTGATGCTGTGACTGTGTTTTTATTCGCCATAGTGTCAAAATGTACCAATGCTTATGTTTGTCTAATCTTGGAACCCAGAATCCCATCTCTCGATTGAGATTATGGGGGTGCAGGAAGTAAAAAGTAGGAAAGGCAAGTCTCCACCCTCCTAAGGTTTGTGATGCCCTGACCGTTCTGCCCTGCCATAAGTCTTAAGTTACAACACAATTTGCTGTTGATGTTTACAGCACACATTGCACAAAATGAAAACATGGAGTAAGCCGAATATGTTTTTGATCATTTCACAAGTGAGCAATGTGCCTTCAATTCTCTCTTTCCCATCCTCTCTATTTGTTGATAGAATCGGTGGCCCTGGTAAATTTCAACGTATGCATCCGCCTCCATCAGGGTGCGCCATTAGACTCTCCATTTAAATGTTTGTTATACAATGACTCCATTACATTGAGTTCTGGGGCACGTTCAGCACAGCACAACGCTGTGTAACTCTAATTGAGAGAACATGTCGTTCAGTGCGTACTGTTGCTTATCGTTGCAAAACGTTTAACCAACTGAATGTGCCCTTGCAGTTTCACTAGTTGTCATTTATTACAGACACTTGATTGATCAGTCAATGTCAGTGATTGACAGGAGAGTCTACCTGCTTTCCCAAGTAGAAATCTGAAAGGTGAGGAAGACCCAAGTGCACCCCATGCATCGATTACATATACAGTAACAAGCTGTAACACTTATCTAAAACATGGTACTGTACTCTTTCACTAATTTCCTCTGTCCTAGTACTCACAGACAATTAATAAATAAACCTAAGAAGACAGAGTTCAAGGCAATCAAGGTCCAATGTTCTAAACAAAGTTTCTGCATATCTGTTCCTTTAACCAAAGTATTGAAATAATGTCCCGTTACAAAACAAATTGAATCCAGTTTCTCTCCTCTCCTTTCTCTCCCCCTGGCCTAAAGATCCTGTCTCATAACAGCAGGGGCTCTCAGAGATTATAATGAAAATGAGGATGAGAATACAGCTCAGAGCTGGCCCCATTTACTCTCTAATCACATTTGATACACAGTTAGGCATTTTAAAGGGGTAGTTCACCCCAAAATCAAAGTGTGTCAAATGTTTTCATAACCCTGTGTGGGTTATAGTGCTTCTATTTTATCTATGGGTTATGTGCCCATCTGATGGTGCCAATCGATCCCATTCATTGGGATGGAGGCAAACTTGAGGCATATAGATTTCTCCTTAATTATCTACATTACATTTACGTTTATGGCATTTAGCAGACACCTTTATCCAAAGCAACTTACCACAAATATCTGGATATACACAACGTATGCAATTGGATACATACTACGATACATACAATAGGGGAAATAAGTATTCAACACATCAACAATTTTTTAATTCAACATATTTCCATTGCAGCTATATATACATGAAATTTCAACCAGACATTGGTATTAACTCAATAAAACTACACAGCTAAAGAAATCCATAAAAAACGTTATGTGCAATAAAGAGGAATGACACAGGAAAGAAGTATTGAACACTAACTGAAATTTGTTTAATACTTGGTGGAGAAGCCTTTGTTTCCAATAACTTCAAGACGCTTCCTGTACGAAAAAAATTATCTCTCACAGTTATCAGGTGGGATTTTGGCCCATTCTTCAACACAGACAGTCTTTAAATCTTGAAGATTCCTGGGGGCCTGCAGGTGAATCTTTATCTTCAGTTCCTTCGACAAATGTTCTATTGGATTGAAGTCTGGCGATTGACTAGGCCAGTCGAACACCTTTATTTTCTTCCTCTTGAACCAATTGAGAGTCTCCTTTGCAGTATGTTTTGGATCGTTGTCCTGCTGGACGATCCACCCGCATCTCATCATCATTCTGGTGGATGGCAACAGATTCTTCTCCCTTCCATAATTTGGATTCCACCAGTACCATGTGAAAAGAAACAGCCCCATACCATGATGCTTCCACCTCCGAACTTCACTATAGGTATGATATTTTTCGGATCATATCCAGAGCCATTTCTACTCCAAACATGCCATGTGGTATTGTTGCCGAAAAGTTCGATTTTATTCTTGTCTGACCAGACGACATTCTCCCAGTAATCTATAGGCTTCTCCAAATGTTCTGTAGCAAACTTCAAACGAGCTTCAACATGCCTTTTCTTCAGTAATGGAGTTTTCCGGGGTGATTGTGAATGGAGACCGTGGCGGTGGAGTGCATTGCCTATAGGCTCTTTGCCTCTACCCATCATGAGATGTTTCTTGCAGGAAAGCTTGGTGACTTATTTGTTTACTTGCATTCAGAGGTGGGAAACCGTTTTTCAAAGAGTGGAAGTACTTACCCACCAACATGCACTAACCCAGCTGATTCTAATTAGCACAGGTAGGAGAACTCAATAGTGCCATAAGCTGGTTTAGTGCTTTTTCTTACTGTGTTCAGTACTTTTTTTCCTGTGTAATTCCACTTTATTGCACATAGCTTTTTTTTATGGATTGGAATGCTACAATTTCTTTAGCTGTGTAGTTTTATTGAGTTAATGCCAATATCTGGTCTAAATTTCATGTGAATAGCTGCAATAGAAATATGTTGAATTAAAAAATAAAATTGTTGATGTGTTGAATACTTATTTCCCCCACTATACTTGCTGAAAAGCACTGGCCAAATGTTTACAACAAATCCGTCTTCACAGTCCTTAACTGTATCTTTGGACCTTTATATGTATATCTTCCATGCTGAGTCAAACATGTGCTGGTTAAAGACAACATAGTTTGTGGAGCTTTAATATTCAACAGTTACTCTCATCAAGATAAGGTCATTGGTTTGTCTCTCTTGTTAAATGGGCGGATGTAATAATATAACCACGGGTTGGGAAAGCATTTTATTTATGCTGTTCTCTTCCTTTCATGTTCTGTTTAAAATTGAATTAGCTTGAACTTTATTGTGTTGACAAGGCTGCCAAGATAGCAATGGCCCCAAGCTTTTTTAATCCATATCTGATCAAGTTTAAAGAGACCCAGACTTAAATGTTGTATTTTGGTCAATGTCTAATGTAGCAATGAATCCACATACAAAAGGGAGCAATATAGAAAGAAATGTCAATCAATATATATTGAGATATTGTTGTCCATTTTCTAGAATCAGGTGTATCACATATTCTTATGGTCAGACATGTCCTGTTTCGTAGTTCAATAAAAGACTGTTTCAAGCATAAAAGCTCAGAGTTTCTCTGTAAGGACTGTTATTGAGAAATAATCATACATAATGAAGGGATACCTTTGCAGTATAAATGTGAGATTCAATGGAGTATGCTGAGTTTACAGCAACATGACCTAGGGCGCAGCTTTTACACATTGTAAAAGACTGAATATACTGAACATGAAAATAGTTTCTATATCAATGATTATGATGGATGGTTTATATAAATGTTATATGAAATAAGGTGCATGCCATTGCATGACATTGAATAGACCTCATAGTTATTGAATGATTCGACAGTGTGAATGAAGACAGTGTGCTCGTGGTGTTCTCCAAGCTATTATTCGAATTCTTTTATTTGGCCAAGTATATTTGCACCTATAGGAAATTGACTTGGTGAGGTTGGTGCATGGGACATAAAAAACAACTATATATATATATATATATATATATATATATATATATATATATATATAAGCAAAATATTGACAAAAAATGTACAAAAAGCTAAATATTAACAAAATAGCAAAAAATATACAAAATAGAACAATAAAACAATACATTATGTAGGCTGTGCGAGGCTAAGAAGCAATGAGGCTTGAGGCTGTGAAATGGGTATGGGGCATATACACTATAAATTAGAATAAACTTAAATAAATATAAATGACACTGTCAGTGCATTGTGTGTGTGACAGGGTGGGGTTGGGGGGTGGGGGTGGAAGTCCCTGAGTCACTGAGAGGCAGGGAGCTTGTTTGTGAGCCCCACTGTCATGGGGAAGAAACTGTTCAGGTGGCGCAAGGTTTTGGTCTTGATAGACCGGAACATTTTGCCGGATGGAAGTCTATGGAAGAGATGGTGACCAGGGTAGGAAGCATCAGCGATGATCTTTCCTGCTCTCTTACTGGTCCTGGAGTGGATGACCTTCTCGGCTGACCGAATGGTCCGCTGCAGTCTGCCCTTGGCAGTGGAGGCAGTGAACCAGACGGTGATCGATGAGCTGAGGATGGACTCAATGATGGCTCTGTAGAACTCGACCATCACTTTCTGCGGCATGTTGAATTTCTTCAGCTGCCGCAGGAAGAACATCCTCTGCTGGGCCTTCTTGATGGTGGAGGTGATGTTCTCCGCCCACCCGAAGTCCTGTGAAATTATTGTCCCCTGAAATCTGAATGACTCCACAGTGTTAACTGGGGAGTCACACATGATAATTATTTCAGTGTAGACCAAGACTATTCAATTATCAGCACCTAAAAGTACTGCTGGTTGTCTTTTTCACCACATTGTGAATTGTCCAAGTGGGCTAGCCAGTTCAGTCGTGGGGTCACAGATCTACAGAAAGTCCCTGATTAGAAGGAATTAGAAAGGATGGAACCCAGAAATGCTTACAGAATCTCTGTAACTCTCTACAGCATCTAAGAAAGCCCCAGGCAAAGTGGCCATCAACTTAATTGTCTTCCATATGACAATTATCCCTTATCCTTCTGTTGTTTCCCTCAGAAGTTGTATCCTCAAAACACTCCACAGATGATGCTTCTTAGACAACCCTTCATATAAACAAAACACCATTGACTACTTTATCTCTCATAGACTCGTCTCCAGCCTGTTAGCGTGGTGGTTAACTCATGATTCGCCACAAATTAGTAATGTGCTTTAGGTAAGAGGATTTAGCTTTGGTTTAATGGCTGGACGTGTGGCGATATGGGTGGAAGTTGATGACTTCATTTCGCCCAGGCTATTTTAGCCCCACTGAAGGATTAGGGAACAGCCCACACATGGCACTGAGTCAGCAGAGATGCACAGAGGACAAGCACAAAAGATAGCTACATGGAATGTGAGACTTAAGGAGGGGAAATCACATGTACAGTACTTTAAATAGCTAATTGACAACTAATATTTCACATCAGACAATATTAACAACCAACCATGCATTCGTTGAGTTACTCTGCTCTTCTTTAAATAGTATTGACACCATTTGGAAATACAGCACTATATGTGTATTTGTAGCCATATGTAACATTCCTCATTCTTAGACAGAGCATGACTTGCCATAGCCTTTGGACAGTGACCACAACACTGTAGCTCGGTAATGGATCCACAGTATCACCACATCCCACGTTTGATAGAGGCGAGGGTCAATTTGAGATTGAACTTGCATCCTATCAGGGATGTCTTTTCACTCTTTTCTCACCACTTATTCTCTCACTGATTCCCAACAGACTTTCCTCGATTTTTCGACATCTCTCTCCCCGCTTCTTTCTCAAAACGAGACAATTTCAAAGGGGAGGAACCTTGGATCTTCTCCTCCAATGACTTTTTTTGAAGGAAGCAAGCAGAGAGGAATAAAGTTATAGAGGAGTGACTATTGGGACGCAGTGTCTGTCTTTTTCTTTCCTTGTGAAGTAAATGTAATGCATAGGGTTTCCATAATACTTGAAAGTTATTTAATTAAAATAAACAAACAGACTGAGGTCCTTGAAAGGCCTTAAATCCAAATAGTACATCATTGTGCAATTGACAGTTGGTATTTCTATGGTACTGTACAACCATAACAAATGCAACATTATAGATATATACCATATACTGTATAGTATATTTTTTGCTGGACCCCTGGGTGTGTAGGGCCATTATCGCTACAATTTGAATTGTATGACAAAATTAAGTTTGACAAGTTTCTGATTTTGATTGAGAGTGTGCTTGAAGGTTTTAATATGATAGGTGTGGGAAGCCTGAATGCAGTGAGGACCTAAACCTTATCAGACGATGGTTGAAAGATTGGTCGGCCATGCTTACTTTATTGAAATAAAGCTGAGCTGGGTGAACAAATCCATGGGTCCATCTACAGTTTGTCTACAGTTTCCAACTGTCAATGTTCTCACCTCTTAAATCTCCCCATTATCTCTCCCTTTTCCTTTCACTCTCTCTTCTCAGCTCTCTTCACGGAGATCCCCCATGACATCACAACATCAAGCGGTCAGGACGTGGAGATGGCATGTTCGTTCCGAGGGGTGGGCTCTCCCTCCTACTCCCTGGAGATCCAGTGGTGGTACATCAGGAACCACAGAGCCTGGCCTGAGAAACCCGCCTGGACCACCAATCAGGTGAGCCACTGAGACAAATGTCATAGATGGAGGCAGGAGTTGCACTCAGATAATGTAATTGGCCAAGAGGAGTTTGAATGACAGCCCTGTAAGTCATATCACAGGTTATTTGACTGTGGGCTACTTTTACATCATCTCTGGATTTGACCAGAATCCATCCACTTTGGTTAGATATTAGTAAAGTAATTATTGTGTATTGAAAATGTAGCATATACACTGTAGGCTGAATCCTAAACTGAGATGGATATGCAAATCAAACTTCAGTGCAATTAATTTATGTAAAAATGGCAAACATTCTAGCCATGAGCTCAGATTAAGATTCAGCTCAGTGTCTATTTAACATGGAAGAAACATTACACCACCTCATAGACTAATTACATTACATTACAAAGGGATCATTTCGGTGCACATGACTAAATAGACCAAATCTGCATTAGCTTACAATACAGCAGGCAGAGGAAACAAAATGTTAGCACCGGCACTAGCCCTTGGCACGGGAAAGAATGGATAATTGCTGATTAGCATTCCTAGCATTGTGGGAGCAGGTTGACTCTTCCTAACATAGAGAAACTCAAGCCCTCCTGCTATGCCACTAGACACTATAATTGGCACTGAGGAAGAAATAGATTTTCAAAATCTCTGTTCATTGCATAATTCATACACCCCAAAGAATGCCCCCCCCCCCACACACACCCCCCCCCCACACACACACACACACACATACACACACACACACACACACACACACACAACCAGCCTCTTAGATAGCTTCACTCCATGCCCAGAAATAGCTACTAGACACAACAACTATAAGATATTATCCACTGTGAAGATGGAATATATGTAATTGACCGCAGCTCCAAATCTGTGAATAGTAGAGTAACAGTTAAGAAATGTAACAGCTCCCATAGTAAAGTATTCTGTACATTACATATGTTAAATTCTTGTTTATGTTGCTATGTTATTGCTTTATGTTAGGCTAATAATGAGCATTTATGACTTCCTAATGAGATGTTGACATCTCTATGCTAACTCCTTGTAGGTTGTGCCCATAGAGGAGATGTCAAAGGATGCCACCAAAATAAGTGTGAGTTTGCATGATACTCTGCATGATACTCTGCCCTGAAGTTCTCTGAACCATAATCATCTGTGCATTTCTCAACTGTCAAATGTAATTAAGCAGAAGGCTCATTATGCAATGTAAAGATTCAATAATGCAATCAAAACGTATTAGCAGATTAACTGCTCTGTTCTTTGCATTCATTACTCATTACTCCTAATTAACTCTTAATCAACTCTTGATAAACTCTGTTGATGTTCAGCAATATCATACTGTATATACACAAATACTATATCTATTAATGATATGTTTGGAATGCATTCTCTTTTGCCACAGGTGGTGAAAGTGGCCGGGAGCAACATCTCCCATAAGCTCCGCCTCTCCAGCGTCAAGCCGTCGGACGAGGGCACGTACGAGTGCCGTGTCATCGACTTCAGCGCTAGCGTGGCTCAGCACCACCGTGTCCGGGCCTACCTCCAGGTGGAGGCCGAGCGAGGCCTGGGCCACGGGTCGGCAGATGCCCAGCCTCGGGAGCCCAGGCACAGGGGACAGGGGAGCCCGGCGCACACCCACCAAACAGAGGCGGCCCGGGAATTGAAGAGGCGATCAGCCGACAGCACCACTGACTGCACTGAGAGCTGTGTGCTCTAGAGATGTGGGGGTCTGTGTGCACACGTTATGTGTCCAGATGAGAAGACAGGAGTGCATGTTCCCGATTATCTTAAGAGGGATGATTATTTAAACACCTGGAGAGGCCTGGACAAAACCTGGACCCTTTCTGCTCAAGTTTCTAAGTTAATTTATAAATAGTTTTGTTTGGTTGTTTGTTTGGTCTGTTTGTCTGTTATTTGTTTATGGTCGTTTGGATTTGGATTGTCGAAGGCCAATTGAAGGCATGATGGTGTTATCTCTTTGTTATCTATGTACTGTTTATTTATCATTGCTTCAGTTTAACGCTTTTGTCCATGAATTATGAATATGACTATGGGGCTTGGATGAGGGAAGGAGGAATGTGCTTGAGTGGGAGGCAAAGGATCAGGGAGGCACAGCTCCGGTCCTTGAGGGATGCCATCCTGCTTGGTTTCATCCTTGCCTTCCTACCTGGGAAACCCGGGTTGTGTTTTCAGTGAAGTGAAACGTTCAGAACGTGTCAGCTCCATGTAGTTCATAGAGCTGACATGACTCACTCGTACCTACACAGCACATTTCCATCTGAACATTCTGTAAAGCTCAAATGTCCTGAATCAGGCCCCTGGTTTGTGCACTTTCCAGCCAGCCAGTAACCTTAATTGATCACTTAAATGCCAGGTAGTAATGGAAATCAGCAGAAAGCCCACAGTACTCAAGGGCCCAGATAGAGGAAGGGACTTTTTCTCAAACGTGTTAATGTAGATAGCTTCCTTTCCTTGTCACCTTTCCTTCATGAGCACTGGTCTTAAATGACTGGAAAGGATTAACAAAATACAGTGATGACCAGTCTAGTCCTATCTAACTATCAGTGGTCATTCAGTAGAGCAGACAAGGAAATAAAGCCATTTAGGAGAATTGTGAGTCACTATAGACTGATACTGAGATTATGTTCTAAAGAGCATCATACTGTAGTATGCTTTCAATTACCTCATTTAAATGCTCTCTAATGGGAAAGAATGACACTTATTAATTCAAATTTATCATGCTCTGTGAAAAGACTTTTGAGAGTTGTTTATGTTTCTATGTACATTATGCTTTGATGTTTTGTAAAAACAAAAGCTGTATCAAAATAATGTAACTTTCTAAACCACTTCTAGAATCCAAATGTATGCCTTCATCACTTGAAATGACTTGTATATTGTCTCTACACTGTACACACTTTCCCATCAGCACTTAAACTCAATGTATTCAGTGCTAATTAACCAAATGACTCATGGAACACAACAAGTATGTTAATCCTTGCTTTTTGTCATAGTATTCTCAACTAGCTTTGGGGCCTACTCAGTTTTTCATTGCTTGCAGATTCGAGTTGAAATAGTGTTAGATTTGTATTTTATTTTAAATACTTATGGTGCGTTTCATTTATAGTAGCTCACACGGTGGGTGGGGCTTGTAATTTTGGGACTATTCCATCAGTTCCATTGCACCAAGCTAAATCAAGTGGACTTCAAGTATGACAACTTTAATACTATTTCGACCCAGGTCTGATTTATAATAGAGTCAAAATGACAGTAAAGTATGTTTTTCATCTCTATAATCACAATTCTCTTTTTGACTGTTTGTTCTTCGACTTAAGTGCTGCTGTTTGATATCTATTCTGTTAAATACATTCATTTGATGAGGAAAAAAAGCCTTTGGTCTTTTTTGTTATGAAATGTATTATTCAGTAATCAACCATGATGTTTACATGATAACCTGTCAAAGAACAAAAGAATACCAAAACGTGTATAATCCCAGTTGTTTTTTCTAGACAGTTGAATTTCAAACAGGAGATTTGTCATGGGAGTCTTGAAGGCACAACAGGGCTACAGGGTTGATGCTTGAGTCTTCTGCAGTAAATCTGGTTTGCTGTGATCATGAATCTTTTGAAAACACTATAAAAGCATTTTTCAGTTGCCTGCTATTGATTAGTTTATGGAGCTGTCAACATGCAGAACATGCTATCATGATTTTTGTTAAAGCTTTTCACACAAGGAATTTACCAACTGACATTAGATAAAAAGAGAGATAAAACAGGTCTCCACAAAGACCGTAAATCGGGATCTCAGTAACAACTTATGCTCTTTTGATATATATATGAAGTAAAACAAAGGCAAAACAAAAGACAAGTGAGTCAAATTACCCCATATGGAATACATGGCTCTTCATTACAGTTTTGACCAATTTAGTTTGATTGAATAATAACCCATCACAACACTACTTCTCAATGACTCACCAGCCATAATTACTCTTTCAATCATTTTATATTTGGTATGTTGTCATTTCAATTAATAGAATTAACAAGTATGCTCCATGGGAAGGGAGAGGGAAAAAAGTAAGGACAAGCTTTATGATGCAGAGATCAAAAAATGTTATCCATGCATCATAACATCTCACAATAGCGGGATCAAGGTGGGTGGGATGGACGTATTAATCATTCGTATTCGTATTTTACTGAAAAGAAGAGAACAACGATACACTGTTGCCGCCTACAGTGCAAGCAATGAACTGCTCTCAGTTTACTGTTGTGCACTACCCTTCTATCAACAGTAGAGGTCAGTGTTACACCATGATCCTATCCCCTGACTCACTTGCTTACGATTTTACACCATCAAATTCAAATGCATAGTTACCCCATAAGAAAATACGAACATAGGAAAGCTACCCCAAAATCAAAATCCATTTTACATCAAAATCCGTTTTACATTACATCTTGCCTCAAATATTGTCCGTCTGTGCAATACATATTTCACAGCATCTTACGTGTAGATCCTGCTATGGAATTCTAAATACATTCAACTCATTTTCAAAGTGCTTTTCATAACACAAAAGTCATGTGTAAGTTAGATAAAGAGTAACTTTACTCTTGCCTCTAGTTAACAGAGCATGGCATTTCATACAGGAGTGTGAAGTAAGTGCCACCATGCAAACTCTTTACAAACATTTTAGCAGAACTAGGTTACTGTGGTGTTATTACACATGTCTGGAAGTGGCGAAAACTAAAACAATTATGAAACTATTGGCCGCTGGTTTACCAATCAATGCACAGACATGAATCAACATGAAACATGGACCGCAAGTTGCAGGATAGTCATCTCAGCACACTGCTACAAAATCATTATTAGGATAGCTCTACAGTATGTTCCCCAATTATGAGTGAATATACTATTAGGGTATATTCAAATATATTGCACTTGTTTTCAACTAATTAAATTATTAAACAAGACTTACTTACAAAGATAGTGGTAACAGTTAACATTCACAAAGATTTTAGGGGGTGGCTTTCTAAACCTGTGACTCTCCCTTGGTAGAAGTATATTGTATGGGAAGGTTTAAATACAACCTACTGTAATGTTTTATCAAAGTAAACAACCAAATGGGGGATAATGTTCAGAATTTCCGCTGAGGCTACATCGGCCAGGCACCTCAAAATGGGGGTTGTTCAGAGCCAAAGAGCTGAACCTTACAAAAACCAGACCTTTACATCCAGATGTTCTGTTTAGAATTAATTATACTGTAGCATTTGTTTTTGCATTCTCCCCCTGGATTTCATACTGTGTTAATTAAATTCTACCCAGTGCAAAGGTTTATGTGTAGTTTAAGCCAGTTCATAGGTAGTTTAAGAATATCATCCCCCAAATAACTCCACAACATAGTACATTCCTGATTTAACAAGCGACTTTGGCACATGAGACAAGGTAACTCTTCACCCATATATTCTTACTTGCTCCCCTTTAAGAAAAATGTCTACAGCCACACCCCAGATCCAAGGGCAATGTGTTGGCTGGTTGCTTTTAGTGTCACGTATAACCTCAGCATGAGGTAATACGATCAAGATCAGATTGGAGTATGTGTTGCCACCACAAACCTAGACTCTCATCCATTCTCTATTGGTGTTGCTCATCATGTTGATTGCATTGATGCACGTTGGTTATATGTGGCCTCTTTCCAGGTGCGTTTGTGTATGTTTTCATTAAGATCTTGAGTCCAATAGCTGAGCCCAATAATACACTTTACATTTTGCAATGATCCACCACCTGTGGCAATGATTCTGTGACACTGATTCTGTACGGTATGGCATCATTAACCAATAACAGGTATCCACATGAAGAGACACGTCCTATCAATACTTTAGTGCTGCGTTAATTGTGGATTTAATTTAGGTGCCCAACATGTGTCATCTCTTCCCATGTCAGGCAGTCATGTGGAAATTCAGAAAATTCTTATCTCTAGCAACAGTACTGCCTATTTCAGAGTTGCCAAGAAAGTTGAAATGAACCTTTTCACCTAAATGATAGCAACCCCAACCCAACCCCTGTTGGCTAACTACTCTCTTTGCACTCTCTTTGATACTGAGTTCATAGGTTTGGAGTTGGCATAACATCCGTAAAGCTGTGTCTAATGTAATAATTAATGGTCATATCAAATGCCTTTTTATGGATGTCTTAATGTAATTTGTATCACTGAGCATAATGACATATTGCATTTTGTAAATTGAAAAATGAAAGATACACACTAAGATAAGTATTCCAAAATGTTTTAATGGTAGAAGTTACCACAAACCTACAGTATAAGAACTGTATATGGTATAAAAACAGTACATAGCACCTAATATGCTATTCATAATTTTAGACTTTTAAGGGTACTTTTTGATAGGAATTCCAAATGAAATTTTAAGCAATTCCATGAGTAATAATACTACTAATGTGTAGCATAGTCAATACATTAATTTACAATATATCAATGAGCAAAATAGTAATTAAACAAAATAAAGATATATTTCAAAGCTTTGCGTGCACAGATTTGCAATCCCAACAAATACCGCCCCTTTACACATGCCAATGCACAAAAAATAATTACATTTAAAGGCGTTGTGTGCAAAGGTATATTATGAATTTGCTGATCTTAAAAGGTTGAAAAATGTATCCAGAAGACACTCTATATCAAACAGAAACACTGTATGTGATTAGTATACTGTATTAAAATGAATCATCCTAACTGTGTTTTATGGAGAGAGAACAGTAGGGGCTGGTTCTCTATTTGCCGATGATGACGTTCCTGTAGCCCTTGATGTGACACAGCTTGTTGCTATCAAAGTCGACCACCAGTTTCCTCAGGCCAGAGTGGGTGGGCGTGAAGTAGATCTTGACCTTGGCGTCTTGCCCAGGTTCAACAGTGCAGCCCAGTCTAAGGAGGGAAAATATTTACATATTATAATAGTGACAGGCACTGTAGCACTTTATCACATTACCCTCCTAATATAAATGTTTAGACAATTGGTTATTTTTAATGAAAGTTTATATGACTACAGTACCATGACTATACATGGATTTTCTTGTGTGGGGTCTTGAGTAAATAAGCTTGGTCAACACTCTCCTGTTTCTCTTGCTGACAGGTTTGAACACAAATTGAATCACAGTACATACCTATGATTTAATCTTGCAACATCAGCTACTACTCACTTCACTCAGTATTTAACATAGATCAGATGAGGAATAACACATACTGTCATAATCAGGTAGCATATGTGTTGCTTAATTGAATGTTCAGAAGCCAATTGTACTTTCCGCTTGAAAACGTTGGAGGATGATCATCCCTGATCATCACTTTATTCATATGATATTGAGATATTGTATATTCATTTGATCAGTTACTCAAAGTAGACTGTATTGATTCTCTGCTGGTCTCATTCCATTCATACTCCCTGGCCCAAGGCTGTCTATTCAATTGCGTAACACCACATTGAGCCAAACATGCTGAACAAACTGACAAATCATCTCATCTGATTCTGGATGCTTGGAGAGAAAATTGCTGGTAAAAAAGATAGTGCAAACATTTTCTGAAAAACCAAATTAATCCAAATTAATCCATGACCTGGCGCTTATGACAACTCAGAAGTTCAGTGCGGCAGTACTTTCCAAATCATAATGATAATTTATGAAGCTACATTTTGTTTTAAAATGTTGGCAGTTTAGTCCAATATAATCTCTGCCAGATGGTTTTAGTGTGTTTGATTTGTGTATTCGACCTCATCATTTATTAGCAAGGCTATTATTCTGTCTTTGTCTATCTTTTACATGCACAAATAACATTATAAGTAAACATTGGTATGTCCTATGATGTGTGAAATACAACACACTGTGCTGTGGTGTCGTCATGTCTGTGGTGTCCCTTCCCCAAAGTTGTATTTGTGCTGTTGTATCTCTATTTTTAACATTTTAGCCATAAAATATTTGACAAACAATATTATATGTGACAAGAAATACAATTTAAACCATTATAATTGTCATTCTATTCCATCACTAAGCACTAAGTCCCTGTCCCTGTCGTTGCACCCTCTTAAAGGCCTCTTCACCCCTACTACCCCCACTGTACTAACTCTAACCCCAATCCTAGAGACTTCTTCACCCCCACTACCCCCCTGTACAAGTTCTCTCCTGTTAATAAAAAAAATGAATAAAAAAAAAAACGAAAAAAAAAAAAAAAAAAAAGGCTTCTGGCATTACAACTGCCAATGGCCCCTGGTGTGAGCATTGATTACTTTGTCTTATGATGACTGTTGGATAGATGATTCACTTACTTAAACAAATGTATTTGTTGTAAGCCGCTTTGGATAAAGGCGTCTGCTAAATGCCATAAATGTAAATGTAAATGACTAAGCATAGTCATGACATGCTACTATGTTCCTACTGTACCTCTCAGTGAGGATCTTTCCTCCAGTGAGATTGGCTCCCTCTACGCTGAAGCAGCAGTTCTCTAGCGGCACTGGGAGAGGGTTCTGCACGGTTAACTCAGCTGCCAGCTTCCGATTCTCTTTGGGTTCCCCGAGAATCTACAGAGAAAGAACATTTCTTAATGCTTAAAATAATATTGCACTTTACAAGTACGTGTAACTACAAAAATATGTAGAATGCTCCACCTCTGAAAATCATGAAAATAAAATAAAAAATGGCTTTTTTTTTTTCATGTATTGATTCATGTTTACAAATGTATTCCCTTCTAGGTAGATACACACATTATGTTGGAAACTCCGCCTAACCAAACAAAGAGTCAGCATAGCACAAAGTTCTCAACTTACCCTGACTTTGATCTCAGGGTTGTCCAGCACAATGTTCTTCACTGCGTAGATGGCCTCTCGGGTGCTGTAGTCTAAAAGGAGAGCTACCAGCCGGATCAGGTTGTCCTCTGTGAGGGCCTCCGCATACTTAGAGTAGTTCATCCTTAGAGGAACACGCCTCTCTAGATCAACACACACACACACACACACACACACACACACACACACACACACACACAAAATCCAATAAATGTAAAGCATATACAAATACACATAAAGCACTACACATAGATTACACATACAGTACTACACGCACACACACACACACACACACACACACACACACACACACACACACACACACACACACACACACACACACACACACACACTCCTCGTTCTGAAGAATGCTGACCTCCTCCAGGTGACAACTCAATATTGAGCAGATCTTTAAACCCACAGTTCTCCCCCAGAATTCCATTGTAGGACACAGCTCTGGAGCCAAACAGCAGGCGACACTTCCTGTCGCTGGATGTGTTGTTTGTAACGACAGCCATCACGTCAAAGTCGCAGCCCTTCCGCATCTCTGAGATAACCTTGATTACTAGGTGCAGGCCTTCGTTCTCCTGCTGCTGCTGCAGTAATTTGTTCTGGTGGTTAGCCTTCTTGAAGGCTTCCCTCTCGTCATCTGAACCTGGGGACAAAATAAATGATTCACCAGATATTGATACAGCCATACATGTAGTAAATAAGCATTATCTTTCCACAGGCTTATCTTCAATGTGATACTGTACAGTGTTCTTCCATATATAGTACTATAAATGAACCCAATCACAGCATGTCTCTTTTGTGGTCCTCTGTGACCTTTTGGCAGAAGTATGTTTATTTTGGAGTGTGTTTCATAGTTTGTAGCAGTGACTTCACATGATTAACATCAGCCTTGTCCTGCTTCACCACTCCCTTCCCCTCTCTGTGTCCCCAACTCAACCCCTTCCTACCTCTCTACACTTTCACTACAGTACATGAGTGCATTACTCCTCTGATTCTGTTGGTCAGTCTCCACAATGCCACTGTACTGTATACCAGCAACCCTATGCCTGGCCTTTTCATGGTGATGTGTTGCTGTTCAAGTGTGTTTCAGGGTGTCATGTGAAAATAGTGTACCACAGGGGTAAGTATTGGGGTTGCTCATTTTGTATCATAGCGTCACTCCCTACCCTCAGGGTACTTGTACAGGTGTGTGATGTCTTCCCTCCTATCGCTGCCCACGCTCTTAGTGCTGATCCTCTGGCCCACCAGAGTAGAACCGGTGGAGCTGGGGATTTTCTCTGTGCTGCCGTCTTTGCGCTTCAGGAAGTATTGCACGTCAGCATTGACCTCAGCAAAGACAAATGGCGCATCGTATTTGAAGGTGAGCTCGCCTTCCTTTATGGCTTTCAATGGGACTGGGCCACAGCAGTAAACTCCTGAGAAAGGAGAGAAAGTCATAGAATGTGCAACTTTTACTTAAATATCATCAGTAGTGTACCAATAACATACAGGGCCTTCGGAAAGTATTCAGACCCCTTCACTTTTCCACATTTTGTTGTGTTATAGACTCAATTTAATTTATAAAATTAAAACTATTTGCCATCAATCCACACACAATACGCCATAAATGGTTTTTAGAAATGTATTAAAATTTAAATACAGAAATACCTCATGTACATAAGTATTCAGTATTCATAAGTATTCATAAGTATTCATACCCTTTGCTATGACACTCTGCTATGACAAATTAGCTAAAATGCAAAAATGTCATCAACAAATCACTCAACAAGTTGAATTGAGTCCATCTTAATGCAAGGATAATAGTTCATGTAATTTTCGAATTAATATCTTTGTTTTTATAGGGTCTCTGATTTGCATAGGAATCAATTACTGTAGGCCTTACCTTGACTCTTCTCCTGTGGAGTAGGGTCACTGGCCTGCCAACCATCAAAATCTGATTTGAGGTCAGGCCTGGTCATCCAGCTCTCCACCCAGCAGTGGTAATTCCTGCAGAAACACACAATCAATGTAACCCCATTTACAGATGTCTGTCTGACAAAAAAGGTGGACATTCTTTCTGGTAAACAACCATTTCCAGATTACTGCCTCGCAAAAATGCAGCACATGAGCAAACTGGTGGAAAACATGGTCCAGTCACATATACAGTGGAAGGTTAAAACCAGGCAGTTACATCTGTTCTAAGATGAGAGGTTTGTATGTTCTGTGTGATAAATGATAAGTAGCTCTGCTCTCACACAGTAGCTTTACAGAAATGGTGTCATAGTTCTCCTGAGTTCTCACCATATCATGTCTCTGGATTTCTCGACAGTCTTTCCATCCTCATCCACATAGCGCTCAATCACCAGGTTACTGTTGGTGTCATGGGCTGACAGGTAGTTGGTCACTACTCGACAGGGGAGTCCCAGGGCTCGAGCAACTGTTGGGCACAGAAAAAGGTTTAAGAATGATGGAAGATCTAAATACATGTCTCAACGTACTGATGGGGCTTGGAGTGAGCTGCATGATGAGTAATCTTACATTCTTCCTCAGATTTTGATAGTAGCCTACAAAATGCCATGAAAAAACATAGACACGCAGTTAAGCACAATAATATAAACCCTATGTGGTGTCATACCTGAGCAGGCCACTGCTGCAAACACCCAGCATTGGCCGAAGCGCACAGGCTGACAGGCATTAACATCCCAGTTCCGCAGGATCTCCACACTGCCCGTCCATGACATGGGGCTCACCCCCCCATCATAGTCATCAGTCCACCTGCCTAGCAAGACCCCTTTGTCGTCATTACAGTTCACCTGGGAGACAAGGGCAACAATAGTCTGGGTCATCACTTCAGAAAAATATAGGTTGTCATTTTATCCCTTTCAATCCAGTTTCTTTATTCTTTTCTTTCATCATCTTTGAGATTTCTGAACAAAAGAAATTGCAGAAAAGGCCACTCTCTAATTCTTTACAAACATTAATGTATTGTACTGTAGTGTACGACAGTGTTTCCACTACCATTGAATAGCCCCCTGCCTGGATCTGTTTTGCCCTTCCTAAAACTTTTCAGCTTACATATAGTAGAACTCAATAGAAAATGTTAGTAATGGCATCCCTGGATGTGGATTTGGGGGTCTCTGCACCACTGCTGCATGACCAACTTTGACCTAAATCTTACCATGGCACTCAGCACTCTGGACAGATAGATGGGGTTTCTCCTCCCTGAGCAGTCTTTCGCAGGATTACGTTGGTATTTAGGGTTCATATCCAGAATTCTCAGACATGTGTCCAGGATCCCATCTTCAAACTACACAACACAGACAAACACACAAGGTCAGATTTAAAAAATTTGCTCCAGTATAAAGTTTGCCCCTGTTCTTTTCTGAACGGTCAGCAAAACATGACAGGATCAACAAAAGGTCAAATAAGGATCAAAGGAACGATAAATAATAGGGCTAGGGTTAGGGTTTGATCTAATTTTCTTGTCTTTGATTCCCCCTTTGAAAATAACAGATGCTAATGCTTAGTAAAGTTACCGCATACAAAGTCTCATACGCACATGCACAATATGGAATTAGATATTAGATATTGAACAGTATCCACACATTTAAGTGGCTCCAATAATGGGTTGGATTATCAAGAACTGTCAATCATAGAATGATTACACCAATTAGTATCTTAAGGTGAAAAGCAATGAAAAGTGCCTCAATTGGGTCTTATCAGTCAATGATTTACTGTAAAGATTTTGTAAGACTGCCCAGTTCTCCTGAATGCTAATTTCCCACTCACGTTATCAAACCTGTCAACCCATTATGAAATATGGGTTGAATTTTATTCATGGGAATGTGCACGGTACAGTAGTTATGTTAGAAAACAGTTTATATAACATAACAAATCTCATGATGAATGCAATTTTTCCCTTGTCAGGATAAGCTTCAACCAGATTCAAAGTCAGGTCTTTATCACTGACAGCAAACTATTTCTGGTTCTCCTCCAGAAGAAGGATAGTGCCTGTGTTAGTTTTGGTACCTGGCCAAAGTTCCATGGTGTAGAGATGGGGTGTTTGTAGCTGCCTCGAAAGATGATCCCGTCTTGAGACAATACATACTCCCTTAGTTTCTCCTCACTGTCCATGTACACTGCATCCCCTGTTGTCAAGAGACATGCAGTAGTAAACCATACACTAGTTAGGTATCATCCTCTCTGGAAACAGCCTACTGTAGCTCCCAAATTCAGAATTCAGAATTATTTATTGTCTATTGGAAGCATTAAAAAAACAATTATATTATATTATTATAATATAATATAATTGTTTTTATAGTATTATAACAATGACCAGGTTTCTTTGATACAGAACATAAAGTTGTCCATCTAAAACATATATAGCAGAGATGTATAGTGATGTGACTGGCTGTATTTCCCAGTCATGTGACATAACGTCTGTGTATTTAGCTGATAGAATATCTCTTCCTCCTCATGATCTTCAACCAGTCATCATCATTATAGCCATACTCATAGTTATCCATCCATCCATCATGAGTCCTTACATGTCAAAATGTCACTGCTGTATGCCCTAACTGTTATCTCTCCGCCGGTCATGCTGATGCCCTTGACTATAGCATTCCTGACGCTAAAAATATTCCTGCCATACTGAAGTGGGACACAGTCGCAGACAGCATGATGCATGGAGTGTTTACCCACCTTGGCACCAGGGGTTAAAGAGCAGCACAAACTCAAACCGCCCTGATCCCCCTAAGGTGAGGGAGTAGCGCCCGATGGGTGAGTCCGGGGCAGAACAGATAGACAGGGCCACCATGTCCCCAGGGGGACTGGTGACCGCGGCGCTCCAGCAAGACACGTCGATGTGGTTGGTCAGACCAAAGGAGGCCCGAGTACCATATTGATCAGAGGGCTGGGGACCTAGGGGAGGACATGGGGAAGAGGAGTGGTTAGGGCAGGAAGCTTGGACAAGGAAACAGGTAATTAACTTCAAGAATGCATGTTTGAAAGTCTTAAGTGAGTTCCTTTCTGTGTTTGTTTTATCACCACTGAGTTGGGGTGCTTTCACTTTCAGCACAGATGATGTCAAGAGGGGAAAGTATTGAGATATGAACAGAAAAGCCAGGCTGCACAATTCCCACACTATTTCCAATGCTCCCCCAATTTTCCTCAAACATCTCTGGAATCCTCTTTTGTTTAGTAAGAGAAAAGTGTATGGGTGGATGATTTCACAGGGACTAACAACGATGGGAACTCAAGTTTCTCTCAGTGACCTCAGTTAAGATCTGAGGGCAGGCAAACTGCATGAACTGAAATTCCATTGTGTTCACACTGGGCAAATGTCCAAAAAGTCTGCCCTTTCAACTCCTCCACTCTCTCAACAGCATGCCAAACCTAGTGGGACATTTCCCCTTCGGCTATTCAATGTAACAGTTGGTGTTAAAGTTTATATTCTAAACCATTAAAAAATACTTGCACTTTCACATCAATTGTGTTATCTTTGATAGGACATATGCCTTCCTGTCAAATTATCCACTTCCTGTTTCACATAGTTGGATACTGTAGAATTGGCAGTGGCCTGGATAGATACTCCAGATACACCCCTTTCACACTGTACATTACTATAGTATCAACTACTTCTTTGGCAGTCAAAAGCATCATCATTCACAATAGGGACAAACTAAAACATCTTCCCTTTCCTTAAAACAACACAAGACCTCATCATCAGGGCTTTTTGTCCTCCCTATCTCCTTCTAGACATCTGACTTCCCGTTTGACACACCCCAGTGAAACAATGCTCTCCATCCTCTGTTCAAGAGGAAAAATGTCTCAGTCTGAAATGTTGGCCATGAGGTTGTAGCAAATAACTTGGTGAATACCTTTACCTCCAAATTCTTCATTATCAAATGATAACACTGTCTACTGGGCTGCTACAGTGCAGAGGTGCAGGTTGTTGAATGGACTCTGACATAGAGACTTGTCTATGTGATAATGCGGACCTGTCTCTACAGTGAGCCACAGATCGCCTGGCCCCAGGTAAGTCGGCACCGGAGCGCTTGTGGTGCAGGTTGTTAGACTGCAACATTCAGTCTTGGTTGTGTGGGTTGATACAGAAGTCTCAGTAAGTCAAACTGAAAGGATTTGATTATGTGTTCTGAGAA
Source organism: Argentina silus (assembly GCF_951799395.1). Taxonomy (NCBI): domain Eukaryota; kingdom Metazoa; phylum Chordata; class Actinopteri; order Argentiniformes; family Argentinidae; genus Argentina; species Argentina silus. The sequence continues at coordinate 11,911,462 of NC_139658.1, read as the reverse complement.
TAATGATACACCACCTGTCTCTGCGATGAGGCTAAGAGTGCTGGTGCCAGGCTGGTAGGCCCCAGAGCGGAGGTGCAGGTTGATGGTGAACGGCTGGCCTCTCCTCACAATGAGACGCTCCACCCCATTGAGCTCGGTGCGATGGTCTGTGTTGTTGAACTCACACTCCAGGTCCCAGTGGGCAATGTCCAAAGCTGAGGGAAGAAGTTGACAACAGGAAGAATTTATTCCATGAGAATGACTGCAAACAACCTGCAAACTTTGGAAGTTTTGTCGCTTTTCAAGGGCAGCTTGGAAAAGTCGAGGTTCCTACTGTAACATATGAATTCAACACTTATTTCTATTTTTAGCACTAAAAACAAGTCCACTTCTTTTTATTATCATTTTTATGATATGATAGTTGTTTTATGATAGATAGTGTCTAGCTTTTACAGCAATAATGTCTGCTACGTAATGATATGGAAGTTAATAAAACCTGTATAGAGTACATAATGGTATGCTTTAAAGGCCACATGAAAGTCTATGTATAGACAAAAACAAGGGTATAGAATAAAACATATGCATGGTGGATATAGTGTTATAGGGAGCTTGTATGAATGCTCAAGTGTCACCCAAATTATTTTGTTTACGGCAAACTTCTGGTAAATATACCACAAAATCGTGGTTAACTAAATGTCTGCTGCAAATTATTGCCAGACATTTGCAGCTGTTTACCACTTGAGGATTATCTCTGGCAGAGTGCATGAAGCCAAGGACTTTCATTGGTATTTGGAATAATTTTACTTTTGAAGCATAAAGGGAAGCCCATAGTAAAGTGTTTAACAGAAACAATTCTATTGACTAACCACCAAAGGTTGTGTAAACATCACCACATTAGCCCTCCAGACAAATTTCAACCCTCCCATTGATGAATGGATTTCACAAGAGAGAAAAACAGACAGAATGAAAGAGTAGTGTTCACTCCTCGCGAGGTGTGCAAATACTGTACAGAACAGTTCTCTTTTTCCCCAGAGCTTAGTGTGACTAAGAAAATGCCACCCTCTGATTTCATGTTTGTAAGAAGAACTACAGTCATCCTATGTCCTCAAGACAGGGTTGTTCCTCTGGGTTGTTGTGGGGTTCAATTCTGTCAAACAAACCTCAGCAGGGGATAACATCATGGAAACAAATGTGAGGTCATGCCCAAAAAAACTAAAACTGACTGACAAGTGCTTCCTTACGTTTGTTTTTGTTTACTTTTAACATGTCCGTTGGGGGACCCACATTATGCTAGGTTGCTCTTTCTTTAATTCAAATATTACTGTTTCAAAGCAACTCATTGATGTTGGTGCACTGTCAGAACTCACATAGTAAGAGATAGGTAAGAGATAGTAAGATAGGCCTTATTACATAATCTGAGGTATCCGGTCAAGCTATTTAAGACCAAGGCCTTATAGGGGCTTTGACTGTATGCCCTTGCCTGAGTGCTACTTTTGGAGGAATGACAGAATTCCACTGCAACTGAGCCGAATCCTTTTTGTTTCTGCTATGTGATGTGTTACGGTTCAAGATGGTCAATTCAACTCATTGTGTGGCCATCAGGACTGTACATCCTCTACACTGACAGAGGATTTCAAGTCTCCCTGGTGAAGGAAAGTAGGTTTTAAATTAGCTTTAGGGAGGTTGGCACATTAACTCATTCTTCTGGGGATATAGTTGGCAATAAGCCCATTTTACCAAGCCATAAAGCTGCTGGTAGCCTTTGCTCTCACACACCTAGAGGCAACAAAACCAATAAAATAAATCTATCAATGTTAGAATCTGGAGACCGTTAGGCAGATTGATAACAGATGAGAGGCTGTTAAACAAAACTTTATTTACAATATTACTTGCCAAACAACCGTGTAAAAGCTCAATTGATCTAATGTTTTAGTGTAGTTATTGCTGTGTTTCATTATCGTATTAAATCATTTGTATCAAAGGTAATATATTTGTATTAGTACTCTTGCGTAATTGTATGACAAAATATATGTGCGCTCTGAATGTGAGATAGTACTGACGTTTCTGTAGTTAGACATCTGTAATCGAGGTGTAGTAAGTTGTACAATTGCATTGGGTATTGAAGATACTAGAGCACTGCATTGTACGTGACATGGAACACTGTAACATGATGACATTATTGGCCAATCACTAGGTTAAGATGTGTATAGGGGTATGTCCTCCCTTTTGGGCGATCATCTGCCTTGTGCAGTGAGGCTACTGTGCTACAGTGAGTTTAGAATCTTCATCATCCTAGGCGTGCACACCCTTGTTTTGCTTCCAGTCTACCAACCTGAAGCAACACCACATCAAGGACTGTGTTATAGGGCGGCATGGCAGCACTGGGACGGCGTAAACCAAATACTGTATGGAGTGGACAGAGGCAGGTACAGTTAATGCATCCTAAACCCGAGGAAAAGCAAATACATTCTCAGCCATAATGAGCAAACTTCTAGTCATGAAAGAAGCAACAAGAGGTCTCTCTCTCTCTCTCTGACAGCTGTGAATGCACAATGCTGTGTTATGAATGCTTGCTCTCTTTTGGAAATGTGGTATTTTGTTTTTCCACCCATACTTACTACAGCAGAGTTACAGTATAATCAACCACTTTGTGCATGTGTAGAGACACATGATAAACAGGTGAAACTCATTCCCCACTACCTACTGTAACTATTTAATGAAAACATATTGGACTCCTTCAGCTTCACCAGAGTGAGTACTAGCAACAAACACAAGATGCAGTTCATATACTAGTGGTGACTATTCATTGTAAATGTTTACTGTCAGTGTTATTTTAGGCTTAACAATAATAATCTATTGCATGCCTATGTATCAAACAAATATGTATCAAACTAACATCAACCAACAATCATTTGCTATGTATGTTTTAGTGCCTCTACCATATTTCTGGATTGTCACATTTGCAGACACGGACAGGTCAATGACAGTACCATTAACCTGGTTGATTTATGGTCAAACTAAGGTTTAAGTCAGGAATATGTGAAATGTTTGAATGGGTTCAAAGGGGCTTTGTAAAAACCCTAACCCATCCCAAGGACACCGCTCCAATGAAGTCTGGCACAGTTACGAGTGGCAGCTACAACAGCTGTCAGTTGCTATTAAAAGCGGCAAGGTTCCATTGCAACAATTAACTCTCACTTCAAACACCAGGGTGAAGAAATTGTTCGGATGCATGGAAGCTTTGTGGAAGCTTATCACAGTACGAAACAAACTGAAAATATGAAACACTGAAATCAGCAACAATGGCTCAAAGCTGGGAGGAAATGCTTTTATCAAGAAAATGTTGGAATTCATTGCGCACTAATAAGCAGCATAGTGCTTGTGGGAAAACAAATCCTCCCTGACCAAAATAGCCGAAAAGAAGGAGACATCCTTAATGTCTATGATGATAAAACAAGTCATGTGTGACTACTGCATGCAACAGTTACAGATCTATAGTGAAGGGGTGGGTCAAATTTCTCATTTCACTTGGTTTATTCTCAGCATTTTCAAAATATTCACAAATGTCCATATAATGTTATATTAAAAAACTTTCGCTCTTTCGAAGTAGATTTATTTTCGTTTAAACTTGTATGTTGCTTATTCGAAAACCACTCAAAAGTCGAAACAAATAAAACGAATAAATCTGCCCCACCATGCTTTTTAAGTGTAAACATTTCTTGATATGTTTTATTGTTTGCACATGCAATTGGCCTTATGCATGTTTCATTGCTTGTATGATAAAATAACCATAAGTTCACAAACTGTAAGGCTTATTCAGTCGTTCAAATTACATATTTAATATTTATTTCAAAGCAGAATATAATACGTTGCAAGAACTAGTTTGCACTATTTAGATAGCATTTCAAATAGTTATTAAAATCTTACCTTGAGCCATGATCGCGTTGATGTACAATCGGATTATAGTCTGTGCGGTATTGAATGTTATTATAAGAAGGCAATCTACTTCACTATGCCGCTATCCTGACTGTGAGCGGGGTTCTTATTTATTAGTAGTGGTCGTGCGCGTCACCGGAAATCCTCAGAATGTCTTTATACCCGCTGGTCAAACATTGCGTATAATGCAGTCATTGGTATAATACTGTGTCGGAGTTTGGGGCGTGTAAGATTTTTGTCTACACCCAGTTTTCACGCCCAAAGTTTGGTAAGGGGAATTTAAAGTTGTGCACTGGCCACCAACGCTATACAACCCTATTTCATGCATAGTTAACCAACATGAAAAACTGGTTGGGTCAGCAAAGCACCATAGTTGGTCATTATCTTTGTCAACATCAATCAATAAATCAATCAAATAAAATGTACAGTTTTGTCAAAAAGTGGCCTGACCTATATCAATGATCATCAGAAAGTGGACACAGTTTTCAGTGACTCCACAGCATTCCAATATGATTCTACTCGACTACAAGCCTTCCCATACATTATACTGAAATATGTCAGAAAACCCATAGCCTCACTGAGATGCAAAGAAAAGAGAACTATTACAGACATACGACAGGCTGAAAAACAGGAACCTGTCATATACTGTATGTTGGTGATAGTTCATTTTTCTTTGCATGTCAGCAGTTGTATTCTTGTTACAACAAGTAATCAATTGCAGTGAGGTCCAGTGAGATTCCATTGTGCAATGGTAAAATCACACCAGGGGTTTTCCGTTGTTTTCATATTAATCAGAGGTGGTGAGATATCTATTAGGAAGTCAAGAAGACTATTAGTCACCCAAAACATAGGCCTATCTTAATTCATGATTGCAATGTACCATAAACACATACACATGTAATGCTTCGAATGTACTTTGGGAAATTATAATTTGAACCAAATGTAATCTGGGAAGTGGTAATGTGTAGCACATACAGTATTTCTTCTCAGAACTCATAAGAACACATGAAGACCCAAATGCAGGGAAAACTGTGATTGGTGGAATGGTTAACTAGTACAGTACAGTAGCTTGTACAGTACAAGCATTTCAAATTGGTTACAAGTTGAAACAAAAACCGAATGTTTTTTCTTAACATCTCACATGTTGTTAAAAAAACACACAAATCAAGTGCCTGGCCTGACAAGTCAAAGCTGACATGATTTTAAAGTCCCCATCAAATGCTACAAAGGACAACACAATTGATATCATAATCATTACACACATTCCAGTGAAACTGCAAGGCTATGTGTTTTGAAGCTTAGCAGGGCAGAAAGTATTTGATCACAAACAAAAGCCTTGGCTCTGAGTATGTGCATGACATCAGGCTCTGTGATTCATACAGTCATAACCGAAGCCAGAACTCCATCTAAACCCCTGAAGAGCAGTAGCAGTGCCTTTCCATTCCTCTGTCTAAGAAGAAGGTAGAGGTAAGTTATCATCAATACTTTTACAGTCATTTTGGGAGCAACTTTCAAACCCTCAAAAGTTTCCATAATCCGAAGTCCTCAAAACTGTTGATAATGCATTTTAATTCAAATTAGGTACACATAATGCACAAATAAACACAGATTTTATGGTAATAGTGTTTACCACATTCTTGAAATGGGCCAATCAGCCATATGACAAAACAGAGTCAATAAATATAGCATTGTCATGGATGAAAGGCTTGAAATTTGGAACAAACAACATTTCACATGAATGCAAAAAGGATAAACCAATTAGTGTTAGTGGTTAGGATACTATCGCTGAAAACAACAATATGATAAAAGTCTTGATTCTTTGCAATATGATGAGAATCTCCAATTACTTATGTACGTGCATCACTAAAGCTTAGTATGATTTTGTATGTATTATAACATTTTTCTTGTATGTTAGTAAGTTATACATGTATGGCCTACTAGACGCCCAGGGGACTCAGAAGATGCAGATTTCAAATTTAAAAATCGTAGGTGAGGCAATCAGTATGCGTGTCCTATAGGCATGGAAAGTTACAATGGCTTCAGTACATCCTGTTGTGTAATGGAGGTGATTTATGATTAAGAGCAATCAAGACTGGAGCTGGGGTGTCTGGTTTACAGATGTTTGTAGAGATAAATATTATCAACTGTTTTCTCGTAAAATGATTCACCCTTTTACTATATGGCTGTAGGTCAAACAAGTTGACCACGCTTACTCAACCGCCACAATGAGTTGAGTTCAAAAGTGTGTCTGAAATCTGAAACAACACATTCATATTCCTTGATTCAATCCAGTTCAGAGGAACGGGGACAAATTAATTGCAATCATGTTTCAAACACAGGGGCAACACACAATTAGATAAAAACAGCAATATTATCTAAACCAGTTCCATGGATTAGTTCATACTGTATGAAATTGAGCAAACAACATCTAAGAAGAACACAGCATATTGAGATACACATTACTGTCAGACTAAAATTAAAATGTCTCTTACTTTTCAAGAAAAAGTGAGCTCTAATGCCATATTTGTTACAAGATCAGCAAATGAATATTACCAGCATACTGTGCAATGTCATACTGTAGGTAACTCCTCGATATATTGTCCTAAGAAATTATACAATTGTCATAAAAACCACAAACATATTAACACAGTTTCTAATAGCGTTTGGCTCTTTTCCACTGGGTATGACACTACAATCCTACACATATTGATGGTTTTGTAGAATATAATCCTGCATACATTCTAAATAACTAAACATTGCTTAACCTGTTAGCAAACATAGTCTATTTCCACATTTTGTTGTATTGTACTGTATTTGAGATTAATGTAAAGGCTAATGCAGTATACTGATAGTGTATGTTTTACACTACAAAATGACAATTTGGACACATCAATACAAAAAAGTACAGACTTAGAATACAGTACATGAAGGGTCATTTTAGTGGTACAGTATGATACAAACAGAATAGTTACAGTGGAGTACAGTGGCTATAAGTATTTTAAAACCACATACTTAATAATAGTATCATAATAGTCCTCTTTACATAGCAACACATCAAGACCTTTTCTGAGTCTTCTGTTCTTCGTTCGAATCTGTGAGGAGATATAAAAAATAAATAAATAGCACAAACATTATTACCTGTGGAGAATACAGTAAATATTAGAAAAAGACCCATGTTATTTCAACTCATATCATTCGTCTTATATGGACACGTGTTGGGGAGTAGTTCCACTACTGTAAATATAGTTGAACTATCAGTTTAACTGCATTTTGCAGTAGCTTGGTGGTAGTTAAACTAAATTCAAATCCTAGTAGTGTTTCTAGTAGTTCATTACTTTTTTTGCCATGTAGCGGTACAATAAGATACTGTCACTACTCACTACATTTTTCCAAAAGAATAGTAGGTACCATAGTAGGGAAATTTGATGTTCAAGGGCTGGAATAAGAGTTAAGTAGTACTTTTTCATAATACAGTAGCTTTAGTTTGACAAACTATATTTCTCTCAAAGGTAGATTTAGTGTAGTTCAAATTCTTCAATAGTAATTGGTAATATAGTTAAATACATTTTCAGAATACCTTCCCCAAGACTGTATGGACACAATAATGACTGGTGCGTTAAACTGTTAATTGATCATAGTGATTTTGTCATCACTGCTGGCAAACTTACCAAACTCAAAGGTTAAACCTCTGTTGATTTTCCAATGACAACATTCTGAACCTGTGGCAGAAGAAAAAACATGAAAACATGTACGGTTTGGTATATCTTATCAAGTAACAATAACACAATTATAGATGATTCTGGGAAATGGTATTACTCATGCTATTCATGCTCAACCCACACCTTGCCACAGGATGGATTCTTGGGTAGATTCCGTGGTTTGGGTGCGACCGGGGGTGGGGTTTTCTCTGTGGACCGAGTGGGACTCATGGGTTTGTGGAGATCAGACGAGACTTCGGCTCGGTGGGCTAGCACCTCTTTCAGGCTGATGATGGAGGCACACACTGAGGAGATGTCCTCTGCTTCTCCTCCGATGACAGAGTGGCAGCTATGCCCAGAGCTACTGAACCCACTGACGCTCTCGCCTGACGACTCTGAGCTGTCCACTGGGATAGAGGAGAGAATGGTAAGACTTGGAACTGTACCATATGTACCTGTTTCTAGAGACCACCTGTGTGTAACTCATAGGTGACTATCAGACCCACAGTATAGAACATTACAAGACATGCTAAAAGCATTCATAACAGCTCATGGCTCCTTTTAACAGCTGCTATACATGCATACTGATACAGTAACTGCTTATAATGCATTCATAATGCATTAGAAGCAGGTGGTTCATAGAAAGTCAAACCAAAATCCCACTTAGCAACAAGTTGGGGTCAGTTCTGTCTCTTTTCAAGGAACATTCCACCGATTGTCACCACTAAAGTTATTAGAGGTCTTTGTGGTCTAAATAGCCAGGAAATATAAAACATTTTGAGCAATTAAGCGAGAAAAAAACCTTTTATCGGAACAAGAAGTAAATAGTCGGAATGATGAATAATGTGAATAATCGAGTTCAATAATCAATGAATTATTTTTGGATCAATTTATAACTTGCTTCACTCACTCAGTAGATTCTGACTCCCGCTCTCTTGGTCCAAGTCATCCTCCTCCAAAACTCCAGGGGGTGCCACATACCCTCCATGACCCCCCACACCCCTCCGCTTCGGGCCACAGAGATACCCCACAGGGGACAGGGACCCTCTCCCTGAGGAAGAAGAGGAGTGGCTGCCAGAGGACGACGTACTGCTCCCTGAACCAATCGACTTTGGCCGCGGCACAGGAAACCCGCCCTGCGTCCCAGACGTCCCTGAGGCCAACGCCTTGGAGTCTGGGAAGACGAGATGAGATCAAATTGTACAAGGAGACAAGAGAAATGGCCCAAAAAGTACAACTTGACAACTGGAGGAAAATATGTATGTCTATGATAATGATTGTCTCTTACTAAGAACAACAATATCGTTTATCTGTGATAATGTTTATTTTCACTAAAAGCAACTATTCCACTAATAGTCTAATGATTTAAATGATTTCATTAATCAGTGAGAAACGTTGAGCAACTTCATACAGTACAGTACCTCGTCCCATCAGGACACAGTTGACAGCCCTGTCATTGATAGCCGCATCGCTAGGCTGGATGTCCATAAAGGGCTTGTTTCCAATCCCCATGAAAACCCTCTCCTGCATACGGACCTCTGCAATACAAATAGAGTATCATTATTCAAATGTCGACCAATGGGGGAAAAAGAACACAATGGCATTACTTACGCATTGACCAAGGCAGAGAAAAACTAAATGATTCAAGATTCAAGATTCTTTATTTGTCACGTGCATACAAGTATACAGTGAAATGCAAAAGTGACAGTGCCACAGAGTAGTGCAACAATACAATAAGTTTTAAAATAGAATAAAATAAAATAAAATAGAAGTACTAAAGAATATACAGTATGAACAGTATAAACAGTATAAACAATATGAACAGTATAAGCAGTATAAGCAGTATAAACAGCAGATGGATGATTATGTGTGTGCATATGTGTTATGATGTCAGTGAGTGTGTGAGTGACTTGAGGGGGGCACTGGTGGGGTCATCGTTGATGATCCTGATGGCGTGGGGGAAGAAACTCAGTCTTAGTCTCTCTGTTCTTGCTGCCTGACAGCGAAGGCGTTTGCCTGACCACAGCAGCTGGAACAGTTTTTCGGGTGGTGAGGGTGGTGCTAACAATGCTGATAAGTGACAACTGGAAACAAATTATTTGTGTCTTTAGGCTAGTCTCGTTCTTGTGACATTTTGTATTTGTATTATAAGGAGCTGCCAAGACCTCTGCTTCCACAACAATCTGATTGGTGGCTGCCAGGTTTAAAACACAGGAAACGTGCCAGGCTAGCTGCATGCCTATTGCCTAAATTGGCTTCATTTCATTGTATCTCATGATATCTGACAGGTAAATAAACATGGTTGTTTATTTGGTTGTTTTTAACCCATTTACTAATTTCAGGGCAGTGGGAATAGAGGAAACGATAGGACACCATTTGAGACTATTAGAACACACAGAATGTATTAATTATATGCATTATCTTAGGGCAATTCTCCATGATTCTGAGAGATCTGATTGGAGAATGCATAAAATGACCTCTGACCTCTGTTGTGGACAGCCTGCTCCCAGAGGATGCGCTCCAGGTCTTTGGTCCAGGTCTCCTTTGTCTCTCCATTGCTGGCCTGGAGGGTGTACGTATCCTGGGTCTTCCTTCTCCGGAACCAGATCTCAAAGCACAGCCCACTGTCCCCAGAGTTGTGGGTCATCCCAATGTCAGATGTCTGTAAGAGAAGACAAGATGTTATGCTTTGATGAAGGAGCGTGCATTTTTTAAGGGATTAAGGTGCCATTATATTCCATGGACTAAGCACCCCTTCAGTGGTCCAACTGAAATTGAAAAACTCTTCTGAGTGCCAGCACTTTTCAGCAAAAGACAACAAGCATTGGTATGCATGTTCATTTATTCATTTAATATAATTAATTTAATAGGGACAATGAATGCACAATAATCAACATTTCAGGATCTGAAGTGTCAATGTACTGCAGTTACGTCATTTTCGTCTGTAGTTCCAGAGTAGACTAAGAGCCTTTTCACACTATGCATTTTATAAAAGTGCTTGAGCATTGCTTTTCATTGTTTTCTTTTAGTTTAACTTTTGGGTGTGCCTCACAAGGTGCCTCATAAGGGGAAAAGGCGCAAAAACAGTAGGGGAAGTGGCTTATATAAAAGTGAAGTTATGGAAGAGTAATTCATGTAAAAAGGAAGGGGAAGTGGATGACATGAAATGGGGAGTGTGGGATTATGTTGAATTGTGTAGGCCTACATACTTTGAATGACTGTTTGTAAACGTAAGTGTCATTTCCCACGTCAGTCTTCTTGGTCTTGCTGAAGAGGATGAGGTCCTGGAAGAGGAAGATGTGGCGGAAACATTTCTTCTTCCTGAAGGACACCAGGAACTCATCCTGGCGAATCAGCTGCCCCTGCTCCTTCAGGTTAACCTATGGAAGAAGAGATTACAATGAGGGTGCAGTTCAGTACCGAGTTTCATTTTTTTTGTCATTCTCAACCATAATGCTGTCCATATTCACACGCTGTTATGCAATTTTTCACTGCCAAAGTTTTTGAATTCCTTCACCCTAACAGGACCTCCCTAACAAACATCCATCAAAACATCTCAACAACACTAAGATTGAATAAATACTCCACAACATTCCACCTCACAACCCCCCATTCCATCCCCTGAAGAAAATATCTCTCTGTTACTCTGTAACTCTGTTACTCTTCACTGCACCTGTAGCTACTAGCTAGTTACCGTATACAGTACTGTATATAGTTGATACATAGGTAGCACATAACAACAACATGAGTAGAGCCTAATATGCACAAGTAGAGCACCCTAACACACATCAAATCAGAACACCAACTACTGTTGGATAAAAAACCATTGCTTTGGTATTTCCCAAAAAAGATCAAACTCTAACAAAGATATACAGGATACAGTATGACTATGAACATAGCCAACTCCCACCCAACTCATCCTCCCTATGCTTCACTATCTAAACATGGTTATGCTCCTACACACTGTAGACAACCAGCATCCCACACAGAAACACCCATGGAAAAAACACCAACATTCCTCTCCGCTCCACTCATCCCATCCCCTATTAATCAGCCAAATACATTTATCACAATATCTCATAAATAACCAACAAACACCACATAAATAACCAACACCATCTCCCCTCCCCAACCCATCCATCCATTCACCTAGAGAAAGAGAAGAGTTTCATTAACTCAATTCTTATAAAGTTTCAGTAAGAACTTTATTCTTATTCTTACATCACAGTCCTGGATGTCGTCCATGGCCAGAAGGTTGTTGCCGTGGCGGAGCTGGAACTGGATGACCTCAAGGGCGGCTTGAACTTCAGCCATCTCTCGACCTCTCTGGGGGCCGCACTCCCTCACCATGTCCTGGAGCAGTAGACTGTACTTACTGATCCTCTGCACCGGCTTCAGTAAGTACGAGGACAGGTCCATCTTGTCCCCCAGTTGAGACTGTTTTTGCTGGGCCATTAGGAAGAGATGGCTTACCATCAGGGAAGTACAGTAGTGATAGATACAATTTGTAAACGCTGGATATGGGAGAAAATGACTAACGTAAACAAAAAATCTGCACATTTTCTTCAAAGGTGGGTAAATTCTATTCCCCCATAAAAAATCTGTTTCACTGGGTACCATGTGTAGTGTGATTGTTTACCAACCGGGGCTGGGTACCGTGTGTAGTGTGATTGTTTACCAACCGGGGCTGGGTACCATGTGTAGTGTGATTGTTTACCAACCGGGTAGTGTGATTGTTTACCAACCGGGGCTGGTTAAGAACATAATGTTTTGTTCTGTACTGTATGTTGCCATCTGGTTGATTATGATTATGATGAAAAACCCTGGCCTCTTTTGGAGAAAAACCATGGCCATATCGAATGCTTTTCTTTCCTCCCTTCCTTCCTTACAACAATATCATATGACATGATTGAACAGGTGAAGACGTAGTTTCCAGTTTCCACTACATTGGTTTCACCACAGTTGTGGGTCTTCAAAGAGAGTGGAAAAGATGAGAGATGAGCTAATATCCTCACCTTGAAGAAGTCATGACCATGATTGATGAGAAGGCTGTCAGACTGGGGTTTGTTCTTGCTGTAGAGAGCATAGAGACCAAAGCTCTCTCTCTAAATAGGAGAATGAAAAATAACATGTGCAATTAGACACGCTCTTTATTTTCATGTCTTACACTAAACAACTGACTCACTAACTTGCTCTTTTGTCGGGAAGGCGGGAAATGGACCCTTACAGTAAAAATTCCCTGGTATTTCTTCCTTGTACATTCACATCTGGAGCTCTTTACAGAGCGGTAACACCATTTTGATTGATATCATGGTCTCAAGTAAGGACTTCCACCACATGCACACAAGCTGATGGTGCTAACCAGATATTTGTCTCTCAATACTATTAGACAAGAAATTAATTAAAAGTGAGAAGTCTTTCATTCAATGTGATTGAAATAATTGTTGGGGTTGTTTACTTTACTTTATTCGTCTTTTTCCACAGTGTATTTGATTGTGTTTTTAGAGCACATTAAGAATAAATGAAAAACTGTATAATGTATTTGCAATGAAAATTACAATACTAATGGAATCAAAAAAGTTGCAGAACCTTTGGTGGCAATATGGAAGGTATATCAACAGCTCTGGGCCCTTTTTGAATACTTTTAAAATGCATCACTCATCTGACATGACTTGGCCGGTATAAGCCATGCAATAAAGAGCTTGCTAACCCTAACCCTAACCCTAACGCTAACCCTAACCCTAACCCAATCCAGTCATGTTAGATCAGTGATTCCTTCAAAGAGATGCATTTTTTAAGGAATCAAACATGTGCCAAATTGAACAGAAGTGAACTATTATGGGATGGAGGAAGGACCCACATGTCGGAGAAAGCAGCGGCCCACTCTGAAGGGTTCTTTCAGGCATCCCTCCAGCTCCTTGAGGAAGTGGTGGCGGTGGAAGTCGTGGAGCTTCTCCAGGTTGCCAAAGATGCTCCCCCTCTGGCCCCTCAGATCCTGGGGCACATCGACCCTCTCCAACTCAGGGAAGTAGTACTCTTGAACGTAGCCCAACGCTCTCACATACTCCCTCTCCGTCATCAAGAGCTCCTCCATGATCCTCTGCAGCTTCCTGTCCAACAGATAAATGAAACATTTGAAGAGGGAGGATTTTGTGTTGTATATCTTGGCTGTGTTTCAAAGTCCACACTGGCGTACATTTAGATTGCATGGCTAATACGCATATTGCTTCATTCTACGTGCTATGCTGGTACGGACATATCACTTGGCTGTTTATTGTTTAATCTGCCGAAAGAACAACACCTAATCTGCCAAAATAACACCTGTTATTGTATGTGACAAAAAAAACATAAAAGTTTTGTGGAACAAAAAACATGAGAATGTTATTGTTTCATAGTGGTTGAGAAAGGCCATCACTTACAGAACATTACTGCCATTTTCCTCTGTTTGTGCATTGGTCTGTAGTGACACATCCTGGGTTCTCTCACCAATGGGGTCAGGGGGGGACACTGACGACCTTTCGGCAGGACCAACCTCTGCTCTGTCTCCGTCCTTGAACCCCTTTGACCTACAGCAGGAGTGGTTGGAGCAGAAACTGTCATGCCGAGAAATGTGAAGATGCTGGGTGGGCTGCAGTGTTAAAGGCTGGCAGTGGGTGTGTCTTGCTGATGAGGGGGAGGAACCAGACATGGAGGACATAAGGGAGCTCACACAGGAGCCCTCGCTCAGGGACCTCCCCAAGGCTTGCTGCCATGGAAACGCTTCACATCCACCAATTGGATCCACTCTCCTGAGGTCCGCCTCGCTGTGGTGCTCTCTTGGCACCTTCTGCCATTTTGACCCAAGACCACCACCTCCATCTTGGGTTACTACAGGTGTTGGTTTCACTTCTTTGACTGGGGATTCGAGCAACTGTGGAGTTTTGGCTCCTTCGCTCCCTTTCAAGTCAGGTTTGAAAGGCTGATGAAAACATGTGATATTTACGCTTTCACAAACACCGCCATCTCTGGTCTCCATCACAGCTGTCCCTGAGTTATCGACCACCGCTGTGTGTGGAATTGGCACCTGAGAGAAAGAGCGGGCCTCCTTCTCTCCCTCCCCTTCCTTTTCTTTCCCCCTTTCTAACAGCCTACTCTTCCCTTGAGCACTAGCAGCTGTGGACTGCTGGGCTTTATCAACCTCCCTCTCCAGTCTCTCCCCCAGACACTGTCTGACTTCCTGGCACTGGATCCAGGCTGCATTCCACACCCTCATCCCCCCAGAGCCCTTTACAGCGCAGGCTTTGACTTTCACGGCTTGGAAGCTTTGGGCTGAAAAGTCACCACAAGTCAATCTCTCCTCATATTGCTTAAGTGTACTTAGATTGACTTTGGCAGGGTCACACCGTGTCTCTACCTGCTCCATATATTGCCTGCATTCCTTGGCAAGGGCAGAGGCCTAGAGAGAAACAGAGACAACAGCTTTATTTCATCCTGAATTTGATTTCCTTTCTGCATTTCTTTTTGTCATTTTGTGTCATGTGTATCTTGGATAATGATAACTGTTGTGGCTGGGATTGAACAGAGACCCTGTCCATATACTCAACACATTCTCCTGTCCTTGCTGTCATAAGGTCAGTGCTGACCTGATATAAGATTAGATAGATTCGGAAACAGAAAGGAAGTAAGTAACAAAGAAGGTGATGAATGTGAGGAGAAAGGAAGAAAGGCAGACATAAAAGGAGTGGCATAAGGAAAGGGCAATGGCCTTAACAAACCTGTTCGCAGAAGCGATACAAATGCACCATATTGTCGAGCTCAGTATGCTGTTGCTCCGCACGCAACATGAAGTCGGCCATATTGGATTGGAATGTGTTCAGCACAGTCCGAAAAACATCTGTCTCAGGGCTGGGATCAGTGGGTCGCTGAATCTTCTCTGCCTCCATCACCAGGTTCAAGGCGTGTTGTTTTTGTTTCTAGGATAAATGCAAAAACATCTGTCAGGTCATAGACTTCAACTCCCACCTGTCCTGCTTTCCCTCCCCACCACCTATGTAAGCTGAAAAATGTGTCGTAATTCTTTGTGAAAAATGGTCTTTATCATTATCTTTTGAGGAAATATGTTTGGTGTTTTTTTTACAGCAGTAGAATTTGCGTAAATGAATGTTTTGTAGTACCTCAAATCCCCCCACTCTATGGAAGACCTCAGACTTGCAAATGACCTGAACGACTTCTACTGTAGATTCGACAGATAATGGAGCAGCCCTGACTCTGACCCACAAAACCAACCCTCCCCCACAGCTATCACACCTCTCCTTCACAGCCTGGACAGAGACACTAACCTCTACAGCCCCCTCCCCCCCGTCGCACCTCTCTCCATCCAGGAGAGAGACGTTAACAAACTTTTAAAGAAACAGAACCCCCGCAAGGCAGCTGGATCAGATGCTGTCTCCCCCTCCACACTGAAGCACTGTGCAGACCAGCTATCTCCAGTGTTTACGGACATCTTTAACACCTCACTGGCTGAATGCATGGTACCTGCCTGCTTCAAAACATCCACCATCATCCCAGTTCCCAAAAAGCAGAGGATCACAGGCCTTAATGACTACAGACCAGTCGCCCTGACCTCTGTGGTAATGAAGACCTTTGAGCGCCTCGTGCTCACCCACCTCAAGGCCATCACCAAGCTATTTGTTTTTTATGTCCATGCACCAACCTCACCAAGTCAATTTCCTGTATGTGCAAATATACTCGGCCAAATAAAATAATTCTGATTCTGATTCTGGTCTATGCACCGTGTATTGTAACTGAACCAGAAATGTGTTTATTTGGGGCCTGTCATTCTTTTTACACTTTGTACAGTTTTCTTATGATATTTTTCATGTATTTGATTTTGATGATATTTAATATTTGATTTGACTATACAGCTCTTGTCACACCAACATGTACTGTATAATTCTTTCCTTCTAATGTTATGCTCCCGCTGTATAGTACCTTGGCCTGGGTAAGGAAGGAGTCAAAGCTCTGAAGGGCACTCTTCACACCTTCCAGGGTGTCTTCAGTTGAGTTAGAATCCTTCAGCCATTGCTCTCCCTCTGTATCAAACCATGCCCTGGCCTACAAAGGGAAAAGATGGTACATAAACACCCAGAAAGTATAGAAACATTATTAATTATTCATAAACTATTAATCTAGTTTGTTAAATAAACAGGTTTCGGCATGAGTGGAGGTTTGATTCTAAATATCGGTGGTGAAAAGCATTGACATGATGAATCATGAACCATGTTCCTGTGTGAACTTCTGTATATGTGCATTTCCCAATTCTGCATAAAATGACAGTTTTCTTGCTAAATACGTATAGCCACATCACTGGGAAAAAAACGCCCACTTCTTCCACATATGAACCTCTACGCCTATGAGTATTAGTGAAGATAGACATCCTTTACTGTTGTTATTACTCTTAAAACTGCTGTTATCAACATTCCATTAGAGTTTTTGATCGAAAATACTCTCAATTATGAAGTTCAGATTAAAAGTAAGTCTGGGAATGTAATAGGAACAACTTTTTGGTAGGTCTCTACATTAATTTCCTGTGCAACCGCCCTGAAAGAAGGAGCCTGTGTACCGTGTTCAGTTTGCCCTCCGTCTCCCGGAGTCTGTACAGGAAGTCCAGGTGCTGCAGTGACTCGTTGGACCTCATCACCAGCATATGAACCCTCTCCTCCACCTGGTTATACAGGACCGTCACTGACTCAATAGAGTCCCTGCAGTGAGAAGAGTAAGTTAGCACACAACTACTGTACTCCTTCTCATTGCCCCACTGTGATAGATGATGTGTATTGGAGGATGAGATTAGTTATGTCTAAGATATGTCTAGCATGTCTAAGATAATGGAATAAATAAATGTTTTTTACTATTTCCATCAAATTAAAACACATCAATAAAGAGTTATACCTGTAGTCCTCTGACTGTGAAAATCTAAACTCCTCCCTCCTCATTCTGGCCAGGATGGCCCCACCCTCTCTCTGTAATGTGACCAATCGGGCGTCCTCAAGGACTTCTTTCATCGAAGTCTTCTGCTCTTGAATACAGAGCTGCACATCCTAGGAAAAAAATCACAATACAATACAGCAAATTCAGTCCTGACAAAATCCTGCAAAACACCATAATCATGAATGGACTTTATAAACAGTAGCTACCTCGCTGGTGTCCGTTTTTTTGTTGCTGTTAATTTTCTTGATGGCTTTCTGGAGCAAATGAGCTGCCCCTTGCAAGTCTGACACAAAGGAAACCAGTTTCTGTAACACACAAACACCAAATCCTACCATTAACTGTTAGGGGGATGAAAAGATATCTGACCCCATATGAGTGGTTAATGACAGCACTAGCCTACACCAGTGAATGATATAAAGCATATGAATAATCACAGTCATCATAAGGATGAGTCAATGAATGTTGCTCTAACCCTTATCACACCTCCACCCACCCAACCAACTCATCTCAGCCAGGGATTACAAGGCACAGCAGTGGCTAATCGTACGTGGGATAAGAGTAAACCCCAGTTCAGTGTTTGAACTGCTGTACTCCACTGGGAACTTCAAGGTTAATCAAACTGAAAACACACAATTACGTGAAATGTATGGGAAACTCAGCATACTGTAGTGATACAGTAATCTTAACTCTCAAGTCTTTATTAACTCTCAAGTCTTTATCAAATCTTTATTACTCTTTGTTTCTCTTTGTATTCATTAGTTTGTTTGTTATAGTTCTACCTTTTATGTATTTCATGTAACTGTTCATCACACCTTTTATGCGCTTTGAGATGTGTACTTTGTAAATTATAAGACATTCCGTTTACATTTCATTGCCACTAAAAACCACTTCTAGCAAACTAGACCATACAACCAGGTACTGTACAGGGGTCTCAAACTCGCGGCCCGCGGGACGATATTTTGTGGCCCCCTACTTGACATCAAAGTTTAGTGTTAGTGCGGCCCGCGCGTTTTTCTCACACGCACACCAAGTGGAAGGAAAATATATCTTGTCACCCAGTGCAAGGTACAGAGGACTTAGGAAGTGGGCGGACTCAACAAGAGTAATCAGTGACCTAATAAAGACAGTAGAGTGTTGCAATAGGAAAGGGAAACGAATTACATGGATCGCAAATAGCATGAGATGGGCGGCATGAACAAAAGCTAAATGGTGGTTATAACCTGAATATTATAAAGAAGAAGTTAACCAGAGTTAGCTCAATGGTATCCAGAGAGATTTGGTCTTGATGCGGCCCAGCCTCACCCAGACTCTACCTCCAGCGGCCCCCAGGTAAGTTGAGTTTGAGACTCCTGCTGTACAGGTATGTTTAAAATGGCTGAAACATACACAAAATCACTGAATATTCAACTGTACCTGATGAAACTGTAGCCAATCAGTGCAACTATAGGGGAAAGTCCCACCCAGGTCAGAGGTCAGATGTTGCCCTTCCACTGTCTTGTGCAGGGCCTTCAGAGAGGTCACAATGTCCATCTGATTGACAGAAGAAACAAGAGGATGTGTTAGTTACTGTACACAGGCGGAGGACCTGACAATGTGGATGTGTCCCAATAGTCTAAAATAGCATATTTTCCTAGTCTCCTTTCATTTATGACCATTTGATCAGCAGGGACTTGAGAGGGGACTGACTGGTTCACAGCTACATGTGTGTGTGCGTGTGTGTGTGTGCGTGTGTGCATGTTTGTATGACACTGAACTCTAACCTACGTGTGTGTGTGCGTGTGTGTGTGTGCGTGTGTGTGTGCGTGTGTGTGTGTGCGTGTGTGCATGTTTGTATGACACTGAACTCTAACCTGTAGTCCAGGCTGTCTCTCTGGGCGAGGGCTAGTGTCTTTATCCACCAACATCAGGACACTATGGACAGCATGGAGGGCCTGTTCCTACAGTACAGGGAGTTCAACCAATAGGATGGAGATCAGAGTGAGATATTATAACGGTTCATTGTACCGTATCAATAATGTACATGGCCAACAAAAAATGATCATTATAGCATTATGATGCACACACTTCCCAGATTCCCCCTCCCCCGCCACACACACACACACACACACTCCTAGCACTTCCCAGTGATACCTCACACAACCTTCCCAAATAAAAAGAAAGCGCTAACTCATTTAAGCTTTTAAAATGTCCCTCAAGATTTGAGCACTGTTAATGTTATTATTAACACAATAGACGCAGTATAAACAGTGTGTAGAGATTCTGTTCGCATTCATTCTTCCACCCTTCCCGTTGCAAATCTGAAAACATAACTCAACACTGCACCCCTGTGGACTTTATGAGCAATGCAAACACTGGCCCTTGTCCGGAAACAACCCTCAGCTCCTACTTTCTAGATCCTTGTGGAGATCTGAAATGATTGGATAGATATTGCAAAAGAGGCAAACAGCTATCTTATCAGAGACCAAGGTGGAGGTACTACAGTACTATTCTGTGTATACCTCTGTCAGAGCTACATGGATGCCTAGAGTAGGAAGAAGGGTTTGTTTCGAGTTAGGGCCTGTGATGAACTTGACACTATACTGTGTTTGAGTTTCCAGAAACTAGATACCCCATTGAGTGATGCCACCCATATCAGACATTCAGTTCTTTATCTCAGAATCTAGGCAAAAGGATCAGTGTTTGACAGTTGACGTTTATGACTGTTGTTTTCCTAACCTGGACCATCAGTAAGGCTTTGTAGAGGATGGAGGGAGGGGATCTCTTCCTGGCATCGATTACCAGTGTCATTCCCAGGTCTCGAATTTCTTTCCTGGAAAATACAAGAAATGATGTAGGAACACATCAAGACGTGTTCACACTATCCTGGCAGACTCACTTTATCAAGGTGGCATTACAAGTGTTTTAGAATTCACCCCTCACCCTCTCTTTGTCTCTGTCTCTCCCTATGTCTCTATCACACACACACACACACACACACACACACACACACACACACACACACACACACACACACACACACACACAATAGCCCCCCACATCCCCACACACTAACACCTTACTCTAAATGCCTCTTCTTAGGTTACCAGTTGTGAGTCTAAATAAGAAATGCCTGCCCGTTCTTAAAAGCCGACCCTGCATACCAGACAGTTGGCAGCCAGCCTGACTACAGGCTGTAGTTTTGTCATTGTCAGGTTCAAATGCCTCTTAACTGGGGACAAGAAAGGGGCAATCTGTTTAACGAGTTAGCTGTCACCTTGAACTTCAAAGCTTGTCCATTAAAGCTATGTATGTATACAGAGTGGACTACAAAGTGTATATAAGTGTATCTAAGGACTTGCAGGGTTTTATATAGTGCAGTGGGAGGCCATATCAGCTAGGGTTAAAGCAAGGGTTAAGAGTGTGTTTTTGCATTACTTAATCTTTATTGGTTATAGGAACTGATCCTGAAAATGCATATTCTCTTCCTCCTTTGGAATAATCGCAGTTCCAACATGATTGGACAGCAAGTTTTCCACTACAAAGACTTTACAAATACAGTCAGATCAGTGATTCAGATCAGAGGGATGCATTGTAGTACACAAGCATTGGGTTGTGTGGGATGTGTTTCCCCCTTGTGGTGAGATGATATAACAGATCCAGTCCCAAGATATGTTGTGGATGATTTCTGAACTATATGGTATACTATACGCTTCTCAGTTCATTCATTATTTGTCATAATGTAAATGTACTAGCTACTTTATATATCTCAAGAGGCAAGGGGTATGTAAACATTACATAGAGATGACATGAAGACATGGCAGAGTGTGCGTTATGAGGGTGTGAAAAGGCAAAAGAACACAGACTTTGGTATCTATGCCATCTGACATTTCTATCTCATGTGGACACTGATATTTCCAAACAGATTTTCTGATGAATCATTATTCTGTACGTTTTGCACTGCAATGGCAAAAAGCACATGTGATGGTGTCAGGTTATGTTGTACCTGGGGATGGAGTGGAGGTAGAGCAGCAGTTTGCACACCTCCTGGGCTGACACCAGAGGGGATGTCCAGCCCTTCCTGTCCCCATGGACCTCCACCACCGCCCTGCCTGCCTTGTCCCTGCTCCCTAGGGTTAGAGAGAGCACAAGAGGGGGGAAGAGGTCACACTTTACTGTACATAAAGTTGCAAAAGATACAATGATGATACATGGGATTACTTATACAATTGCATGTAACTAGTACATTTACAGTGACACATTTGAGACTGAAATGGCCTTCCTTGATTTCCTGGTTAACCATTAAACAGAAAATGATGCTTTTCTCCAAAGATCAGATGCGTGATGAATGCGGCAACCAGCATGCATCCAATATGAAAAACACAACAGGACCAATTCAGCTGTAAGACCTTTGATTCTCATACTTGACCACGACAAACCCACTTGACAGAGATCGTACCTGGTAGACTGGCGATGCTCAGTTGAAGTAGCCCACTGATGCTTCTGATGCTGGTTTCTTGGGAGGGGGGAGACAGTGGAACTCCAGATTTGGGGGAGGGGGGTAGGATTGGGGGTGCTGATGGTTTATCAGCCATCGGGCTCTGTGGTTTTGTCCCTTTTCCGTTAGCGAGTGGAGGAGTCCTTGTTTCACCTTTTCCAGGCTGGGAGTCTTAACGTGAAAAGGAATTACAGTGTGTCAATGGGAATTATATCAGGAAGTTGGACCTTTTTGCATCATTATTTGCATCTGAAAAATGTATGCACTCACTGCAATGTAAGTCGCTTTGGATAAAAGTGTCAGCTAAATGGCATATATATATATACCTAAATATGTCTCTGTTTAAGCCAGTTTCATTTAATTATTTCCTTCCTGTATCAATCATTATCTAAACCATTTGAAGTCTTGCAGGTAGAATTGTTTATTTTCACATCAATTAGCCTTAGATATGCCTCAGCATTCAGCCATACATTTTTGCTCTCTACTGTAGTCACACTGGACACACACTTGTACAGTATATCCTGTCCAATGACTTTTGCTCTTTCAGCACTGGGAGTAATTCAACACAGAGGGACTTTTTGGGACATTACTCTCAATAGCTGTCTTTCATACAAACACAAACCTCTAAGCATCACAGCTGCACTATGTATAGTCTTTAAACATAGGACATGCTCTATGTAACACAACACTTTGAAGGCTGTTAAGCCTGGCTTTGATTTTGAACATCCTAATTGGCCTCTTTTTAAAGCCAACAATGTCTGGTCTGTGTTCCCTCGTATAATAGTCCATGACAAGCATGTCTCCAGACCTCTGAGTTCCCTTTTGAGGGCGTAAGGGCACATGCAGGGGGCGTAGACGACCGCCCCCCCCCCCCTTTTCTTTATCGACCTCTGTCTCTCTCCATTAAAGGAATGTCATGTTTCCCTCCCTATAGCCAATGGACACAGAGGCTGCTCTCAGGGTGAGGCTCTACACGTTATTTCCGTCCTCTCCCTTGGCATTCGGAATGACGTGAATGCTGCCATTCTCTCCGGCAGGCCAGACAGTGGAGGAGGAATCTCCCCCTGAGGAACCTCATGTTCTCTCCTGATCTTTGACTCTTTGACCCCTACATCATAGTGAGCTCTTTATGGTAACCTTTGACCTTTGACACAGCACTCTCCCTTCAGTACGGGTTCAACGTTGTGTTTAAATCTGTTTATACAGAGATGGTTTCCCTTCCCTTTTAAGGGAGTCCCACTAAAAAAATAAGTAAGAGTAACAGAGAGGGTAAGCTGTGGAGTAACACAACTTAATGTACAAAACATATTGTACATCAAATTCAGTGTGTGGGGTTCAGAAAACAGTAAAAAAAAAAGAAAAAAAAAAGTAATTATATTAATGCAGTAAGGCATGGGATTCATTAAAATGCATTGCTTTTTTTTCAATTGTAGGCATATTACTGTACATCTGAGCTCTTTTGTGAGTTAAGAACAACATCAACGTCCTTCTGTAGTACTTAGGTCCCACAGTGGTCACAATCACATACACTTTCTTTACATACCTTTTTTAGGGGACTGTCGTCTGTCTAGCTTTGGGGATACCAGATCAAAGGCTGTGCCTTTTTTGCACTGCACCAACCTAGGGATCATCTCAGGACAAATGTCACTGTGGCTCCGGTTGTTGAGTTTGTGGACAAGAGGACTCCCTTTGGGTATCTCTGACACTGTGGACGGTGACCTGGGCTTGGCCTTGTGTTTACTGGTGGGTTTCACCACCTCTGCTGTCCGATGTGGCTTTGAGCTGCCATTACAGGTATCCAAGACTGGCTGTGGAGGAGTTGCTGGAGGTGCCTTAAAATTGGGTCCTGTTTGATCTGATATGTGGGTTGTTTGAAGTTCCTGTTTATGGTGTCCGATTTGGCTCAGTTTATGTGTTACTGGAGATTCCATGATATGTTTTCCTGGTTCATGATTTATTGCAGGTTCCTTAGCTTGGAGTGGTCCACAATTTACTGGAGAATCCTTACCTTTAACACAGTGTCCATATTGAAGTGGCTCATGACCTATCGTAGGTTCTTTACAGTGGTTATAGAACTCCACTAGCTCTGGACCTGGATGTCCAGTGTGACCCATGAAGCTTGACTCCTCCCCTTCACAGGGGCCAACCTCCTCCAGATCAGCCAGTAGGTCTACACTCCCCCTCTCAAAGGTGACTGGATTACGCAATGCTGCCAGGTAAGAGTCCCTGTACCTACACTTTAGCTCTTGGCCACTGGGTTCCTGCCCTAGCCGCCTCTGACTACATGGGGTACAAGGCTCTTCTGAAAACCTGAGGGTTCGTCCACAGGGGGCACTGTTCCCTTGCGGTACAGGAGGTGGTGGCCTTACCGGTTTGAACAATGGGGGAGTAGAGGGCTTCTGAGTCCTGTCAAGTTTTGCCCGTGCCTCTTTCTCCTTGGCGAAGTCAATCAGGTCTACATAGTCACCTTCAAGTTCGCGATTGTTCCTGCTGTCCCAGGTATTGGGAGACACCCAGCCCACAGGCTTGACTAGTGGTTTGCTGCGCGGTTTGGGAGTGGGTTTGTCATGGTCAACTTTGACAAGTTTCGAGGTACTGTCCACAAGTCTCAAGGACACTGAGATCCCATCTCTAGCAGGTAGGATCATGGTTTCCATAGAATGGGTGGAAGAGTTAGCAGAGTTAAATGGCAACGTCTTTGGCTCGAGTGGAACTTCTTGAATTACAGGCGAAGTCGGCATGGTCTTAGGCTTGTCCAAAAACTCTGGAATGGCTACTTGCGACCACGGTACTTTCATCACCCCCTGGTCAGTGGAAAGCAAGCAGCGGGACAATGGGGTACCGTGGCGACCATCATTGACCTCCCTCAGCCAGTCCTCTGTGAAGATACAAGGGTAGGAGGTCTCTGGGATGGGAGTCTCTTCCACCTCACGATAGCCCTCTTCCAGAAGACTTTTGAGAACAATGCGGGCCGCCTGGTCCCCGAAAGATTCTACCTGCAGGTAGAAGTCCCCAGGGCGGAGCAGAAGAGGGTTGAGGGGAGCTAGCTGGATCACCGTCCTGTCGCGAAGGCACAAGGGCCAGCCCTCACAGCGGAATAGCACATCAGAGTACGCCGCCTGCAGAGAGGGAATATTGCACAAGTTGTAAGGGTTATTATGCTATATACTGTCAGTGTACTACAACCAACAATGCAAATAGTGTCATATGTGCTACAGTATGTGAACAGAGAAGTGAATAGAAGGCCTGTTTGAAAGCTTCTACAATCCTCTGAACGGATGCATGCTACAGTACACAAGAGGATAAACCTCCCTGTAAAGTCTACTTGTTCCTGACAATAATAATAATTGACTATACTGGAGTAACTTGACCATCCATGAGGATATTGTGGTGAAATGAAATCACATGACCCCCTATTTAGTTCAACTGCTCTACATTTGTTAACCTTATTTCAGTTCTCTTGAAATTGAATAAGCAATCTGCAATTCATTTGTAATTCTAAATGCCAATTGTTGATAGCAACGTAAAGGGAGCGTATGTAATCAATCTATTTTTACCTTACATTAATGTCTCAGTTCTTCTTCCAAAAGAACAAGCATTCCAGACCACAAAGCGCTTTTGGCAGAGTAGAATGTGATGAGGGAAGGACAAAGTCCTCAAATTCACCTTTTGCTGTGCACTACTGAGCTGTGGTTATGAAAAAAAGTCACCCCAATTCTGGCCTGAACATGATTTTTCTTCAACCTCCCGTCAAGGCAAATGCCTGGAATTCTACACTGTGATTTCTCTTTTCTTTTGTTTACTGTTTGAGAAGATAATATTATAATAATATATGATCCTTTGCTGAGCTGTGTCGGCTCAGTTGCGTGTCTGGCTAAGATCCACTGAAAATAATTGGAATTCATAAACAGCTAAAATACAAGAAACCTTTTGTTGCTCTTCCTAACAGAGTTTTTGTGAAGCTCCAATGTTTTATGGTAGTCATTGTAGTCAAGTTGCTTCTGTGTAGCAAGTGTGGTTCTATTCAATTAAAACCAGTGATGAGGTCTCTCAGGGCAGACACAAACGACATTCTTTATGCTCTATGAGAGAATATTTTATTACAGATACAAATCCAAACCGGCATTCTTGCAGCACAAAACAAATGCTGTTTACCTGTTGGGCTAGAATATACAGCTCCTGTGGGTGCTGTGTAGAAGGTGGAAATGTAGACCCGTTTTACCTCCTTTTCACTCTGAAGTGCAGCAACTACATGTTTTGCAGTTCTGCAGTTTTCTGCTGTATGGTAATATTGTTACAATAATATCATCCTGTCTTGCTCTTTGTCTTTGATGTGTACCTGCTATGTTTGTTTGCATTGGCAGTGTCAATGTGTGTGTGTGTGTGTGTGTCTGTGCTAGTGTATTCACTCACACACGCCGCCTGTTGCACGCTCTCAAGGAGGTGTTTGGAAGGGATGAGGAAGTCCAGCAGGCAGTGTAACGCGTCGCCGTGGTAACGCTCCTCGATGGTCCGAAACAGCTGGCTGAGGACAGTGGGTGCTGTGGCCTCGAAGGGGGGGAACAGGGCCGACAGGGCACTCTGGATGGATGATTCCAGGGATTCAGGATTCTGAGGTACAGAGAGAGAGAGAGAGAGAGAGAGAGAGAGATGGAGTGTGGTTTATTAGCAAGAGTGTCTATGACCTATGTCTGATTTTTTGACACTGAATATGCCCAATAACTATTGAAAAGCCAAAGGATGTGCAGCCTACTTACAAAAATAAAAGCCACTTTCTACCTCACTAACTGTAACCTGTTCACACAAGTCACTTTCTTGTGACAGAGTGTGAAAACTGCAATTGTCCATAACACGTTTCTTTTCAGTGCAGCTTTTGGAATTCATGATTGCTTGTAAATGTACACGCAGAACTCCACGTGTGTGTGTGTGTGTGTGTGTGTGTGTGTGTGTGTGTGTGTGTGTGTGTGTGTGTGTGTGTGTGTGTGTGTGTGTGTGTGTGTGTGTGTGGAGAGAGCTTCAGAGGTTATTGTCTATTTTGACTTGCACTGATGTTGACAGCATAGCTGTGTTTGAAGAACTTCCACATAGCCACAGAACGTCCAAAAAGATAAATACTCTGCAAACGTAAAGCCACAGGACAGATATTTGTCCTGGCCTTTACCCTTAGCTGGGCCTTCTGGAATGCCTCAAAGCAGTCTCTCTTTAGTGTCTGCATCCCTGAAAAATGTACCTTTGAAGAACTGTATGAATGCAATTTGGGGTTATTGTAGCCTACAGTGTCTTCACATATTGTACAGCAAAGTCGACATCAGACAAACATGACTATAAAGAAGAAACAAATGCAAAAAAATCCCCAAACTACTGGTACTGCTTACTCATTATACTCCATATCATCAATTTAAGAACAAGAGGGAAATTAAAAACTGACGTTTTAGAAGATCAAGGTTTTGTTTGAGTGGGACTAATCGCAAGCCTTTGACATGATCTGGTAATGTTTAACTCTGTCCTCTGCAAGTCTGCAACTGTGTGTTTCATGTTCTTCCAAGATACACCTCATTTAAGCTGGTACACTTCAAGCAGTGAAGGGTCAGGTTTTGATCCGATTCAAACGGACAAGTATCAGAGAGAAAACAAAGAAACGTATGGTCTCCATCACAGGTCCCCATAGAGGGCAAGCTGAGTAAAAGAACACAGTTTGTTCTGTGCACTAGGAGTGATGCATAGTGGTAGTGTTTACAACACATAAGAACTAGGTCAAATCTATCTGTTGCACCCCGCTCAGCTCCTCAGACCAGCTATGCTGTGTGGAGAGTAAATAAAACACAGAGGAAATTGAGGGGAGAGATTGTTTTTGGGATTTTGTTTGGCTGACATAGGATGCAAACTCACTGACACTTTCTTAAAAATCCCTTCCACAATTCAGACCATCGTGTATATCGTAGAGTTGTGTACAGTACAGTATATTTCGCTTTGCAGAGACAGAGAGTACAGTATACTGTATGAGTCCTCATTGTTTCTCATCACACATATCAGACCAAATCTATGTCCATTGCAAAGTCTTTCAGACACCCTGTGCCATGTCTATCCCACTATGATGCCTTAGTTTAAGAATTAAAGAGGGGTGTGATAGTTTGCACAGTCTGTTGATAGTTGTCTTTAGTGACAGTTTCACACTTGCACTGTGTAGATTGGATGAGAGCATGTCTTTGCACAGAGACGAAGAAGAAACATGTTAAGTCATACAGTCAGTTCACACTTCCCTGCAGTGTTGATCTCCGACCCTGCAAACGACGAACTGTTTTTAGCCCCTTCTGGATTTAGCTCTTGGCATAGACAAGGCCACAGGCAGGTCCAGGGTAAACAAGCCTCCAGCAGCTTCAAAGATCTCACACTGGCTAGCTATGAGGGAGATATGCTAAGTATCTATCTACTATGTTTTGTTAACTTGTGCTAATGTGACCTGGGTCGTCTGTACAACTGAGCTAAAGCATAAGCATTTTCTTTTGGACCTAGCATGGGTCTTCAGGTAACAGAAGTGTAATCTCCTCAGCAACACTATGCTAACATGCTAATGTGCCTCTTCCATAAGCTTGACACGATGCCTTCTACAGTAGTCATACCTTTATTGTATGATGCCAATGTAGTTTGAGAGGTGAACAGTCTAAAATGTTTTTCAGATGATTCTGTTCAATCTACATCAACAGGATGCAAGGGAGAAGAAAGAATAGGCGTTATGGGTGAATTGACCTGCCATCAATAGTTGACTAATTACACAAAATCTTTGTCTGTAAGAAAGATTACATTCCCCCCCCCCACCCAAAAAAAAGAGAATACTTCCTTTTGTTAATTGTGCACATCTGTCACAATACATTAGAAGTGAGAACAGAAATACCTTTGAGATTGGTCCTCATATGCTAATGTTTCACAGCTGTGAATGAGAAGAATGAGTTCAAGAATTCTCCTGTACAGTATGTCTCTCAATCTAATATAGACTTGGGGCCATGTCCAATAACAGAACAGTACTCTGAAGTTAGTAGGCTGGGGCAATACATTTACTGTACAATGTACGGTAACGCATGGACAGAACTCCTTTAAAGTCAGCGGGGTTAAACTCATGGGACATTTTTGCTCCGACCCTGACTCTTCCCTCATGGGTGGCTTGGCTGGTGATTTCCTCATGAGCGAGACCCCCTTGAGATCCAGTAAACATAGCTCCACAGCTGGACTCAGTTCAGACCGACTCTCCGGCCAAGTGGAGTGAGTGGAGCGGAATGGAGACTGGTGTTGTGAGTTCTTTTGTATCCCATTACATTTGACAAACTGCCAGACGGCATGCCAAACAGGCTGGGGCCATGCGCAGTTCAGCTTGACTTCTTCCCAGGGAAAACACTTATGCGTTTGATGGCAGATGGGTTCGGTATTTGCATCAAGGAGCCGTTGTCTCTGAGGATTCTGATAGCAGCCCTTTTGGACTCTGACCACACGCTAAGCATTGGCTTAGATCAGCTCTGGCCAGATTCTTCGATTTTGTCTGCATTCTTAATCTAATATACACAATGCAATAGTATGAACAACAATAACACATCATGGATAAGTAAATCAGTAATTCCATTTGACTACAATGCCCTGGACAGTACTGGAAGTAAGGATGAGTCTGTTTGTTGTCATGTCGATGCCATTGCATTGTATTTCCTTTCCCCCCACTACAATAATTTTAGGCTACCCAGTGATTTCAAAAATCCCATTTACACTCTGACACTATGACCGCTCTACATCCTTAATGACAACACATTACTGTTCAACAGTATATCAGTGTATCTAGCTCTCATTTCCCCATGTTGAAATGTGGAATGGTGTTTTGTCTCCACCCTAAAAGATTTGTTTCACACAGAGCACCCAGGGGAAAGGATTCAATCAAGCTTGAATCCAGAACCATTATCCTAGTCCACACAGACAGCAGGGCTACCTCGGAGACCAGCTGACTACCCACAATTCCTGACACATTCCACCGCCGCCCCTTCTGCCCACTCAAATAAGCCTGCTGTGAGTGTGTGACGGGGGGTTTCCCTCTGCCCAGCTATTGTCCTGGGTATCCAGAGGTTTAACCCTATTCAACTGCCTGGCTCTTGAAACCTTTCTACCCCCGAAAAGGGTCATTGTGTGACATGGATTGACATGGTGGTGACTGGTCAGTGGCATCTGTCCTGCAGGTTTGGTCTTTGTCCTGTCAAACAGAAGGATGTCCCCTCTGGGCATTTTTACTGTTGTGAGCTCTGAGTAGTTAATTAGTCCTTTCTGTCTCACTCTTTGTCTCCCTAAGTTATGTATTGCCTTGGGCGCTGGTCACCCAAAGCAGCAGGATTACTCTTGGATTTCAACAACTGTATAAATAAGCTGTCAAGGTGTGTGTCACACTCTGTGGACACTATGTGGACTGACATTGTCAATGCCGTCATCAGCAGCATGATCAAAAGTTTAAAGGGGGAAAACAAGCAGAAAAGTGATTACCATAAGGATTACCTAACTCCAACCAAATTACCCCTCGCCCTTTTGTGTTAACATGCCATACTGAAAACGTAGTGAGAGATGAGCAGTCAACAGCCCCTCTAGACAGAGGACCACAACCCAAGGAATGAAAACATTCTTGAAAGGTATTTCACCTGAGATTAGAAGTGATGGTTTGTAGGCCCAGTGAAAGAGCTTTGACCTCTTAGTCAACCCTGGTGATTCATGTTTGTCTGACCACAGCAGACAGGTACAAGTCCCAGAGACCAAACATCACCCACTGAACCAAAACAACAGCACATTATTATGTCTGTGTGGACACAA
The DNA here is from genome assembly GCF_951799395.1 of Argentina silus. Lineage (NCBI taxonomy): Eukaryota > Metazoa > Chordata > Actinopteri > Argentiniformes > Argentinidae > Argentina > Argentina silus. The sequence goes on along the minus strand of NC_139658.1, from coordinate 11,880,577 downwards.
GGAGGTGGGACAGGGAATGTTTTTCCCAAAACAAGTATGCCTAAAGTAACTGCAAGATCTTATCAGGAAAAAAGGGCAATTTAGATGTTAGCTAACTTAGCTAATTATTGAGTGATTCAGCAGAATGCAAGACAAATACAGCTTATAAGAGGAGGGCAAGGGAAATACTTGTTTTAGCAAATACATTTACAATACATGAGCATTTTGTAAACATAGTCAGACAAAATTGGTTAGAAGTAAGGCTTGTATTTCCAGCTGCCACAGTGCAACAAACCCTTTCCCTGTTCCCAGCATGTCTCCCCCTACCCTTCTCTCTTCCCTTCTTCTACCCTCTTTCTTCAGGAGAGGGCTACTCCTGTTGGTTGGTGGGACAGTACTGTCTTTGTCTGAGCCACTCTTGTAAAACTCAGCTCAGGGCTTTGGCAAAGGGGCACACAATTGAACGAAGCCATCTTAAATCCTTTTAACACTGGCCGCCCTATAAAAAAAGCCCCCCACAAGACAAACCCCTCTACGTCCATCCATCTATCCATCCTTCCCTTTAGATAACTATTGTGTGGTGTGTGTTGCCTGCAAGTGGATCTGGCAGGACTCCTGTAACATTGGTTTTAATGAGCCTGTAGAACTCTGTGAAGGCTGTGTTAGTAAAGTTAAGAGGCCATATAAACAGTGTATCAGGTTTCTGATGTTTAGTTGCCTTTGTCCTCGGAAGGTCCAGAATTAAAAGCAGATCTCTTTGGGTGAGCTGGGATTCAAACTAAAGAAAATACAAGGTATAAAGCAAAGTGGAATGTCAAATTTAATTAGATTTTGGTTTCAAGAATGGAATAGTTTGTGTAAAAAAACACACACACACACACACACACACACACACACACACACACACACACACACACACACACACACAAATCAGCATTCAAATGGACTGAATTTTAATTATCCACTTTCCACAGGAAAATTACCTGTATCTTGACTTACAGTCTGTATACTGTACTGTATACATTGATCATGAAGAAATATTCCAGTTCAGTTTCATGGCTCTGAGGACTATGAGCAGATTGTAATTGCATGCCATAAACCATCAGTGTCACAACTGTAGACAACAGCAATTGACTCATGGTTGCTTTTTATGACTAACCCATGTCAGATTTGCCCCAAATCCATGAAGCTCAGTTGGGATACTTCATTCCTTGAAGTTATTACAGGTCTGACATACTTTGATAGGTGAAAGTAATATGGTGGAACCCTTTTTTTCATCTATTCAATCATGGCAGATCTGTGATTATTTTGAGGACCGGAGGAAGGAACGATGCATTTTTTACGAATATTTTTTTACGCCTACATCCTTGGCAAATGCCAGTTGGAGCTGCACACCTGTGAACCTGGGTCACATGGGACACAGGGTTGCCAGGAAATGGGTCAGGATTTGCACTGGGCTCACCCACAGGTTTGGGATGCAAACACTAAACCTCAAACCTGGCTACCAATCCCACAGCAAAAGCCTCTAGTGTGAGTGCAGGCAGCAGGCAGCTTTTTGAAAAATATGTTTTTCATGTATTCACTGCCACTTTTCTGCTGAATACTGACAACCCACTTAGCATGACAAAACAACTTCATCCTCTCTCTACTCTCTTCCCACAGCATGCCTTCTGGCAAAACATCAGGAACATTTTTTAATATACTTGTTTGTTTGTTTTTAGGGGGTTTGTAAAGTCCTGGCCCCCTGAGTATCGTTCACTAGGTTAAAAAGGCATATCATGGTGATGCATTAACATGCATAATGCTGGTGTGGAGATGCTATTGGTGGGTCGTATGTGTTTATGGGGATGAATGGTATTGACAGTTGAATATTAATATATATTTCTCTCTCTCTCATGCCAAGTTTGAGGCCAAGCAACAGTTTCAAACAGTGGGTGTGCTGTGGAGAGCAAGAGGCTGAAAACAGCTGGAGGATCACGAGGCAGAGAGCAGGGACACATTATGGGGGTGGGTATTGGCTGGCTACACCACTTTAACTCATTACAACTGGAAGAGACAGAAATTGTGAAACCTTGGTTGAATGTACACCGATAATAGACATCAATTACAGTAAAGACATCACATCTGTTAGAACTTCAGCTTGACTTTAAAGGGATTATTGACCAAATTCACCTCATCTTGTGGTGCTGGAGCAAGTACGCTGACCACAATCCTGGGTCACTAACAGTCTGGGTCTATTCAATTAATGATCTTCTGCACATTAAATTCAACTTAGAGGGTGAACCATGCCTTTATCTTTCAGTGAGGAGAAAAAAACACCACTGCTGAAACCACAGTATGTTGGACAACAGTGAACTACAATCATTCTCTTCCTGAAAAGACACTTCCACCATCTCTCTCTCTCTCTCTCTCTCTCTCTCTCTCTCTCTCTCTCTCTCTCTCTCACCCCTCCTATGTACTGTACAGTGTTTAGTTCTCTAAATATGATAAAATAGTAAGAACTTACATTAAAAAAACACCATTATCAGAAATGCAGTACTAACACTGTTGCCTCTGCAATAACAATCCAGCAGCCACTGAAAGAGTGCAGCAGTGGCTTTTGGCTTCCAAAGAGAACACAGACGCTAGTATTGTTAAGATGTGATGACTTGTCATTGGCCGGGGAGGGAACTCTAGATGACTCACGCGTGGCTGTTTAGAGAACCGCAGCTGTGACCCTGTCCACATGAGGTCAACGTGTCTGCTGTCCAATCAGCATCCGGATAGTCTTGTGTGTAGTAGTCAGTGTGTGTCCATATGTGTATCATGTTTCTCTACTATACACATGTATACACATTGTCAATTGGCAAATGTAGAGAATCTTTCACTGAATACATTTATGGTCTGCAGTATGTACTGTATAGTATCAGAGTCACATGTCACTTTATCATGCTGCTGATATAGAATAATATCCCTTATGGATAAAATGCAGTAGCATAGTCTAGTCTAACTCATTGGAAAGCCAAGAGCAGTTTGGGCCCCACGGTCCATAATTAACATACACTTTGAATAAACATTGAATCCCGCAACACACCCATCCTGCAACACACCCATTCTCTTGCAAATCAAATCGGTTTTCTCTCAGACCTCCATGCTGTGTTAGGGTAAAAAGTCTTAAGTGGAACAGATCTGACCTTGGTTAGAGAATAGACAACTCTACTCTGATTGGCTCTGCTATGCTTGTCATACAGTAACCAGTAAATGGCTTACAGTGCAACAGCATTGAGATTTTTGACTTAAAATGGAAAACCAGGTCAGGCACATAATTGAATCATTTTCAACTGATAGGCTAACAACTTTAAGTCTGGGATGGGGGCGTTCGAAGATAATGTCAGTCACAATGTAAGGACAAAGAGACCATACAACACACAACTTCCCAAGGAAAGGGTTGTGAGCAGTAACACCTGTTAGTGGTACAGTACAGAAGGTGTGTGAGTTACACACTAACTCAGTTGAGGTACTTCCTCATTTCCTCAAAGTTATCACTGATTGGACAAGCTTCGATGACTTTATGGAGACTGTCTAGCTGCTGCTTCTCAGGGTTGCACTGAAATTCTACTACAACACAACTGTGACTTCGACAACGCAACAGGCCTGGACAAAATAGGTACAGTATTTGAAATGGTTCCAAATAGTTGGAAAAACTTTGTTTCTATGGTGCCTGACAAGTTGAATCAAGCAAACCTATTTGCTTTTTCGAATATTTTAAAAATGTTTTCCCAGATCTGCAATGCAAATGAAAGTGGAACAGGTAGTTCAAGTTACACTTGGCAATGGATTCAATTAAACCTGCAGCGTAAGCCAGAGTCTGATCAAATGAAAATGTTTCTCCACTGCTCAACTGTTCTCTTGAAGGGCCAAATCCCAATTTGATAAGACATTTTGTCATCACTGACTCTGGGTTTGCCTCACTGTGTGTTGGATTGAATTCTAATCCCACCTCATGCCCAAAGTTATTTGCTGGTTTTCTCCATTTAACCAAAACCATCTCAATAAAAGTTCAGAAAGGCCACATCCTTCAAAGACACCATTCATGTTTCAATTGTAGCACAACTTGGGCTTTTTCATGTGGTTCAACCGCTGTCATTAATTAGTGACTATTGTAACCAGGATTAGTCGCCACAGACATAAAGGACTCTGTGGGTTCGGGGTTGAACTTTTAGAGAGCAGCTCACTGAGCTGTGGAATCACATTATTGTAAAATGCAAAGCACTCAGCTGATATACTGTGAAAATACTCCTGGCTCGCCCAAGTATGTGTGCAATCCACACCAATTAAATTCTAATCAAAGAGCTTAAGTGTTGCCTTCGCAACAAAACAAAGACAGTGCTACTCCTTTCTCTCTCTTACATAGTATAGGGACACTTGAGTGGCTTGGGATGTTGTGTTCGGTTCTATACGAGACCAGTAGAGTTCCCTACAGCACATGAAGTAGGCTACTTTGATTTGGGGATAAAAAAAAAAACATGCATGAATGTTTTGTTTCTTGTGAGAACAATAAAAATGAAATACTATTCCTATATGTGTAGTAACCTAAAATGATTATCTTGAAAGAGATATACTTGAACATTATCAATGCTATACTGTGCTTGCTACAGCATCTACAATTCAGTACATTGTCCAACAGTTTGCAGCTACTGTATGTTGCAGAGGTCTTGAACATGCACATTACTGTATGTTACAGAGAGTCATGTGCCTTGAATACAAAACAGGCATACAGGACAGACTTCATTCCTGCATGACTGAAGACGCCACTGAGAAACAGAGCAATAGTCACTTGTTCAAACCTGTAGTTCACTCAGTCAGTAGGTCAGTAGAGTAGAGCACTTTAACTCACAGATCTGGAGAAGAAACTACAGCCAATGGAAAGAGAAACTCACAAGGACAGAGTATAAATCAATAGTTACCATCTTTGCTAGTATCTCTTCTATCCTGCCGAAGGTTTGTTCATTTTTATCCCTATAATCCCGTCCGGAGCAATTCCCTCAAGTCGAGAGAGAGAGTAGTTGTCTTCTCATGTTTACAGTACTAACATCCAAGTTGCTGCCATCGATGAAAGTATGTCCACATGACAGTTAGTGGTCTTGATAGCAGAAGAGACAGAAGAGATCCCATTCTTTAGTGACTTTCCGCAAGTTTGAGTGAGTTGAGCTCAGAACTGCAGTGTCAAGCTGCCTGTTGCTTCGCTGGCTGCACTGTGTGTTTTTGGAGCAAGTGGGAGTAAGAGAGAGTCAGAGAGAGGGAAGGAGGGAGAGGGAGAGAGAGGGAGAGAGAGCGAGAGCGAGAGAGTGCCTGAGAGGAGAAGGAGGGGGAGGAGGAGGGGGGGGGAGAAAAGCTTTCCTTTTCAGAGGAAATCCCCCTCCAGGCTTTTCAGACTTTTTCTCAGAGGCAGGAGCTTCAGACCACTCTGGGATTCACACTCTTTCACACACTCACTCACACACACGCACGCACACACATCTTTATTACATTTTGGATCCAAATAAAGTATTAAAATGAGTGTGTGCCTACACTCACGCACCGGATACAATCATTTTAATCCAAAATGAAATAAGGAATTCAAATGTGGACACACACACACACACACACACACACACACACACACACACACACACACACACACACACACACACACACACACACACTCAATAACCAGACACGCTCCCCTTAGCATCAGAGGGAACAAGAAATCCAACCCCTCCTCTGGCGGCCCCTTTCTCTCTATTTTAATCATTGTGGCTTTGAGAAGGGTATAAGTCCCTTCAGAACCCTCCTCTCCTCTACCCTCTTCCCTCATATAGCCTCGGTGGCTGCTGTTCCTCCAGGCCCTCTCATTTCCTCTATAGATTCCCCTCTCTCCTATGAGACTGTCCAGCGTTTGACTCACTCACATCAAAGAGAGGGCAAGAAGCACCCAGCAGAGGTCCAGCAGCAGGCTTTTGCCGGGTGCTGCTGCTGCTGCAGCTTCCACACCAGACTGAAGGAATGCGAGGGTTACACCCTCTGGACTATAGCCTAGTTCTGAGGGGCTGCTGCTGCTGGTGTAGGGTGAAATCCAAGACCTATATAGAGAGCAGCAGGGTTGCCTAAGCATTCCTTCAATGTTTTCATTAAGAAATAGAGCGACAGAGAGAGAGAGAGAGAGAGAACAATATTTATTTCTTGCAGCTGAAAGTCAATATTAGAATGTTGACCCCAATTCACACAACAGATCCGAACCAAGCTGAGCCAAGCTGAGCTGTACTGGGCTGGCCTGGTTAAGTCATCCACCATAGTTGAAACAGTGCTGGAAAGGACCATGTGAAAGGAAATTATCCACGCCAGCACAATGTTATTATTTCTTCCTGAAAGTCAATGTCAGAATGTTGGTGAATAGTTCTGAATGTAGAGAACTTCAGCTGATCTTTCTCTCTCTCCCTCTCCCTCGTCTGTGGTTTCAAGGTCTGACAGAAAGAGGGCTTGCCTGGACATTGCTTGAATATTTCCAAAACAATGTTTACTTTTTGGCACTGCCAAAAAGTGTAGTAGGTGAAGTGGTGAAAATATGCAATGTTTGAGCTGTTTTTACTTTTTCTCTCTCTATCAACATCTGTGTCTTTAAGACAAATGGCAAGATGTCTGAACATTCCTAGAAGGTTTTCATGAAGAAAGAGTGTAAGAGAAAATATAGATAATATAGATCATTTCTCTTAAGCCAAAAGCCCCAAAAATATGTAGGTGAAGTGCTCGAAATGTGGAATGTCTCAGCTGTTTTCGCTCTGTCTTTCCCCCTCTCTCTCCCTCTCTCTTTCTGTCTGTCTGTGGCTTGGCGATGGGCAAGAGCCTGCTTGCCTGAGGTTTCTCCAGATGTGTACACAGATGTGTGTCACCGGGGGAGAAGGGGTCTTTAAAGTGGACAGATGTTTTGGCAGGGGAATAGGACAACAGCTAGACAAGCAGCAGGTACTCCAACTCCTATTTCCCCCCTTCTCTTCTCTTCCCTCTCTCTGGTTTGGTGAGACCATCTGAACACGGTACTGTACACACATTTGACAGCGCAATTGCAAGCAACATATATTTGGGATACTTTAATGTCATGATATATCACTTAAATCTGGGATTTAGATATTTTATATTTTATAGTTTCTGCTACGCTAGGCTGAACTAAAAGTCTAATTTCTCACAGTATCTGTTTCTTTCTCTCTCTCTCTCTCTCTCTCTCTCTCTCTCTCTCTCTCTCTCAGCACAGAAATGACTGCTCTCACTCTCTATACTGGAGTCTGATGTGCTCATTGACTACGCCTCGGGTCATTGTATAGACGGCTGGTTCTGTTTTCGTTTTCACTCATCATCTACTCTGAGGCAACGAGTCGATGCCTCTCAATATGAAACATGCTCGTCTGGTGAGGGCATGAAGGATCAAACAGGCCACAGCCGCTGACATTCATTCCTAATCCCCTCTTCACGAGAACCAGATGTGGTGTCCACCTCTACCCACAGAGAGACAGGCTAGTTAGTGAGTGATGACACCAATGCATGACAGTGGTAATGAGGCAAAATTGTTGGGGTACTCTTTAAAAACACGAGGCATAGATATACTTGGACAAACACAGACATAAACACATAGACACACACACATAGACAGGCACAGATAGAAGATGACACACACACACACACACACACACACACACACACACACACACACACACAGCAGGGTGAGACCCTGATTCCCCTTGGTCATTCCTTTTCCGTGAGTATGAGACCTCCCACCCCGAAACAAACACACCCCCTTTCCGTGATTAATTTAAAACAAATACCCCCCTCCCCTGCTCCAAACCCTCGAACTCAGACTCAGACACCCAAGCCAACAGCCCCCCTGTGTGAGTGACACACAGTAAGAGTGCATGGGAACGTTTATCAGAGAACAGAGAAATATTACACTTCTCTACAGCTAGTCACAGAAGTTCATCAGAATAGAACACAGTTATTCACTACGAACATTTGTCACTTTTGTATTTTCTTTTGATTAACACACAACCCCTTATCCGACTCTTGGAGGGGTTGGAGCGGAACTACAGCACACAATACTGGTTCATTCTCCATCTCAAAACTATATTAAATGGCATTATCTCATACACACATCCATGGAGCATCTTGGTCATTTCAGTATTTGATGTGGCCAAGATGAAAGGCGGAAGCGGGGACAAAAGCGTTATCTGTCTTTCCCTCTGTTCGCTTTCCCAGAGTTCCCGCTTATCTCTATCTGGAGATCTCCTGCCAGACTATGTCATCATTTCCTGCAGTGCCTGGGTTGTCATGATTTAGAGAGGGGACATTCTACTACATTCTTTCAACAAACAGAATAGCAGCCCACCAACCATCCATCCACTACTATCTGTCTTCACCCCAGACGCGTTTTTGTGTGAGGGATTCAAGTAGTATGCTTCTTTTAAGAGTGGATTTGAAGGCTTGTTTTGACTGCTTGCGTGTCATTCGGTGTGGTACTTAGAGAAAATATGGGTCCTGTTGGAAAACTCTTCAGAATACATTCCTGAAGATTGAGAGAGTGGGGTGGGGGGAGCGTGAAAACGAAAAAACAAAACCAGACATCTTCTCTAGTCTATACAATGACCTGAGACATAGTCAGTGAGCAAGTTGGAGAAGGTTTCAAATAGAGAGAATATATAGAGTAGGCATCATAATCAATCATAGAGTGAAGTTTGTTCTGTGTACTACATTTCTAGCTAGAGAGAGTGAGAGAGAGAGTTTAAACACACCTTTATTATACACTTACAGTGAAACTACACGGACATAGTGACAGCAGCTTACTGCCATAGTTCCGTTAACGGTTTCATGACGACGTTTTCATGACAGTCCATGACGAGATGCACTGCAACAAACATGTATCTGAAGACAAAACGAGAGGCTATCTTAAAATACTTTCGGCTACACTTCATAAAGGGAGGCTACTGTATATTCTTGTAATCTCAACAACAAATATGCAATTATTTGAAGTAGCAAAACAATGGCGTCAGCAGTTTTTTTTTATTATTATTTTTTTATCCAAGCCTAAAATGCGATGCCATAACTTTCAACGTGTGCCAGGTGATTTTTGGTATTTTCTGACTTAGTTTTAGGATGATTGAGATTATTCTGTGCATCTACACCTTTCCAACACTCTCGCTGCCGAGGAAAATAGACTTGAAGCGTAAAACAAGGCTGCTGTTGACATGCTGCATAGAGAACGGTACCTACAGGACATAAATGGTGGCGAGAGAGAGAAAGACAATGAGAAAAAGAGTGCGTGCATCTTTCATAGTTCAATCTAGCATCGTAGAATGTCAAATACCTAAAACCCAGACATGAGTGATATACCATGACATTCAAGTTTCCCAAATGTATGTTGCCTGCAATTGTGTATCCATAAATCTATCAAGTTCCACAAATCATGTTACATCTTTATGGGCCCTAAACACGAGGCCAGAGACTTCTCCAACACCCTAAATTGCTTTCCATCTGGTCCAGTTTAACAACTCTGTTCTGTGAGGTTCTATGATGAGATATCATTTCTAAAACAACTTGGAAATAATATACACTTTAAAAGAAATGTTTTACAAAATGCATCAAACACTCATCTTTTTTACAATTAATAATTTCCTAAAATGTTCGAATACATCCCAACTGGTGATAATAACAATAAAGACAATATCCAGTCTTTAGTACAGAATATTAATATCTTGCATACATAACATACAGTATCCCTAATAACTTAGCTCCCAAGAGATGGGGTTCTGTCACATTGGCTTGCCAGAGCTGGCCACTAATTTCAACCATGAGTGCCTGTCCTTGTTCCCCTGTCCCCTGTACTTTGAAAGTATCCACGTCTCAGTGTTGTTTGGGATATGAAGTCTTTCACATATAAAGAAGTACAGTCCCTTGTACACTGGAGGTCTGCTTACTCTGATATGTCCTAGCTAGTCATAGTGTAGGTCTAGGCTTAGAGGTCTACAGCTTAGATATTACACATGTACCAATCATACATGATAATGATGGCCTACTGTACCAATACAACAACACAAATAACCCTGCTATCGATGCTAAAAAGGTCAAAACTTGTGATCACAACTAAAAAAATGTGTGTTGAACTTGGTGTACTGTACATTAGGACCAGAATACAAAGAGTAATCCCAGACTTCCATACACAACATATTGCGTCACGCTCTAGTGTATGACTCCCCCACAACAGTTTATGGTATATCCTGAGGATATCCCATATATCCCAGATAATACTCTTTATGTCATTAAACCCCAATTCATGTTTTTGAGCAAATCTGCAACATGATCTTCAATCCTTTTGAAAACAATGTAGGTCCCTAGCCAAGGATTCCAGTTTGGCAACATTGGCCAAAATCTGTGTGAGTTTACTGAGATTTGAGACACTGAGATGAATGTGAGCTCTGATGGAGAAGGCTGATAGATTACAGACTTTTTCCAAACTGGAAACATATTTTCTATAGCTGAGAAAGACAGAGAGTTTGCCCCATTGCTTTATAGGTTTACTTTATATACATAGAGGTATGTACATGATGTTTTATCTCATCAGTTCTTGGTAGCTAGGGGCTTTCATTTAGGTATGTAGGCTAAGTGTTTCAACAGGGATCACATTGCCCACAAACCTGAGTGTGTCTGTCTGTCTGTCTGTCTGTCTGTCTGTCTGTCTGTCTGTCTGTCTGTCTGTCTGTCTGTCTGTCTATGTGTCTGTGTGTCATGGCCCTATTATAGTCACACAGAGCAAATCCATATGCATTTCATTTTCCCCGCCAAACTGATGTATTTTCCTTCCATTTCAAACGCTGCAGGGTTGCAACCTCAAATAACCACAGCTGTATCGTGGTCTAGTTTTAAAACAGGTGCTGAGAACACACCATACTGTTTAAGAGGAGAGAGCCCAGTATAAATGGTCACATGCTGAGTAGAAACTCAGAGGAGAATGCTGTTTTAGTTTTAGCCTGACTAATAAATATTAAGATTTGCCTCCCAGCTAAAAGACCAGCAAGTCCTGTTCCTGTCAATTACATTTAATTATTAAACAAATGAGATAACGTTTCTGACAAACTGACACATAGCTACTAAAGAATGTGTGCTATGATTCAGTGCTACACAGTACTGGAGTAGTAGAAGTACAAGAGAAAATACTGGTGAAAACAACTTTATCCAACTTTATCAACACACAAAACATGGTACATCCCATTGCATAAGCGGCTGCTAAGCTACAGCTTCATTGTAACGATCAAATAAACTTTTTAACCAGCATTAACCAGTCTTACACAATGACATAAACCCTTTTCAGGAAGTCGTTGAAGTCATTGAGCTGAGGCAGCTGCCAAGAGAACACCCAAGAAGTTAACTATAAGAGCGCACTAGGCAAGCTAGCTAGCTAGCTTCACTGGGGCTGAATAAGCAAAGCTGTGGACACAATGGTGTTTTGGGAACGCAGCATGTGAAAACAGATCTGCTAGTTAGGCCTTGGGAAACTCAGGGTCCAAACATAGGCCCAACTCAGAGATAGACAGTGTTGTTTCAGGTCATCCGGAGGACAACAGGTGTGAGGGTTGCTGCCTGGGGCATGAAACACCGCAATGTTTCTCTTATCCTCCTAAGAGACGAAACAGATTGTTTAACTGACAAAAAACAAACAAACTCATTTCACACTGGCGTATTATCTGTCAACAAACAGATAGTACTGTGTAGGAATAATCAATATGGTAAGACAGAATAGGACCACATTGTTCATATCAAGTGGAAATCAACAGGATACAAAACATCTGTACATAAGAGTACAGTTTTCAGTAGGCACAATTAGGAATCACCAAGTATAAATGGCGAATTATTTGATGAGGAAATCTCATTGATAGTTTGATGTCTTGGTAACTTGAGGGGTGATTTCCCACGAAAACTGAAGACAATAATTCAACAGCCATATAGCCTGACCCATGCAAATTAAACACCAAACACACCACCAGACACCAGTACACTGCCAAGTAGCCTGCTGGCACGGGAATACAGATTCTGTATACAAAAGCTGTATACATACAGACACTTCACATGTAGAGGCATGAGTGCAGGTACACACACACACAGACATAAACACAGACACACACACACAGACAGGCACAGATAGAAGATTACACACACACACGCACACACTCTTACAAAAGCATCACACTGCTGTATAGATGTATAAACAAACATAAGCCTGCAGACACATACTGCCTTCCACTACACACATAGTTGTACTCCAGCACTCATACCACTGGGAGGAATATTTTCTCCACTCTGTAAATTACAATGTTCTTGTAATCCTTTTTCATTGACAACCTAGGCAAAAAGTGGTTTATATAATTTCCCCCCTAGATAAAAGCAGTAGACAAGCTGCAGTATAGTGTTGGCCATTGAAATTAGTGATCCACCAATAGAAAACCAATATCCCAGGATATTAGCGAGCCTAATGTTCCTTTTATGTTTTAATTGGATTATGATACAGCAAAGGCTTCTAATGTTCCAGAAACATAATAATTAGGTTGTAGGGCCAAAAAGGGGTACTGTAGCAGAAACACATATCTCTCTGATAGAGAGAGAGAGAGAGGTAAGGAGATTCTTCAGACTAGTGAACGAGAGAAGGACGCATCACAACTTTGATTAATACAATTATTATTAATTTATATGCTAAAACCATGGATACTACTTCAAACAAATATTGTTATCTTAACTTATACCCACCATCTTGTTATCATTATCTTCGTACTACTATCCTATCTTATTACTACTGAATAAATAAATAGTAATTAAACACATGAGCACAGTCCATTCAAAGTCAAGAAGGGGTGGAGCTCCCAATCAGAGGAGGTTACTAGTCAGAGGCAGACAGGAAACCCATCTCCACAGCCAAGTCCAGAATCCCTGGAATGGCCTCCAGTTTGTCCATCCCTTCCCCAGTCCAGAGCAGATGCTGGTTTGAGCTGACACTCTGTTTCTTTCGGGGAGGCTCCACCACCCATTCCTCCCTATACTCAGCCTTTCTCTTCCTCAGCTGTGTTACTCTGCTCTTGTAGACCTCTCTCTCAATGGAGCGGACCTGCATAGCTCTGTCCCTCCGCTCTAAGAAGAAGCTGAACATACGTCCCCTTTTCTCCTTAGGCAGATAGAAGAGAACCATCGGGTCGAACTGTAACAGCCAGAGGTAGTACTCTTGCTCAGAGACATAGCAGTGGAACTGGTGGTGCTGGCACTGCTCTATGTAGTCCAACTCTTGGAGACAGAGGTTGATGTGCTGCACCAGCTTGTGACCAGGACCTAGCACTAGAATACACATTCAGTATTGGTCACCAAGTCACAATGACTGATACCCAAAAACAGCTTTATTTGTTCAAACTAGTAAACAATGAAATAAGACATGAAAATGTTCTTTCAAAACAAATGCTGTACAGTTTGACACTCACCATTGTTGATGGAATTTGATGGTGGCATAGGAAGATGTTGTCTTCCTTGTGGCATGCGTGGTGCAAGCTGATCAAGTTGCTGGACAAAAAAGCTCATTTTTGAAAATGTTGGAATCTTAGCTTGGAGAAATAAGTTTCAGGTCTAGTCTTAGGGTTGTTACCACCAAAACTGAATTCTAATTCATGGTTGGTGCCTATCAACCAAACATTCTAACTCAAACATTCTGCTGAAGTTGTTCTGTTTGATTGTGATATCACCATATTCAATTGTAATTGTATTTTTATAATTCAGAATTGCCATGACAATGAAATGGAATCAATCCAAATTATTTCAAATCAAAACCGGCTCTTGACAACCAAACACTCTGAATTCCAACATTTTTGGAAGAGTTGATTTGTTTGCTTGTGACATCATCATGTTCAATGTCATTGTTTTTTTGTTATTCCATATTTCCATGGCTATGAAATAGAACTGCTACAGCTATTGTTGAATGGGATGTGATCATATGTGAATGTCAAAACATTCAGGATCAATATGTCAATTAATTAGTATGAGTATAATGTTACAGGGTACCAAATGCAGACAGATCCACACTATCTGTTCGAGAACATAAGACAGTCTACCAGCAGTTTGCTTTCATATTTATGTCTTAATCAGTCATTGCATTCAAATGAATAAAGCTCAGCCAAACCGGCGTTTACTTACAGCACTTGTTGAGTCACCAATAAAATTATACAAAAAATGTTTTTTTCCATTTGAATTGTTAAAGAAAATTAGAAAGGCCTAATCAATGATTTGTGGTGGAGTAATTCAAAGCAATGTTTTCTGACCTGGATAGCGGTCTGAAAAACATTGGTGGATTAATAATTAAACAATACTCTAAGGAGTACCATACAAAGATAAAGAGCCTGTCTCTACTGACACCCATGGCTTGCTTTTACAGGGGCTGAACCTTCTATGAAGTGGCCCATGTTTATGGACAAGGGACTATTCAAAGTGAAGTGAAGTTTAACGAAGATAGATGACTGAATTCAATAAACAATTATTGAATTGAACAGAATTGAGCTCCTCGGATCATTTTATTGCCAGGTCTTTTTCAGGAATTTGATTCACGTCTTGAGCTACAAGTATGGTATTCAACTTGAGGCGAAAAGACAGCCAACAAACCACACACTTAACATTGACAAGAACGAGGTAAGGTCCCACAGACAGACAGAATGACTGTCAACACAAGAAAAGCCCACAAGTTGCCAGACAGGTGTGTTTGAGTGTCTGGCTGTGTGTGTGTGTGTGCGTGTGCGTGTGCGTGTGTCTACAAAGACATACACACACACGGTTCTAAGAAAGGTTAATAAGGCTGGGACAAGAGTTAACAAAAGACTTGTCATTGTTCCTATGTATGAGACAGCCAATAATATACTGTAACAATGTAACAATTGCCATCAATGAATTTCAATGTGGATCATTGAAATAGCCATTCATAAAATGTGGATCTATGTGTGGATCACTGAAATACACAAAACTGTCAAAGATTAACTGCCTTGGTTTCAACTGTTTTGATAGTCAGAGTTATTCACTACTGCCACCTGCTGCATGAGGGGGTAATAATGACAATGAGAGGTTGTTAGAAAATACATAGAAACATAGAAAATACACAGAGACAAAAACATGTCAGAATATACTGTACAGTTTTTTTTTCAGCCACTATGAAAAACACTCACCACACATATACATATGTTTGACAGGGGACATCTGCAGTGTATTTTAAAGAGTGAATATCTACTTCATCAGAACTATATAATATAACCTATATTTTACAACTGTTAGTTTTTGTCTGCTTCTTTGTGATTGTTTCTTTCAAGCCCCTGAACTTGCAAAAGTGGAACAACTTACAGTAATCTACCCGTATAAACCACATTTGACTTTACGTTACTGTCCCCCCCGCCCCCCCCCCTATAAACAATAGATCTCAAAAGACCATAGCAAGGTCTTGACATGTCTGAGTGTACTGTTCTGTGCCATTAGTCTACAAAATGACCAGTCTATCTACTGTTATCTTCTCTTAAACAACACAAGAGCCTGTGTGTGTGTGTGTGTGTGTGTGTGTGTGTGTGTGTGTGTGTGTGTGTGTGTGTGTGTGTGTGTGTGTGTGTGTTGTGTTGTGTTTTACTGACACACCTGTCTGCCTCTGCCTCTGCCTGTATGTTTGTGCTGAGCTTAAAGGCTTTCCATCCACAGAACCCTCAAAAGCCATTAAAGAGGAAATGTGTTTGGGGCTGGCATTGTAAAATGGAAAGAGAGATGGCTTCTTGAACATAATGTATCTGAAAGAGAGAAAAAGACATTTGGACATGGGGGTTTTGTTTAATATGTCTAATTGTCTTTTAAGCTTTTTCTTTCCAAATCGCAAAAAAACAAAAACAAAAGTGAAGCACTTTGAAGGGTTTTTACTTGTCATCCATTTATACATGCACAGTATGTTACAGTCGGGAGATATGGAATTGTAGGTATTTCAGTGTTTCAGAATTATGTTTCACTTCAAACATATCTCTCCAAAGCAAAAAGAATGGAAGGAATGAAGTTGAGGAGTGGTGAGATCCCGCAATCTTGATTTATTTCAACCAAACTATTCTCTATTCACTCCTGCACCACATGGGACCATTATGTGTTGATGTGCAGCAAGCAGCTGAACCCTAGACAGTCCAGTGACATGACGTGACCTCAGCACATGTAGCCAAGAGGTCATGACCTTTGGTTTCCGCGACTCAACAGATCCCACAACTCTGGTAAAGTAAGGGTTGGCACACACAAATACACTTTACACAGTTCCATGACACCAGGAAATAGGTGGGATTCCATAGTAGAAGACGCTCCTCTCAAAATAGGAAAAGCAGTGACACTGCTGTCAATGTTTCGGCTGATAAGCTTAACAGGTAGGAAATGTGATATCCCATTTGGAATGAATACGTTTTTTGTTGGCCATTGAAATACATTGACCTAGTTTGTGACATTGCTCTTTGTATCATAATCCTATAGAAGCCCTTCCAAAAACATCTCATTGGGGTAGCCCTGGTAACTCGACTTGATCATATTTCTGACAACCACTTTGACAAAATGTTTGCTGGCTAAACCACAAGGCTGTCCAGCTATCATTTACTCTCAGTTGAAGACTTTTTTAGCAAAAGTTGATGAAAAAACAATGCGAAAAGGAGAAAAACCCCAGGAGATTGCAGAGGTACCCATGGGGGCACACCTGTACCACATTCAAAGAAACAGGTGTGTGTTGAGCTACAGTTGAAAACAAGACCTTGTAAGGTAGCATTTTCAAAGAGCGGGCAATTATGGCCACTTGCCAGTTCATTCAATTGGCCTCAAACATGAAATGTTTGTCAAAGTGTACAGTGTACAGAAATGTAAAGTGTAATGTACAGTATTTACAGTATAATGTTCTCTCATTGACAATTTGATCTGCTAACTGATGCAGTATATGTTGCTAATGACACTCAGTAAAGTAGTCAACGTCTACCAGGTGATGCAGCAACATATACTGCATCAGTTAGCAGATCAAATTGTCAATTTGCATCTGCAAAATAACAGTGAATTCGGTTGGACAACTGAGTCACTTCCCTTGGACGTGACAAGCGTATTAAAGTTGAACGTATTGACCTGCCTCAATCCTCTGACTAACGACAGGACAGTCATCTCAAAGTGTCTTTACAAGCTCAAGCCTCACAAACACTGTAAAGATATTGCAATCTTGAAGTGCAACTGAGATAATGTCTGAGACTCACAAAGATATTTACCCAAGATAATGACATTTACACGTGCCCAACATTGCGCAACATCCGCTCGAGCCTTGGGCATACAGGAGTGAAAGCTACAGTACTAGCTTATTGTAGAGACAGCGAACACGGCAGATTTGAATGGCTCTGCTGCACATGGAAATATGGAAATATTGAATCAGTTGTCATTGCCAACATGACATTCTCAAATGCCACATTCAGTATAATTGTGAATAAAAATAATGAGCAGTCGATCAATCTCAGAAAAGGCATAGTGACTGTCTCTGTTTATCTCAAAGCTGAAACTGACCTTCCATTGAACACTCTCCCATTCAAACGTGCCCCCTATTCAGTCCTGCTATACAGCAAAATAACTGATTTATTTTTTTCCTTTTATTACAATCACTTCATGAATGACAGGGAGCTTAACAATATGAACAAAATCATATTACATATCCAGTAATACTATGACTATTAGCACTGCTCCCTCCCTGCCTTTGGGGTTTCATTGCATACTTTGTCATGAACCTATAAAGAGCGTGATTAATATTCTTATTTTCAGTGGCCATTGAATTAAGAGTTTGCATACAATCTAATATGAATTACAAGGTCAACTGTAGTAATCTGAATGAGTGGTACTCATTACTCAGTAGCATAACTGAGTATGGATAATCACATGGCTCCATTTAAATGAATAGTACAATACAGTGTTCAGTACAGGTACCCACTGTTTCAGTATGATTGTATTCAAGCCATACAGTATGATTCAAGCACACTTCAACTTATGTAGTCTCTTTCATATCTCCATTCCTACAATGTCTGGGTTCACCACCAAAAGCCAAGATGGTCGCAATTATTTAATTATTTTCATATGAAGTCACTATAAGAATACCATACAACCTGGTGAAAAGCATGTCATTTAAGCAAGACAAACATAAATCAATGTCAATATTTTCCACCGCTGAGTTCCCCCTCAGCTTAGACTCCCTCATAGACTATTCTAAGGGATCTACTTGCACTTGAGTGGAGAAACAAATTGATGATTAATTCCAATACTAAAGCACACCTTAATGGAGACACTCTTTATCAAATATTAACAATAGCTTCTGGCCAAAAGAAAACAGAAATGAAGTGTCTGATTCATCTGCAGAGACAGTGCCTAAGGCTAGGTGCCTAGTATGAGTCAGGTATGTGTGTGGGTGCATGTTTTATTCCACACTCTCCTTTACACACCTAAAGGCCCATATGAAATACAAGGAGAATGACTACTTCACTTGGTTTAAAGTATGAACCAAGAAACCCCAAACATACTATATCTTCCACTCACTTTGTGAACAGCAGTTTAACAGTTACTTACTATGTCTAATTGGCCCATTAGAGTGATAGGCTCTTGCTCTGAACGCATTGACAGTATAAAAACAAAACGCTCTTGGAAAATGAAATACATTAAGTGTCTATGGAGTCCCAAATGATAGGCTAATCATTTATGATTAAAGTCACAATTTGGAATATACATTTTTTTTCTGATCGTCAGATTGAATAACAACAACATGAATAAAAACTTTTTTACCTGTATGGCAATCTTCCCTTTGAGATGTTTAAAAGTCCAAATATACAACGATGCGGAAATAGGTCTTCACACTTTGAAGAGCGTCTTGATTTTGAGTTAGGAGAAGCTTTCAACATATGTTCCGTATAACAGGTGTTGTAAGAAAGAGAGAGAGACAGGGAGAGCGACAGGCAGGAAGAGGGAAGAGAGAGAGGAGAGAGAGAGAGAGAGAGGGAGGGAGAGGGAGAGAGAGAGAGAGAGAGGGAGGGAGAGAGGGAGAGGGAGAGGGGGCGGCAGTAGCGCTGGTCAAGTTATAATTACGACTCGGACTGAGGGAAGTAAGTGGTAGGAAGAGCATATCTGGAATGCAGGAGGAGCACGCAACAAATTGCCCGAGTGTTTCACAACTGTATAGTGGCGCTTTCTTTTAGAAAAAAAAAAGAGGAAGAACATTATTGGTGTATAAGTATTAAGTCTAAAAAAATGTAATTTCCCTTAGAAAACAGTAGATGGCACTACAGGTCACTTTGAAACGTTTGCTGTGAGAGTGACTGTCCCTGATTAGTAACTGGAACATCATTCTACATATTTTTTCAGATGTCTAGGAGAACATACATCTCATTCTCAATTCTAAGGACACTATTAGAAGGAAAAACATAGGTAGGTTAAAGTAAACTCTCATTGCTGAGGATGCTAAATAACTGCCCTAATTCAGGACTCCAGAGATTGCAATTGGCCTATATGATCAGCTGGTGACAGAAGTTGCTGGAGGTAACCTCTTTTGAATAAATATAGCCTTGCGCCGTATTTCATGATGCACAGCACAGCCCACCCCTATTCCCACCGTGCCCGATTTCAAGCGTTCTACCTGTCACAAAGAGAAGCTCCGTATTTGGGTCAAGCATCCCTAGGACATAAGAACCGGGTTGTGTTCAAACTGCAGCATCATTTCCTGTTGTCTAGCTAAAGGCATACTGTAGCAGTATAGCCTGTACTATACTGTATCTAGTACAGTACAGGCCTGTGTATTTATCTATCTATCAGGGATCAGGTGCACATTTTTACACTGATTCAAGCAAATGATGCAATGAACCAGATTTTGCACCAGCTAATCTACCATCTACATTAGGCTACTGTACATAGTTACATGTTACATTCAATACATGACAAAGTGACAAGCCATCTCACTCATCTGGCTACACCTCAGACAACTATTGACATAGGCCTAGGAAGTTACCGACAGAACAATATGTATCCATTGCTTATTTTTCATAGATTTAGAAAAAGAGAAAAAGTAAACTATGCTAATCAAACGTATGTTTGTCATGATGTTTTCCATGATTGAAAAGTCATCATGCCCACATGGCTTCAAATGCTCTGAATATCCACAGCCTGATGGTCAAACATGTTCCACTGATGGCATCTTTTTAAAATGTCAATACCACATAGCCAAAAATAACACTAACTATTTCGATCTGACCTCATGGGGATATATAAACTTGTATTGGGATTGAATTGTATAACATCCCTTATCCTATATATTGTAGCTACGGTGCCTCCCAATAGTCTCTCCTCTTTTTCAAATGCAAGGATCCAAGGTACCTTCCCTTAGATATTCTCCTCCAATGCGCTTTGAGAAGCTTGGAGAGGATATGAGGAATGGAGGAGCGACTATTAGAATGCAACCCATGCATACCCAACACTCTCTCAACACGTCTAAGACTCAACACAGTCCAAGATGATGTTATCATAGACCCCATGCATACCCAACACTCTCTCAACACGTCTAAGACTCAACACAGTCCAAGATGATGTTATCATAGACCCCATGCATACCCAACACTCTCTCAACACGTCTAAGACTCAACACAGTCCAAGATCATGTTATCATAGACCCCATGCATACCCAACACTCTCTCAACACGTCTCAGACTCAACACAGTCCAAGATGATGTTATCATAGACCCCATGCATACCCAACACTCTCTCAACACGTCTAAGACTCAACACAGTCCAAGATGATGTTATCATAGACCCCATGCATACCCAACACTCTCTCAACACGTCTAAGACTCAACACAGTCCAAGATGATGTTATCATAGACCCCATGCATACCCAACACTCTCTCAACACGTCTCAGACTCAACACAGTCCAAGATGATGTTATCATAGACCCCATGCATACCCTACACTCTCTCAACACGTCTAAGACTCAACACAGTCCAAGATGATGTTATCATAGACCCCATGCATACCCTACACTCTCTCAACACGTCTCAGACTCAACACAGTCCAAGATGATGTTATCATAGACCCCATGCATACCCTACACTCTCTCAACACGTCTAAGACTCAACACAGTCCAAGATGATGTTATCATAGACCCCATGCATACCCTACACTCTCTCAACACGTCTAAGACTCAACACAGTCCAAGATGATGTTATCATAGACCCCATGCATACCCTACACTCTCTCAACACGTCTAAGACTCAACACAGTCCAAGATGATGTTATCATAGACCCCATGCATACCCTACACTCTCTCAACACGTCTAAGACTCAACACAGTCCAAGATGATGTTATCATAGACCCCATGCTGTGTTGATCATGCTGAGATGTAGGCCGGTTAAGCCTGTCCTAATCCCTGCTGTTTAAATCCTTAATTACTGATAGAGGTTCAGTGAGGGGTCAAACCCACACATCCTGTCGCCTTACAGCGGTGTGTAGGGAAGGGGAGAGATCCCAGGTAGCCAGCCCTGAAGTTGGATCACCGCCAGTTAGCTTCAGTACTAATGGTTAGCCTAGGCCAGTGTTGGCTAGAATCAGAGCCAGTTAGTTTTAGAGTAACCTTGTTGAGACCAGGCTGTCCTAGTTCGGAAAGCCTGGAGAAATCCTTTGCAGAAAGTAGCTACGTAGGGGTGGAAACAAGTTTGAATTCAGTGATGCCTTGCTACATGTCGAACCCAGCAAATGCCTTGCTTGGGCAGAGCTTCCAAAAGCAGAATTCAACATTTTCTTCCAAGCTAGCATGGGCAACAAAATAGTCCTTACCCAGTCCGACACACATAACAACAAGCAACCATTTTAGGGGCATGTGGGGGAGGGTTCTTGGAATGTAACATCCAATGAAATTGCGAGCACATTCTCCCATCGCTCTGTCCCATTCAATCCAAGCCATATCAGCTAATCTAAAATTCTCCAGACCTCCAAAGGAGGCGTGAGAAAAACGTGATTTGGAGGTATGGCTATGCAAGACTAACTTGTGCTAGCCTTAATGCTATGAAGCTAAACATGGTTAAGATAACCTTGATTCTCATTCATAAAAAGAATTGGACTTATGGCCAACATTGTGTCATTCTACTCTGAGTAGAATTAGTGAGCTGAACTGGGCTAGACTAAGATAATTACCTTTCAATTTAATTAATTCCAGACGTGATTTGAAATTTTATTTTTTAATTTAATGTAGCATGTAAATAAAAACACACACCCAGTGATATACCCAGATGCCACGGGGTCTATCGTTTGAAGAAATTATGAATGATGGACTGGATTTATAAATGTTATACATATATTCAATGAAACCCTGAAAAAAGCAGCTTGCTGTAAAAACTTTGGTTTACTTAACAAATACAATAATAGCATCGCAGCAATAGTGTCTGGCTTTCTTTCTATCTCTGGATTTATACACCATGCTTTTTCTGGGTCATGCATGGTAGACGTTTGTGTCAGTCATCACAATGTAAAGGTGAAAAATTAATCAGGCTAAAGAATATACCATAGTACCATACCATAGTGTATCTGAAGTACCACAATGCTTTGATATAGGTTCCATGGCTGGGGGACAGTTAGATCCTGATGGAGAGAATGAGGATTGATTTGGAAAAAGATCAGGAATAGTTCACCATGGTAGGATATTAATGTCATATGGCAACTTTCACTTCACTGCCAATTACTGTATGATGGCCAAAGCATTAGTATTGTCATTGAATTCAATAATAATTATGATGATTATATTATTGTTATTATTTTATTTGTGGTGCAATGCAATGAAGCTGAATCCACATACTGTAGCATGATCTATAGAACAGTAGACAATTTATTTTATTTTGTATTTATGTATTTATTTGCACACATAAAGCAATTACAAAACAGTGAAGAATACAGTTTATTTAAAAAGAGCATGGGCAGGTGAGGTAAGAAACGCATCTTACATTAAAACCTCACCATAACTTGTTATCTTGATCCAATGTCCATATATGTACCTATACTATATAGTAGGCTGATTTTTCTTTTTCTTTTTAAAACAGTTCTATGATATTAAAATGTATACTGTATATCTGCCTACATATGTTCAATGGTGTTGATTCAATTTACCTAAACCTAAAAGTATATTTAAAAAGTATTGTAAAGGTCATTCCAGGCCTTTATTATTTCAGACTAAACATAGAGTTACACAGAGAAGGACCTTTGGGAATGCAAATGCTTGATGTGGAGTGATATGCTAAATATGCTGATGCAAAACAAGTGTGCAACATAAAGGGAAATTATAATGAGTTAAAATTCTTGATCAAGAAGATGCCGGTCTCAAGACATCGATCATTAAGCATTCAAGTCTGTTTTGTTGCCTTTCACTTCTTGTTGATAAGCTCTTTGGTGTATGCGTACCCACACATGACTGACATTGCTCCTTTGTAGAACTACTACTTGTCCTCAGGCTAACTTCAGACTTCAAAGAAGTATTGATATTGGATTATATATATATCTATTTCTCAGCAAATGTGATTAATTTCCCCATCCAACTTGGTTGTTTGATGTGATGTCAAAAATAGACTGCATGAATGAAAAAATGAATCTCTTGGTACAGAAGTGAATACTAGTACCCAGCCAACAGGGGTCATCCTTGCAACATAGGGGGACGTCCCCATAAAGTCCTCTCATGGTCCTCAGGACATCCAAAATATGACGTCTCCCACATGACCTAATGGGAAGCGAAACAGAAGGAAACCGATGATAAAAATACACATCACATACAGTACTGTTGATTCTTATTAAAATGTTTTCTTTTATTAACCTGGGACACTTCCAAAAGCAATGTTTACTTAAAGGTTCAGCATGTAACATTCAAACTTTCTAAAAGCCTCGTAATGGTTGTAATATCTATGCTTAATGGCAGTGATCAGGGAATGAGATTACTTGAAAGAAATATTTCATTTACAAATGCAGTTTTGGTCCGGAAAAAATGTTTTCTAAAATGTCCTACCTGACACTCGGTTTGCATATAAACATGATCTTACTGCCAGAGGTGTTCTGGGGGAGTGGACTCACCTCTGTCTCTGGTGACTTCCGAATAAGATAATCGCATGCAACTGTACAGGTCTAGACGCACAAAAGATTGTGTTTGCATTGTGGCCTGATCATGCTCAGATCCGCATTTCTGAATGTTTAATACCAGGACTGCGATCTGATCATCATATTCGGATAACAGAGGTCTGATTTAAGTGTGAAGTGTAGACAAGGCCTTAAAAGACTTGATGGTCCAACGCAACATGGAGCCCTGGGTGAAGGAAAGGAGACAAGGGAAGGAAAACAATTCAGATGATTGCCAAGGTTGCAGGGATAGCATCAATAGCAACCAAGCCGTTTAACCAAGAACTATAGCGCTACCGTAGGGACAACAAATGCTCTGGTAACAACATCATCCGTCTGCATCCCCTCCAGCTATTCTTTGAAGAACGTTTTATTCAAGGTGCACAGATTATATATGTTATATTATATATAACACAATTGCATATGACCTACCTGTACAAGCTACATCCTCAGAGGCGCATTCTTGTCAATAGCTGAGGGTAAATGCCTGTATGTGTTGGGTGAATGAACCCCTGGAGAACTCCACTAAGATGTCCCTTTAGTTGCACTATCCTACTCTAGACACACACACACACTCCCCATGAACTCATACTCAGCTGGATCGCAGAATAACCATAACCCCCCCCCCCACACACACACACACACACACACAAACACGGTGTCTCTGTAAGAGATAACACACAGAGAGAAAGCCTATTAATCCAAGGACACTGTTTCATCAGGCATATCCATCCCTCTCATTACCACATTTATCCCCAGGACCTGGACAATCAATAGGAGGGTAAAGGGAAATCAAGGCTGATGCACAAGGCTAAAACAGTGGGAAGCCAGGGTATGTATGCCCTACGGAGGAGGCACACTGTGTTTGTGTGTGTGTGTGTGTGTTTGTGTGTGTGTGTGTGTGTGTGTGTGTTTGTGTGTGTGTGCTTGCGTGCGAGAGAGAGAGAGAGAGAGACTGTCAGTGTGTGTGTGTGTGTGTGTGTGTGTGTGTGTGTGTGTGTGCGTGAATGTGTGCTTGCGTGCGAGAGAGAGAGAGAGACTGTCAGTGTGTGTGTGTGTGTGTGTGTGTGTGTGTGTGAGAGAGAGAGAGAGAGAGAGAGAGAGAGAGAAATGCAGAGATCAGAGAGACAAATACAGAGAGACAGTCACAAATACCACTCTCAGACATGAGAGATGAGGACATTATGGATGGTGTGTGTGTGTGTGTGTGTGTGTGTGTGTGTGTGTGTGTGTGTGTGTGTGTGTGTGTGTGCAGAGGAGAGACATAACAGGTGTCAGTCACAGACCTCCTATGAGGAGAGGATGATGTGAGAGCAGCAATAATCTATGTGCAGAGGTAGGGAATGTTCTGCAGGAGATGTTTAATGCACAACTGTGGTGGTGTTGTGCAGTGTGGTGCAGTGATGTGAAGTTCAGGATTTTTATCGATTTTTACCGATTTTTGGAAGCACTCATATTGAGACACACACACACGAGTGCACGCGCGCAGACACACACACACACACACACAATATAGGAAGGACGACATAAACCTTCCTCCACATATGTTCCATTCACATTGCCCTTTAACCAGGCCTGCCCAGTACAGCTTAGCTCGGTTCAGCTCTGTAGCAGGCTGTTTACATCCGAATTGTGGGTTGAATTCTTGCATGGGTCACTTAAGCCGTTTTCAGACTATTGGGCCATACCAGATCGTACTTGGCTGGCGCAGACGTTTTCCTTTCACAGTGCATTTTACAGCACCGTTCAGGTTGTTAAAAGGTTGTTGCTCAGCTGGCCCCACAACTTATCTGGTGCCTCCCCGCTTGTACTCTACCCGTGCCGAGGGGCAGGCAACCATGACGATGTCTAAGCCCGTACATGATGAGGTTCACCACCCACACCTGTCCACTCAGTGGCGGTAATGCATCATTTCTTACTTCAGCTCCCGCCCTGACAGGGCTGTAATATGCAATGTGAAATGAAAGCAGGCTGATCGATACCGTGTCGTACTGAATAAGGTCTGGCACGAGATAGCACAGCTCGGGGTGGCCCCATAGCATAGCAATAGGCTTCATACAGAATGAATACAATACAGTATATTTAATATTATAAAAATATAAATGAGTATATTTATATATTGCTGAGGACAATAGTTTAATAAATGTGGGGATAAATAAATGTGGGGACGTAACAACAACATTCTCTTGTCTTATTCTTTAGCAAGGTTGACGTTAAGGCTCGTCTAAACTACTGTGAATTAATGGGATTGTGAAATCGGTGTCTCTAGTACATGTATTTTTTTATTGTCAACAGTGCCATCACACTCTGCTGGATTTGGTTAATTTGCATTAGACTCACAGTTGGGACTCCCTGAGGGAGCCAGCTGTCTCTAGCATGCAGGGAGAAGAGGAGAGATGCCCGAAGAGGGCTCTGGAGAGAGGGAGAGGAAGAGAGAGAAAGAGAGAGAGACACACACACTCACTACAGACACACACACACACACACACACACACACACACACACACACTCACTAACACACACATACTCTGGAGGCACTCTGTCTCTAACATGTAGAAAGAAGAGGGGAGAAGCCTGGGGAGTGCTGGACACACACACACTCCCCATGAGCACTGCATGAAGCCAGTAGACACTAGGATCTGTCTTTGTGTGCAAGCCTCCCCAACATCTCCCATCATCCCCATGCATGTACTGCACTATTAAACAAGCTAAGTGACACTCTGTGTGTCCCAGCACTCCAAATGCATTAGCAGACACAAACGCACTTGATGCTCTGACATGCTTATCGACACATCGCACGCCATACTATTACACAGGCTTAGCACCATTAGCATGTTCGCTAACAGTGTGACGACTCCTATTACCGTCTTCTATTCCGGCAGCACATGCATAACAATGAGACATTACTGTGAGATTTAGGAGTGTGGCTGTCAAGAGGGTTTGTGGACTTTTCTTTTTTCCCCTTTCGATAAAAATGGGGTCGAACCAACGTGATCTCATCAATCATTTGATATGATATCGTACGTTCTGTAAATGTATGTGCCGAGAAATGTAAAGCGGTTTACATGTGGACGGTCAATATACGTAAATATTTTACAAATCAGGCAAAGTTAACTGGAAGATGTTCATCTTCACCGTTTCCACGAAGCACGTTAGCAACGACAATGATGAACTAACATTAACAAACCATGAATACAAATTGCAATTACTTCAGAAATGCTTTGCTAATATATGACCGGATGGTTTTCTACTGGACATGAACTCATGTAGTCCCATGAAGAAATGAGTAAGAAATACGTGAGCCAAACGCTCGTTGACCTTTACTAATACATTCATATTGCGATGCACCGATATCCTGAACTTCCTGAACACATTTCACACACACACACACACACACACACACACACACACACACACACACACACACACACACACACACACACACACACACACAACATGCTCCTGAGTTGGACACACACGAGTTACTGTACACCATAATCACAATTAGTTAATGGATGCCAGGCGAATAGAATATAGTCCTCATCTGGTAAAAAAAATCCCCTCACTAATCTTCTCTTAAACCACAGCTAATCCTTATGTTGGCCTGGCTCGGAACAATAATGATGGGCTGATACTATTCTCATCAAATTAGAGAACAGAGTTGAAAGTTTTCCCGCCATTTTGGGGTT
This sequence comes from Argentina silus, assembly GCF_951799395.1. Lineage (NCBI taxonomy): Eukaryota > Metazoa > Chordata > Actinopteri > Argentiniformes > Argentinidae > Argentina > Argentina silus. The sequence goes on along the minus strand of NC_139658.1, from coordinate 11,852,688 downwards.
TTAGTCTGGGAATAACAGCCCTGATGCAATGTTAGCCTACCACTTTACCACTTAGGCATATCCCCTCTCTGCCCACGCTGCAGATGTTTTTGTCCCCAATTTCACTGTTTTTTTCCCCCTTTTTTGCTCTGTCTATGCTACTGTAGCACTAAGGAACCATCTGTGGCTATGTACTAGGTCGCTGGCTTAAGGCTGATGCAGGTTTTTAAATAGAAGCATTGACAGGGTCAGCCCAAATGGAGCGCAGTCAAGCTCTGGAGGGGTGTGTGTGTGTGTGTGTGTGTGTGTGTGTGTGTGTGTGTGTGTGTGTGTGTGTGTGTGGGTGGGTGGGTGGGTGGGTGGGTGGGTGTGGGTGTGGGTGTTTGTGGATGGGGTGGTTTGGTAAGTGAACTAATGGAGAGTGTGTGTGTGTGTGTGTGTGTGTGTGTGTGTGTGTGTGTGTGTGTGTGTGTGAGTGTGCGTGCGTGCGTGCGTGCGTACGTGCGTGCGTGCATTTGTGTGTCCACCAAGAGAGTTGTTTGCAGTGGGGTCCTGATGCTGAGAGACTTTGGCTGAACAAACCTGTCAAAAGACCAA